>NC_083627.1:17744782-18344782 GCF_963584025.1 Labrus mixtus
AGTTGGATCCATTTCCCATCTGACTCACTTTTTGCCTTCCTGTTTAAATACTATTTCTACGCTATCCATATGTAAATGATCTCAATTTAAAAAAAGATCACTGTAATTCATTGTACTTATTCAACTTTATGCATAATGCATTATGCAGCGCTAAAAAAAAAAAATCACAATAACTTACTTGCTATCTAGCTGGTGGCATTTGCTTTTATTGCTCTCAAATAAAACTAGATTGGTTCTAGTCCTGGTCCAGAGAAGCCTCCAGCTCTTCTCTTGGATCCAACATCTCATCCTCGTTCTCACCACACACTGAACAATTTGTTTAAAATAAAAAGCCTCACTACAACAGATGAACTATGTGTCTGTGAGATTTGGAGAAAGAGTTCATAATTGGAAGAGATGTAAAAAGAAAAAGCAGTGGTCGGTGCAGTACGGCAGAAACTCTAGTGCCTTCAAGACTTGAGGCCTTTTTTTTGGGGGCTACATTCGAGGCCTTTTTTCTCTACATGTTGACTTCAAACAGAATCTTCCGCTTGCTCTCCAACAAACAAACAGGCAGAAAAAGGCCTTGACAGCAGAAAACGGAGAGAGACAGATGAAAGACGTGAGAAGGAGAGAATGGAGTGAAGAGGAAGACAGACGGGGAGACGAAGCGGTGAGCGGCTCATTAGAGAATCTCTTGTAACCGAGAGTTTTGAAATGACAGCAGATTTGCGCAAAAGCATAATCCGGCTGCACTGTGCCACTGCTCCGCTACCTCCTGTGCCTCTAAGTGAGGGAGTACGCTTTCCAAGAAGCAGCATTCATTCCCTTCAGAGAAAGAGCTACAGGCCGGTGCCGGTTTGGGAAAATTGTAAGTAAATATAAATAGAACCAGCATGAAGGCTCTACAACTGTGAAAAAGTTAAAAATCATATTTTTTTGTCTCAGGTAGCAACAGCCTTTCCTACGAGAAACGAGTCAGCACTATTGCAATATTGGTGAAAATTGAAAACTTCAATTTACATTCTGTGTTGACATATGCTGGATTTCATTTTCTCAGCTTTATTCAAACATAAAGTAAGCTTTGTAAAGTCATCTAATGTTTCAAGTTAGTTAAAAGTGGACGAAAGCAAAGTAACTAACATTAGTCATGTAGATGGTAAATCAAGCAGAAGTAATGCTGCTCTGAGTACGTTAGGTTGACTACACATTGAGGACTGTGCGATGGACAAACTTCACCATGAGGTGAACCCGAATACGGCCAGTTGATGCTGAATCTCTGAGCCCAATTTTTTGATAAGATCAATATAACCAGCTCCCTCATATTAGTTTGTGTGGCGAGGGGGGAATGCCCTGAGAGGAATGTTTTATAATTACTCTCTGGGGGACGAACTTTCTTATTATGAAATGGTTCTAAAATGATCACAAATGGACCCTTAAATGTTTCTGCAGTGAAATTTATCAGCTGCTAACAGATTTTTCTGCATTAAGCCGACAATAGGCCAATTTACTTGAACATTTTAACGGCACCAGTTTATTATCTTCTAGCTGCCAAACAATCACTATTCTTTTGTGGTCCTAATGTAAGTGCAAAAATTTAACTTTGAAGCACCCTAATAACAGCAAGCTCAGCGGATGGTACTACAAGTACTTTGTGCTTTACAGATACAGTATGGTCATAGTTCGAATTACGAGGAAACTAAGGGGAGATTGGCTTCCCTGGAGAGGACAAAAGCTCCCTTGAAAGCTTCCCGTTAAAACGTTTAAGGGGATTTTTAAAAATATTTCCACAGACAAAAATGAAACGTCAGGAAAGTGAAGGGGCAGTGAAAGAGCGACAGGAGAGAGAGGGAGCTACGAGCTGCAGACAGCTGTTTCATTTCCTACTTTGGTAAAAAAAAAAAAAGCAAGTTACAGTAGTTAAACAACGCTCAGCTTTTTTGTTCAAGTGATGTGTTCTTGAAGTGTTTGAGAAGCAGAAAGATGTTACCCGTGTTCAGCTGCTTTGTGATTCTGTTTTCTGATTAGGCTATTAAACTTATTGCATGAATCTCATGTTGTTGTTATTGTGCCTGTATGAAATATTACTGACGGCAGTACCGTCTGCAGTAGTAATGATTTCTGCAGTGGCCCTGTTATTGACCGCGCTGCCGTGCACCTATACTGTATGCATGGGCGTGCATGTGACTGTGAGAAGTCATGGTGCACACCGTAAAGCAAGGCTCCCGCGAAAGCCACTGTGTAATTCAAACCCTGAGAGGTACCACAACACTGTGTCATACTAATAATTCTCATTAATACATCTGTATAAAGAATAGTTTTCAGCAAAAATTTCAAATGTCAATAGCAGTGGCTTTAATAGTTAGCCTACCAAAAAGATTTACTAATAACCATAGTATTTCTAAATTTGGTCTTTAATAAGAAGTAAAAAATAAATTATTTTAATACCTGGGGGCTTTAGTGAGTCAGAATATTTGGAATTTTTTAAGCTTCATTTTTCACTTCAACCTCTATAGGAAACCCACGTTTTTGTTGTGTTTGATAAAAAGTACTTACTAGTAGTAGTAGCTTTTTTTTCTTGCAGTAAACGGATTAATAAAACAGTATAATCAAATAAAACTGTCCCTGCTTGCCTCCTGTCTACTCTGCTACAGATGTTTATGGGCTGACTTGGAGGCTATGTGTCCTACTCTTTGTTTGTGCTGGGCTTGCAAGGGACATTTGTTAGTTTTTGACTGTAAATGTATCCATTTTTATTGCTGCTTGTTGGTGAAAAAAATTATAAATAGGGAGATATTTCACTAATGTTGTGCCATATTGTATTCCTATCACTGCATTTCTAAATCAGAGGTGACAGACTGAATCCTGGGGAGTGGGATTCCCTCCCACTGGGTTGGGGCAGCACTCAGAGTCTATCCAAGGATGATGGGATATGCTGAGGATGGGGAAAGGGAAGGAAAACAAGGACAGACTGAGGGGAAAGAGGAGGGGGAGGAGAAGGAGGAGGAGGAGGAGAGGGGGCAACAGAGACAGACAGAGCAGACTGGGAGCATGTCAAGTTGCCTTGAGGGAGGAGCGATTCCCCTTAAGCAACAAAGTAATCACCTCAAACCGTGTTTTAATGAGGCTGCATAGGGAGGATAAAAACAAATTATGACATTGATGTATTGGGCTGTCACACAGCTGCTTGCAGAGCCTAGTTTGCCCTAAAAAGAACAGTGTATGAACAAAGGAGAACTGTTTGGATGGGGGCATCAATTTACTGGACCCTGAAGTATGCACTTAAGTACTTATATCAATCTCTGAGAATGATTGATGACTTCTACATATCAGCCTGTTGTTTGCATGGCCCATATAATAACCTGAGTGGCACTCAACACAATTGATGCTCCCAAATAGATTTCCAAGCTAAACTGTAAGTACATATCCATGTGACTAATTGATGCCCCATGCATTTGTGGGTACAGCCTTGAAGCTTGAAATGACACATTTCTGTTTTACATTTTTTTCCTCCCTGCTCTCTACATACTAGCCGAACAGCACGTGGCGGGCTGCTGCTACCGCCCGTTAACGCCAGGAGTTTAGTGAACGGGAAATGAAACATGACAGGTCGCTTACGCACCAAATCTTATCGTTGTGACACACACACGCGCGCGCTCGCACACTCTCTCTCTCTCTCCCTCTTCCATCTGCGCGAGGCACATTTACTCCGTCACGCCGAGAGTTCACTTCAACCTCACACTAAGCACAGAGGCTGATTTATTTCGTTGCGTCACGATAGCAAACGGCACACGACATCACACAAATCAAATAACTGTCCCGTTGTCTTGTAAAAGTGAAGCAGGTATTTTTCTTTATTTTTTTTTAATTTTCTTTTATAAGTTTTATTGTGAAAAGGCTTTCTTGGACTTCTCCATGACCTTAATTTTAGTGGAGCACTTCCGCCTGTGGTATGTTGTTGACTGATGAAAGTTGATTAAAAACCCGAAATCTTAAATTACACGCTGAAACCACATTTTTAAACTGCTTTGAGACAAAACGCTATAGGAAATATTAAAATTGGGTTTGTTCGTTAAAAATACTAATAAAACTGTATATTAACAAGCCTCTCCTAAGTTGGCGTTATCTTCTCGAAATGTGACGAAACGGCAAAAAAGTTAAACTCACCAATCAAGTCGTTCCCAGTTTAGTAGCTCCGACGCTGAAATCTTCCTCACCTTTCAATCTGCCGGCGTGCGTCCGTCCTCTATTTAATGTCTTCCCTGTGCCCGTCACGGCTCAGATAAACTGTGATCCAATGAGAGGAAAACATAGATCCTCCATTAATAAAACTACAACTGAGTGCTGCTGGAGCTCGTGATAAACACTCCGTCCAGCTCTGTCACCCTGCGCGTGTGAGGGAGAGAAGAGGGAGCTTTGCACACATCCTCTCTCCTCCCTGTTGTCTGATACGCGTACATTGGATATTCTGAGAAACTATTTAAACCTTCTCCTTTTCTTAAACTTAAAACTAATATCACCCTAAAGTTTTTTTTATCATAGAAAAAGATCAGAGGAATCAGTACACAGTTCAACATAGAGATAAACCTACTTACTGTTCGCAGATGTTTTTGCCTCACTATTGACAAGTTTTTGGTTAAGATGGTCACGCGTGGCTATCGGAGGTGTTTGTCTCTTTCAACGTTCTACTTTGAAAAATTCATATTTCATAAGAAGCTATCCAGACGTATCCATAATTCAGAAACGTCTGACTGGGTGGGGCTGACTGGTGGGTGGTCGCGGGCAGTACAGGGCACCCCGGGGAGCGCAGTCACACCACCAGACTGTGACAAAAACAAAACGCTCCATGACCAAAAGATGATGGGCTTGTTGCCAGGGAAGACAGGGAATCCAACCCTGACCGCAAAGCAGCAGCCAGACTGACAGGCTTATGGTGGCTGGGGAGCAGCAGAGGTGGGAACATCAGTCTGAAAGCATGCTCTGAAATCACCTGCTCTCCTATAGTATCAAATACAAAGAGTTTTCAGATGAAAGATTAAAATCATAACTGGCAGTCAAAATGATGCAAATAAAAATAGCAAATTATCACAGGCTTAAATGGAAACACATTTTAACTTTTATTTTTTTCCAAACAAATCCCTGAAAAACATGAACACTAACAATGAACAGAACCTAACGGTGCAGTCAGCAGGCTGTCTGAGCAAAGCATCTATCAAGACAATCAGATTTCTGCACCCTGGAGACCCCAAGAATAATGCCCAAACAAAACTACACACAAGTAGGTAATAGAAAGTCCAAACTGTGACATACACCACATGTGCCCCTTTCAAATGACAATGTCCTTTAAGTGAATTGCATCAAATGACAAATAAGAGTGCAATTTCTGGAAATAATATATAGATAAAATAATCTTTTTTTCAGTAATTGAATGTCAGTAAAATTATTAGTGCAAAATCACCAATAACTATAGTATATAATACCCCTTTGAGAAAGAGTTTAAAATGAACCATGTACAGTGAACGTTTGAACCAAACTAAGAGCACTTTACTTAGAATCATGTCCTTCATTTTCAAAATATAAATTGATTGCATATTGGGGAAAGAAATCGATGCCGTGATTGTCATTTTGTGTGAATCCCACCAGGTGGTTTAGTCACACTGCACAGATGATCAGTGTGCCACAACAAGCGCCGAGAAATTCTACTTGAAAAGCCTGGTGTTTGACCAAGACAAGAAAAACAGTGATACCGATGAGGCTCGCTCATTAGTCAAATCGACACCCAATTAAACAAAAATAAGGCCGAAATGTGAATGTGAGTGTTTTAAATGAATGTAATGAACAAGTGCTCTGCTGCTTTAGTGGACAAGTTAATGAAATGTCTTCATCAGAGGGGCATTCAATTCTTCACCAATGCTTAAACCACCAGATTGCTGTCAAGACATTGTTACAATAGATATTATATAGCCCTCGCAGAGGCTAAAATAGCCCAACCAAAAAAACCCATACATTTAAAATAATGTCCAAAATAAATTAAACATAAAAAATTAAATAGGCACAAAAGGTGAGCATAAAAGTCTTTCACAGCTTTTTTTTTTTTTGGGACAAAGAAAAAGAAAACAAAAGGATGTGAGCCCATATATTAACAGGTACGGTGAAGGTGCTCTGCTCTTCCTGTGTGTCTGTTTCTGTGATTCATGTGAGTTAAAAGCGGTCTGAACACATGACAGCAGTTTTTGAGCAGTGTGGTCAAAAACTGTAATCAAGCTAGTACAGTTTTAAGTGGAGAGCTTCGGCAGTCTGGTGTTAAAATGGGTCTCATAAAAAAGTTGAGGGGAGGAGAGAAGAGGGATTTCCTGAAAACGATGAGGAGTTGGCTCGCTTCCTGCCGTCCGTCACATCAAGATGTCATCCTGTCTGCATCCACTCACTGTAGCCCGTGCCTGAGGGAGCAAGGGACAGAAAACCACATCACAAGAAAAATTGATGGTTCCCTTCTTCAATTACAAACCCAATCAGGATAAGTCATTTTTAATTTACTGAAGTTAAGAAGGGACACAGAGGACAGAAAATTAATGGATTTATTCAGGGCATGACTTCAAACAATCATAGCTGAAGGAGATGCAAAGTGACTGTGAAACAGCAAAACGGGGACAAGCAACAAGGTGTAACAGAAGGACAACATGCAGGTCCCTTCCAATTAAAAGCGCCCACAGAAAGTATTTGCACTGATTTACATCCTCCTGCTTGAGAAAAAAAAAAGTTGGCTGACCCAAAAACACTTGAGCCTTGACTGCACATTGTAACTTAAGTATCCTATGTATGACAGGTCTTTACTTAAAGTAGTGTGTTACCTTGCAGGGGCCGCAGGACGTTTGGACTACAACACAGTCAGCATAGTCTGGACTCCACAGTCCACGAAGTTCTGGAAACAGAGTAGAAAATTACAAAAGAAATGCTTCAAAAATACCAATTATTTAAAATAGACGCTGTAAAGTAGAGGATAATATAAAATAGCTGTTGATGCTTCAGTTCTTCTTAACACTGGACACCAGCACCATCTAGTGGCCTGCATGAAAATTGCAATGCGTGGACAATTTGTAGCCAGAAACACTTGGGGTGGGCGCTATTTTTTCTTTTTCATATCTATTTTTACAAGTTAACATGACTTTTATAAATGTCAAATATTTGTTTGTCTAATGAGTCTCGACCAGATTTGTCATTTACCTTCTCAAAGGGCAACCAACCTATGATGTTTGAAACTAAATTACACTGACAACTTAACCTATTCCCACTACAGGCGGAGTCACCTGATTGACAGGCCGTGTCCTCTGGTCCGCTGTCCAGTGAGCTGGAGTGTACTGCGTGTGAGGGGGGGGGGGGGGGGGGGAAGTGGTCAGCGGTCAAACAGAGGGCAACAGACAAACCCAGACTTGCCTCTATAGGAGATTGGTGGTGAGAGGGTAGGTGGAGTAGGGTGGTGTGCAAGGCCAGAATGAACCCTGCATTTGCATCAGGATATTTGCAGTTTCTTGGAGACCCTCCATGGGATGCTGTTTAATGATTGGTGCGTTTAAGTGTGTGTGTGTGTGTGTGTGTGTGTGTGTGTGTGTGTGTGTACCTGGTAAGCATAGGCGTTCTGTGCGTAGTTCATTGGCATCTGTGGGATCATGACCCCTCCCAAGTTTGAGTACGAATACGGCTGCAAAAAAGTGCCAGAAGAACCACTTTCAACCACAACACACTACTTATGTTTTTATCAGCTGGTAATGTCTGAATTATTCACAAACATGTGAAGATTAGCAATATCATTAATATATATCATGGCAAAGTTGAGTTTTTATCATCTAAATTTATTTTAATCCACCTCTCACTTCTATTCTTGTCTGTGTTAGTGAACAAACTTCCCCTCTGATAAATTAGGTTCATTTTAATGTACACAGTGCTCCTAAAAGAATAGAGCATTTGGTGACCGCGTTACAAATTCCCTCTCAACAGTGTTTACTTGCCATTATGTTTTATTTCTATGAGGTAAGATAACTGATAGCTTGTGTATGTGCAATTATTTTTTTTACCTGATTGTAGGGGCTACCTCCATTAAGGATAGGTGAAGGTTGTGCCATGCCCCCTCCCATGGGTGAACAGCAAGCACAGTAGAAGTACTGCATGGGGTTCATCCAAGGTGCTGGGCCAACCAGACGGGACGGCATGGAACCTAGATTTAAAAATTGTTATACGGTAGCAAAGGCACAATCATATCTAGTGGCAGGATCTTTTCCCAAATTGCTAACTTAACAACCCCAGAAGTTCCCTTTAAGTGTAACTGAATACTTACGTGCGCTCCTTTCTTTCATGATAGCTGGGCCCAGTTTTAGTTTCCGGCCCTTAAAACTGATCTGTTGCTGTGGCAACAACAAAAAAATGAAAGAATATGTACAAAGGAAATATGAGGGTTAATTTGAGATGAAGATAATAGAACAGCAGTTGAGAAAACAGATGTACACTCACCTCAATGATTGACTGAATGTTGACATCTTCATTAAAGTAAACAAACCCATACCTAGAAATACACAAAAAAAAAACTCAAATTACAAAAACACAGCAATCCAATAACAATATCCAATTCAAAATAAGGAAAGGAATTGGAGCGCAAATTAATTTATGGAGTAAACAATTAAATATCATGCAAGTTGTTGCAGGATTATTAATTCCCCAACTTTAAACAGAAACAATTTCACATACGTTTTCTGACAAATACAGATAATTTACTTAAGGGGAAAATTGTGAGACACAAATCTATTATTGCATTGTTTCTTTATGTATGTTTTGCTAAGGAAAATAAATATTAGCCGTGCAGCTATACACTAGTCCATAAGGGTTAGTCTTTAATTCCCTTCGAGTCCCTAAACACAATATATTATGTAGTTATCTGTAAAAAGATTTGTTTTTAATGTTTAAGAGGCAACCCAAAAGGGGACCAAGTATTTTAAAATCAAGCGATCACTCCTGAGGATCTCCTAACTACTGTAATTAAACTCACCCCTTGCAGATTCCTCCACGGTATGTGATAATCTTAACTTCCTTGACAGCACCATATCTGGCAAAGAAGTCCTGCATTTCGTTTTCATCCACCTGAAGGTTGACATTTTGTTTCAGAAAAAAATAGAATTTTCATTGCTTTACTTGCAAACTGTTGAATGAAAGCATTTGATGCAATGTGGAAAATGTGTATTTTACTTAAATAATGATCTTGAGATAAACACTTGATCACAATATTAAGATACTTAAGAGCCTGGACCCAAGATCTGGGGACGGCAAGTCAGTTACAATCTGTATCCTTGACTGGCTGTTGACATTACAGTTAAAAAAATATATTATCTTAAGCAGCAGTTCCACGTATGTTTGAAATTTTCAGGGCAAACACTTTTCATCCTTTGCCAGACAATTTAGGTCCAAACATTAACTTTTTTGTGAAAGACAGACACACCTTGTTTGTATATCAAAGGCCATATAAAATGTCAATTGGTTGGTCCTCGATCATAAAACATTACAATTTATGAACACAATGTTTCATAAATTGTCAAACTCTGAGCCGAATACATCTAAACCTACCTTCATGTCAATCCCACCAACAAACAGGGCGTTGGGGGTCAGTTTACCCTCAGGTAAGATGTAGCCATTTGCCAACTTCAGGGAAGGTGAAGTCTGGGTGCTGCTCCTGGGCTTGTGGATATCCTTGAAACAAAACAACGTTTGAATGAATAAGTTGAACCTTGCAGAAACCGTATCTTTTTTTTTCTTTTTTCTTTCAATCAAGCAGCTTTTATATTTCCACACACACCTTAGTCTAAACTACATGTCCATATTATGCATGCCTTTATTGGCTATCGCACACTTTTTCCACGTAACCCCTGCTGCAGAAGTAAAACATTCAGCTGGGATATATATCGAAACCTAGTGTCTTCACAATCACAGTTTTTCCTATTCACTGATATGTTAACAAATTCAAAGCTGCCTTCGGCCATGGCTTAAACTTGACACCAAATAAAACTTTTTTAAAGTGACAATAAAACGACAGTCGAAAGCCATTTACTCGTTCATACTTGAAGCGTACAACATGGAAACTTTGGTTGGAGAATTTTCCATGCATGATGAAGCCGCGAAAAAGGTAAGAAAATAGCATCGACAAAACCGCAAAAATTAGCTTTTGCTAATATAAAACACAACGTAACAGTGCTAAATCCTGCTAATCGGCCTTTTACCTAGCTGCTCGATGGATGCTAGTGCGCCTTTTTTGGTTTCATTTCAAAGGAAGCATGTTAGCTAGCATATCGCTAAATAAAAAAATAAGATACAATGAAACACCGTGATTATATGGCTAGACATCTAACAGCATATAGTTGTGCAAATAAAATTGTTAACGAAACTTACCATATCTAAAATAGTTAAAACTAATAAATGAACCAGCAACAATCAAAGACAAGCCGCAGCGGCGCTTCTTCTGCTCAACGACAGCTACCTCACATTAGCCTAACCACGCCCACTCCACATGACTTACCTGATAGCCAATCAGGTGCGAGCTCTGTAAGGTAAACAAAGTTCAATTTTAATCAACTTTTGCAACTGAAATGTATGCAGGAGCCTGCACCTTAACTTAGAATAAAGTTGATGGTAAATCGTGATATAAAAACATTCTGATAAATAGTCAATGTAAATGTGTAGAAGTTGACTAATTTGCCAAAGATTAGATTACAATTTCATAAAATAGTTCGAACCACCCTATAGGCCTATAGTCTTTTGCACATGCATACTTCCTTTCCTCGTAATAAGTAGTCTACAAGGGGAAAGAACATTTTTTTTGTGATTAACATTTTTTATTGTTTTTTCTTTTTTTTTTCAAAACATGACATGACAAAATAGGCATACAATGCCCACCAAACATACACTTAAAACAAACAAGAAAATCAAAAAACAATCAAAAAACAAAAAAACAAAACAAACTGTCATCACCCTGCACCCATCTGTCCTTGATTGGTAATGTACAATAACGGTCCTTGATCTTTAGTGGACATAGCCTTAATAACTGCAGCCATAACATCAGTACCAGTGACAATAAAGCCAACCACATTACTTAAAAAACAGGTTTAGTCAGCATTAGTAAAAAATAAAAAGATAAATAAAATAATATATATCTTTATATTATATTTAAAAAAAATAATAAAGTACAATAAAAAAGGAGAGATAGATGAATAAAACTTAAGTGAAGGAAAGAACATTTAAAGACGTATGTCACATACAAATGGGGTTGAAAACAATAGTATACATTTTACTTCATTTTACGTCATTTTAAATGTGCTGCTGAATAGTCATCTAAAAAGTTATATAGGTAAACTATTACACGTACACGTATATTGTAGCTTATTTTTTCTAATCATTTTTAAGGGGGGCTATATCCACCAAGAACAATGTGGGAATAATTTTCGTATGCAACCAGCAGAGGGCGAGATTAACCTGCTGACTGCTGATGTTTCCAGGTAAATTATCATCCAACCTGGTCCTTCGCCTAGTAGTCAATGTGAAACGTACAGGAATCATTTTCATTTTAACAAATAGTAATAGTCTATTTGGTTGTGCCTATACTGCACACATGACACCCGGTCAGACTATTGATTTGACAAAGTTTACTTGTCAGACCTGTACCGGGAAACAAGTGCACGTGGCTCCGCCCACCACATAGTTTAGCTTTTCTGATAGCAACAAGGTGGTTGGTGTTACCATGGAGATGATCCTAGATGAGCGCAACAGTGTTTCAGTTTACAGCAACATGATGGCTTTTCCTTTGGTCGACACTGACAGGGAAACTGGGATAGAATATTTTTTTTAAACTCAGCGACTAACTTCTGCTACTGACGGAACACTTTAACCAAACTTTGAGCTAATGCCAGGAAAATCCTGCCGGCCTAAAGTTAACGAGCGACTGATTGAAGGTAAATGATATTAACGTATTAATAATGTTTGATAATTTTTTTCATACTGTTTTAAAGAGTAACTAAACCCTAAAACCACTTTTTTTCAACTACAAACCTCTGTATTTGAGTATTAAGTAGTGTTATGGATCAATTCAAGTCTAAATCTCGACATTTGAGTACAAAGTATTGAAATTAGAAATATTGTGTTAGAAATGTGCATATTCCAGGGTCGAGCAGTTCAACTGGAAATATGGGGTTTAGTTACCCTTTAAATGTAAATGTGTATCATTGTTCACTCATAAATTACATAATTGCATTTTTATCTTCCTTTCACCCGCAAGAAAGGTGAACAAGATGGAAAGGCTGAAGCAGGTAACTTTAAAGTTAGCCTAAAACAATAATAATTAGAATTTTCTCTGAATCTCATTTAGTAGCCTATGTATATAAAGAGATCATGAGAGGTGCAATTAAAAGTAAAACAAAGGGGCATTATGCAAACAATTTTTTGTCTCAACTACAGATGGAGGATGACTCTATCTACAATATGAGTCAGAGCAGGGGATTTTCTGTTCCCCCACCTTTGCCTATGTCTTGTAATGACGAGCCCTCAGAACTGTATGAAGTAAGAATACCAGTCACTGCATCATGTTCAGAGCTCAGAGAAGCAAGATATGTTAACATTTGTGTGACAAAATTAACATTCAAGTCGTTTTTTTCCCAGATTGTCTTAAGGCACAGTCAATATCCACCCATCCTCCAATCTAATTCATGGACCCTAGCAGTTCCCTTTAAAGAGCAACGTCACCACCGCACTCCCAGTGAGTCTATTGCGAACAACTACAGCCCCAGGGTGCAGGACCTCAAGATTAATAAGCTCCAGCACAGACGCAAAACTGTACGCCAATCTTTGGCAAAATCAGCAAAACCTTGTATCCTTCAAAATTGCTCTTAAATCAAACACATATCAAGGGAAACCTATTTGAAGCTATCTGTTATAGCAGGTTCATTAGTTAGATATTGGATGAAAATCTTAATTGTGAACACTGTAATCGACTCTAGAAATTTCATATCAGAATTTTGATCTTAATGAGGCGTAAAGCATATATCCCTCCAGAAAGGAGCCAAGCAATTACACTGAGGAAAAGGTAGTTATTTCATTTAAGCTTCACATTTCAGTAACAGTTAATCTCTTATTTTGTTTTGTTTTACTGAAGGAGCTTGATCTGATATGTTAATGCTTTCACAGGAATACATCTTCTCAGGCTTCAATCTCACCTCGGTCAAAGCCCAGATCAAGACACTTTCGCCTTCCCACCAGCCGACCTCTGAGTCCTAAACAGCAGCTGGATATCATGTACAGACAAGAGGAGAAGATAAAGACCAAGGAGGGGGAACCTAATGACAGAGACCTGGAAGCAAGTATTCATGAATTAAGAAATGAATGTGTCAGTCTTTTCATTCTCATTTTGCGACTGTTGATCTAAGCTTTACTCCTACAGAGGTATATGCACTACATCACCTCTGGTGTCCCCAGCTCTGTGCTGGCACCGCAGCCCTGCCAGCAGATGATAAACATCATTCACCTGCTGCCTCCCGACACTGAGGATAGTAGTAAAACCCTCCAGAATGTGAGGGCAAACTTAAAGGATGAGGTCAAAATAAATTATTACTCCAGCCTCAAGAAGAGCATAGGTAACTGTGACAGGGACTCTTTAAAAGCATCATGGCTTCATTTGGAAGTCTTAACTAATATGTCTTCCATATTGTTCCTTGGCAGTGGACTACATTCTGATGGACCCATCTGAGCGTCAGCGGCTGTCTATTTCCAGTGTCCCCAAACCCTTTCCCATGAGGGTGATCCGTGCCCCAGTTCCCTGGGCAACTGGTTACAGGGAGGCCCACATGTGGCTGGGCCAACATCTGTTTACTGTCAGTCACATTATGCTTCTTCTTCAGGACGTGTGGCTAAGCAGGTAATACAGACTGTGCATGATGTGAGGGTGCAATAAATTCTTCATAACTATTAATTCCTTTGCTACTACACAGTCGGAATATTTTCACAACATTTATTTTACTCCTGTGATACAATTTATTTTTTAATACAGGGATAAAAAAAATAAAATAAATGTTGTTCCTCATTAATTATATTTGTATAGTTATTTTTGGGGCCTTGCGACATTTGAAGAGAGAGAGGAAATGTTGGGAGTAGAGAGTGGGTGATGACATGCAGCGAAGGGCTGAGGTCGGATTTGAACCCACGGCCGCTAACACTAGGACTGCAGCCTCTGTACATGGGGCTCGCTGCATAACCAATAGGCTATCGTCTTCCCTATATTTGTTTATTTTTGAAGCCCTGATTACACTGTTATACTTTTGGAATAGGTTTTTTTTTCTCCTTTTTGTAAAGAGTTGTCCTCCTGACCCCTTATTTGCCTCTTCAGGTTCTTTCTATTGATTTTCCTAGAGCTAGGAGCCATCTTTTTACAGTATAAGCTTTAAGTTCCTTTTTCAAGCTCATACTGACTGACAGCATATTCAGGTTTATTTGTGTACATGGGTAAAAAAAAAGTTCATTTTATGTATTTGTATTAACGTTGTACTTTTATGTCATAATAAGTAGAGAAATGTTAAAATATATAAATATAAATCGTTTGTTTTTTAGCTTCTCTTCCTTGAGATTTGTCCGACTAGAGGACCTTTTCTCCACCAGCCTCCCCTTCCTGCCATCTGAGTTTGAAGAGTTTGTCCAGAAACAGTGCCAAAACACAAGAGATGAACTGGTCCAAAAGTGAGTACTGCCAGCTCACCAGACTCTGAAAAACAGCCAGACTGTCGGTGACAACATAACGTGGTGTGTGTTTCGTCTTTGGCTTTTATGTCCACAGTTTGAACATAACCATCAGGGCTAATCCTATTGTATGTGTCGTGATGTCTCATGTTTCCAACTTATCCACTTTGTCAGACCCATGTCAGACTAATTTTCAGGGGATTGTTTTACATGCTGCCTCACTTTTGGATTCCATTGCATCCTTTGTCTCCCACCTGTTGTGTAGCTTGTTAGGGCATGTAGCAGGCCTGCATGAAGTAAGGCAGCATGACTGAAATATGAGTCTTTGTAATTTGTTGAAACTAGTTGCTGTAGTGTTTTTTTTATGTATGTCATTAGCACCAGCTGGGATTCTATGGTACTGCAGTGACTCAGTTTCCCATGCCAGCGATACTTAAAAGCATGATGCGCCTCTTTGGGGTTGTGTCAATGAGTTACATAAATACAGTAACTGGTCAAATCTAGGGGTGGAAATCACAGAGTAAACCACGATACGATACAATACATTAACATAAAATACAATAGGTGTCCCATGAAAACGATAAAGTCTCAATACAGCTATTCTGCAATAATTGATTTAAAATCTGATCCGTTCTTCTTTTGCTTTGATATTTAACAGAGCAACAAAAGCTAGAACTGAACGTATAACAATCATCTCCCCTCAGGTGGCTGCCTCTCTGTGCATCACTCTTTGACAATGAGAGTGAGCAGCAGCCTCCCGTCGACGTTCAGGAGTTCTTCAGCTGTGTGGCTGTTCTCATGTCCCTGCAGCTCCGAAGCTTGGTCATAGAATCACTGCATGACCTGTTGTATTTCTTAACTATACATGAGGTACAGATAACTTTTGTCCCTTTTTTATTGTTGTAAAGCTTTGGTAGAATTTGATATGAGAACACCTGGAACTGCTCCTATTTCTCAGATGTCTGTTTATTATTATTAATTACCCAACCTGTGTTCTGTATTTTTCAGGGTGGCAACGATTTCGGCGATGTGTTTGACGAGATGAAGTTTGTGCAGTCTCAGGTGCTGCTGGTAAAGCTGCGAGTTAATGAGGATCACGTTGAATTTAGTCCGAGCTTTCAGGAATGCTGGGAGCTCATCCACCGAGCCTTCATGGAAATCATCAAGAGTGCTGAAGAGCTCCAAAGGGTGCAGTATGCCCCAAGTCTCATTACCAAATATTTGAAATTACACAAGCACAGTTAGTTTTCAGTTTTTATGAATCAGATGTTTATAATCAGCGACTTATGTGCTTCTGCCAGGTGGAATGTCACCTCTTTCCAGCTTGCAATAGTTTGTTCCTACGCACCGTCAATCCTGACGAGCCACTGGTTACGGACCTCATCAACAAAGCCAGAGAGGTGTTCCAAAAAAACACTCTGGGACCTGAAAAGTAATGACACATGAACTGAACTTGTGCCATTTCGTTTTTTCTAATGAAGCAAGAATTGTATAGTGAATGCTAATGCTAAATGTAACTCTTCAGGTATTTGAATGTATATCAAAAATACAACGATCTACTGGACCACACAGCCAAACAGGAGGTATCAGCCTTTCTCAAAGAAAAACAGTCATTAGAAGGATTAACAGAGGTAAATGAAATGTTCCTTTAAATGCCGGTACTGAAAAGGTTCTGTTTTTCACATTGGCATTAACTCTCTTCTTCTCTTAACTGTCAGAAAATCGAGAGCATTCATCTGATAAGGAAGGAGATTGCCTCGCTGCGAGTCACTGTGCCCCTGTCTATGTTTTGTCTGTATGCTGGCGACCTTAACGATGACCTGTGTGAGCGAGCTAAGAGACTCAAAGACAAGATCATCATCATTGAAGTGGAGGAGAACCGAGAGCTGAACAAGGGGTAAGAGGGAAACTCTCCTCCTCCTTAATTACCCATTTGTTACTTGTTCTTTATTTAATTTAAACTACAAATCAGTCATACGGTCACTTAAATTGAAGGAGAGAAAGAATGTCAACCACATGGTGTCCTTTTTTTTTGTTTTTTTAAGGATTTGTCAAAAATATGATGAGATAACAGAGACGGTCCGAACCCCGCCAAAAACCACAGAGGAGTTGGTTTCTCTCAATCAGTACATTAAAAAGTCCAGGGAAGTGACCGTTCACAAGCTGATAGATGAAATTAACGAGGCAACATACCGGGTTAGCTTCCTCCTGGACTATGCCACTCTTCACTGTAAGTGAAACCTCTCTTGCTTACTGAATTTCCATGTTATGTACATTAAGACTACGGTGCAGTATCGATATTAAGATATTCCTTTATCTAGTTCAAATCTAATCATTTTCCATGTGTTGCAATATTGAACTGAAAACTGTTTCCTTTTATTTCTCTAGCTGATGACTTGAGGCTTAACTCCCGTGTTTTCCAGTGGCCCTATCAGATCCTGATTGAGCTTGAAGACAGCAAGACTTCTCTAGCAACGATGAGAGAAGAGGCTGAGGACTACCTCCAAACAAGGTGACAGAATAAGTGCTTTTACACACCTGGTCTCATACAAAAAGCAACCAGCACAGCTAAATCAACTTTTTTTTGGCCAACATCTGAACTGCTGACTGCTTTTTCTCAATGTGACTATCCCAGGGTGTTTAACTTCGACCAGAGGCTACAGGATGTGAACAAGGAGATACAGGCCTTTAGGGAGAATGAAATGATGAACATGGAAGAGATGAAGAACAATGTAGGAAATCTGGCTCAAATTACTGCCAACCTGGAGTCTGCTCTTACTGAACTAGAGGTAAGAGACACTGCGATATCCTAGTTCAAGATTTAAAAGCACATTTTAACCCAAGTCCTTTTTTTTCTGATTTAAAGATTTGCTAACACAAACTTTATCCTCTCTTTTTTTCCCTCAGGATATTAACAAAGAGCAGACTTTGCTGGAGAGGGAACAGAGCCAGTTCCCAATGGTCCAGACTCTGATAGCTGACAAACAACCATATGAACAGCTGTGGACTATAGCACTAAACTTCCAAACCATGTCAGAAGAGTGGATGAACGGTGGGTGACTCAAAGTGGCAATTTTTATCTTCCTAGAAGCTAACCTGTGACTACATGTTAGTTCTAATTGGCACAATTAACCTTTTAATGGCACACAGCAAGAGCCAGCAGAATTAATTTAGTTTTCACTTTGCTACGCTTCTTTGAACGTTTGATACCCAGGACCTTTCCGACTCCTGGATGCTGAGAAAATCTCAGAGGAGCTGGACACCATGTGGAGGACAATGCATAAACTGACAAAGTCTTTCTCTAATCTCCCTGGGCCTTGTCGTGTGGCTAAAATCTTCAAAAGCAAGTTAGACCTGTTTAAGCAGCACCTTCCCATCCTGACGACCATCTGCAACCCCGGCATCAGAGACCGCCACTGGGAGAAGGTTTTCTTTTTTTTTATTCATTGGCTCAGTTGACACTGATAGTAACCCAGTGTCAGATTCACTTTGTAAGGTCCGAGTGTCCTTCGTCTCCTGTGATCCATGAAACCCATGTGAATTATTTATGACACTTTTGTCTGTCTGCAGATCGGCAGTGTTGTGGGCTTTGAAGTCAAGCCAGATGTGGACAGTTCACTGATGAGCATGTTGGAGCTGGGGCTTTCCAAGTTCTCTGCTAAGTAAGACACTGACGAGACAATGCACCATATAAATAAATATGCAATGTGTGATTACATTGTTTAATATTGCAATAACAACATGATGTGTGATAAACAAAAAGTAGCGCTTATTAGCTTTATCTCACAATTTTTAAGTCTCTCATGCTTAGACACAATACTTGTGTTTGCAACATTTCCCTCTGGAATCAAAAATACATCTTTTTCTTCGTCTTAACTAATCTGAGGGTAGCTGCTTGAGCTTAAACTGACTGGCTCAAAAGTGTGTGGATTATGTGAATTCTAAAAGTGTAGGCATACTGATTGAGAAGTATTGCTTGTTTACATAAAATCATTTCCCTTATTGATTTTGATACATTTTTGCCGTCTCACCCGAAAATCTCACCCTGATACTTTATTCATCACACATGTCATGATCAGAGGGTGGTTCTGTTTTACCTCTGCCGTAGGTTGGAGGAGATTGGAGCATCAGCCAGTAAAGAGTACTCTCTGGAAAAATCCATGGATAAGATGAAAACTGAATGGGTGGAACTACGTTTTTCCTTAATTCCGTACAGAGATACAGTAAGACGAACATTTAAAAAAAAGAAAGACATACTCTATGATTAACACACCAAAGGCTTCAAATCCTAAAACATTGTGAATGTACCCTCTGTCAAAGACTTGCATCTATAAGGTTGGAATTACAAAAATCAACCTTTAATATTTTATTATAGGGAACGAGTATCGTGTCGGCAGTGGATGACATCCAGGTGCTTCTTGATGACCACGTCATTAAGACGCAGACCATGAGAGGTTCACCTTTCATCAAGCCAATAGAAGCAGAATGTAAGGTAAGGTACATGTAGTGCTACTCTATCATGATGAGCGCATTAGACACACTGCAGATTAATTACAAACATTCCTCCCACTGCTCTGAGACACATACAGGATCTTTCATTAAAATCTAACAAGCAGCTACGAGTGAAGTCTTTTTAAAACAACACTAACATAACAAATATATAAGAAAGAGCCTAAATTCAATGCACATAAATGGAGTTTGCCCAAATCTGCTGACTAAAGCTACAGAAGTCACATATGCGTTTGTATTTGCAACAAGAGACGGCCTGAGCACATCTTCATGGCACAAAATGTAACAAAACTGCTGCTCTACTAACACACAATGTCTGCCTAGCTAACCGCTCTATAAAGCAGGGAATGTGGTGTTTTTATGGCCATTAAACATCCATAAATAATTCAGGAAGAGAGAATCTCTGTGTAAGGTAATCTTCTGAATCTGCATATATCTCTATGAATTTTAAATCATTTTTAAAAAAACTGTTCATTTTTTGGATGATATGAACTTCTTTTAATCATGCATTTCTTGGCTTTTTAGAATTGCTGTATCATTTTGTAAACCATTTATTAAGAACACAACTATGAGATATAACTGTAGCTCTATGATCCTCTAACTGTGCCATTCTCGCTGTTGTACTGTTCTCCATAGGAATGGGAGGACAAGCTGCTGAATATGCAGGACATCATAGACTCTATGTTGACATGCCAGTCGACTTGGCTCTACCTTGAACCAATCTTCAGCTCTGAGGACATCATTGCACAGATGCCCGAGGAGGGACGCAAGTTTGGCATCGTGGACGGCTACTGGAAAAACATCATGGCTGAAGTGGTAAAATCCTCTGAACACACAACTACCGTAACTGTTTTGGCTTGTGAAAAAAAAAGAAGTGATTTTAATGCATTTGTCTTCGCTTTGGTTTCTGTGTGATTATGGTCCAGGTTAAGGACACACATGTGCTGGTGGCCACAGACCAGCCCAACATGCTGAAACGGTTACAGGAGTCCAACGTGTTTCTAGATGACATCCAAAAAGGCCTCAATACCTACCTGGAAAAGAAGAGGCTCTATTTCCCAAGGTTGGACACCTGCGACTAGCCCTTCATACAAATGAAATCTTTTTTTAAGAATATCATTGATGTGTTTTTTCACCCCTCTTCTTCATCATATCCCCAGGTTCTTCTTCCTTTCCAACGATGAGCTGCTGGAGATCCTGTCTCAGACTAAAGACCCTCTGTGTGTGCAGCCCCACCTGAAGAAGTGCTTTGAGGGCATCGCCAAACTGGAGTTCACCAAGGACATGGCGATCACTGGCATGATCAGCTCTGAGAAAGAGACCATTCCCTTCACAGAAAAGATTTACCCAGCCCATGCAAAGGTACAGATAGTGCCTTTACACATTGTTCAAGTAGTTGCTTGGTTTTACATTGAAGGTATGTCTCTGTCAGACATACAGTACAGTAGTATGTTGAACATGACTGGACGGTTTCCTTCTAATTTTAGGGTATGGTTGAGAAGTGGCTTCTGCAGGTGGAGAAACTCATGTTACGGAGTGTTCTGCATGTTATCCATCAAGGAGTGATCCAGTACACAGGGGTATTTGGAAATGTTGAACTGGTCATGAACCGAGCTAATCATAGCTTTGCTTTGGTGCTTGTATTTCAATTTGATGTTTTTCTTTTTTATTAAACAAGCCACCAGTTCTCTGGAGAAGTATTAGAATGCTGGCTGATCAAGAGTTAGAGATTTCTGCACATTATTACTCTTTACACATTTATGTTTCCTGGGTGGTGCTGTGTTATACTTCATTCTTTTTGGTTTTAGCTGCCCAGGAAGAAGTGGGTGTTGCAGTGGCCTGGCCAAGTTGTCATTTGTGCCTCCTCCATTTTTTGGACAACTGAAGTATCTGAAGCCATCCAGACTAATTCTTTGCCTGTCAGTACCCGTACATACAGTACACAGCTAACTTTCACATTCCAAAAAACAACTTATCTGGAAAAAAAACTTCATCCCCACTACATTCCAGTCTTAACTGTGTACTACTTTCTATTCCATCAAAGACCTATGTGGAGCAGTGCAACGCCCAGATCGCGGACATCGTGGAGCTGGTGCGTGGGAAGCTGCCAGGAGGGGCGAGGATGACCCTTGGCGCCCTCACTGTTATAGATGTTCATGGTAATTTAACTGTTGTTGTAAAATGTATGAAGTATATTCTCTGAACTAAATCTAGCTTGCAGAATATTTCATGCTGTTTTTTCTCTCTCAGCTCGAGATGTTGTAGCCAAACTGGCAGACGACCGCATCTCCTCACTGAATGACTTTGCATGGATTTCTCAGCTGCGTTACTTCTGGGAGGACGGCGAAGTGATGCTGCGTATGATCACCACCTGCTTGAAATATGGCTATGAGTACCTGGGCAATTCTCCCCGCCTTGTTATCACACCACTTACAGACCGCTGCTACAGGTATCCCATCATTTATTAGGTAGCTTGTGATTGGCTATGGATGGAGAACTGTAAAAAAAAAATATATATATAGTGCTCTTTTTTTTTATTCATCTATGACATGACTTCGTACTACACCAGAACTCTGATGGGGGCTTTGAAGTTGAATTTGGGTGGTGCTCCTGAGGGTCCTGCAGGAACTGGCAAGACTGAGACCACAAAAGATCTGGCTAAAGCCCTGGCTAAACAGGTTCATTCAAATGGTTTACATTGAACCACTGCATTTCTTCCTCCACTTTTTCCCCCTGTTACTGACATTAGAGCTATTCTTTTTTCTTCTAGTGTGTGGTGTTCAACTGCTCCGATGGTCTGGACTACAAAGCTATGAGTAAGTTCTTCAAAGGACTGGCTCAGTCTGGAGCTTGGGCCTGCTTTGACGAGTTTAATCGTATTGAGGTGAGCATGTCTGTGTTGATCTGTTATATGATATCAAATAGCCTATCTGCTTTAACTGAATAGTAGAGAGAGAATAATGAGAAATATTCCGTCCACAAAGATTTAGTGTAGTATTTAGTTGTTGTTACTGTTCTAAAAAAAGAAGTGTATGAAAATGGACAATTTGGCCTTTTGAGTCAGGAATCTGTTTAGAAGTCAGAGTCGATTTGGAATCCATTTTTCACGTCACATCTTTTACTCAGGAACAAAGCATAATTTAGATCAATAACAGCTCAGCGAGACGTAAAGAAGCTTAACTGGCTTTCATGCTGAGTGGAATGGATTATTTGAATACTCTTCACACTGTCCAAACAAACAGAGTGATTGACAGGTTGTACCTCATACAACACACAGCCATCACTTCACATCCTCTCTTTTGCTCTCTCATTCTCTACTGCACAATATTTCATACGAGAAGTATGCATCAAAAATGTGCAGTAATCAACCATTGCAAAGCATGTTTTATTTTTTGCAGGTTTTTTTTCTTTCCAAGTTATGAAATAGTAACATACCGGGACCAGTGTTGTGTTTGGATTTCAATGTTAAGCAGATAATGGATCAATATTTATTTGTATAGCTCCAAATTCTAAAAATGTTATCTCAAGACACTTTACAAAAAGAGCAGGTAAAATACCTACTCTGTTATATTATGGTCTAGTGGTTCTCAACTGGTGGGTCGGGACCCAAAAGTGGGTCGCGGAGCCGTTTTCAGTGGGTCATGAGTGTGTGCCTGGAACAATAAATGTGTCAAAAAGTCTGTGAAGCACTTTTTAAACTTTTTTTTTTCTTCTGGTTCTTTGTTCTGTCACCAGTTTTGTACCGCCCGAGGTCCAAACTGTTACACTTTTTCATTAATAAATCGGATTGGTTGAAAAATATCAGACATTTGGGTCACGTTTTTTTCCGTACCGGAGTTGGTGGTGGGTCCTGAGGCTCCACCAGTTGAGAACCAATGGTCTAGAATGTACTCTTTCTAATTATGATACAAAATAGGAACTCTAAGGCTAACGGATGTCTCTTGTTGAGTACATTCAAAACATTTTCTTGCAACATTTCCCATGATTTGAAACTTTGTTTTAAGTTTCTCACTTGTTTCGTGTAATTTAAGGACTGGAGCCCCCTGCACATACAACATGCGCTCTACCAACTGAGCCAAACCAGAAACCCAACTCAGTTTTGTTTGTTGTGTGTGTCACAGGTGGAGGTGCTCTCTGTGGTGGCACAGCAGGTCCTCTGCATACAGCAGGCCGTTGCCAAAGATCTGAAGACCTTCATGTTTGAGGGGACAGAGCTATCACTTAACCCAACCTGCTCTGTGTTCATCACCATGAACCCGGGTTACGCTGGTAGAGCCGAGCTTCCTGATAACCTGAAGGTACATCAAGAAAAATCTGCGCTTTAGCCTTGCGTTTCACTTAACAGAGCAGAGAGTCATGATGAAGAAGATGTAGGAGAAGTGTCCGAGGGATTAAGATGCTCGGTGAACTGTGCTAAATCTTTTCCTGTAGGCTCTTTTCCGTACGGTGGCCATGATGGTGCCGGACTATGGTCTCATTGGAGAAATCTCCTTATACTCCATGGGCTTCATCGAATCTCGCAGGTATGTAAAACTGAAAAGTCATTTTTGTTTCCCTGGGTTTAACTGAGTTCCCTGTAGGTTAATTCATGTACCTCTAATTGTACCCATAGTCTGGCTCAGAAAATTGTGGCCACCTACCGCTTGTGCTCTGAGCAGCTCTCCTCCCAGCACCACTATGACTATGGCATGCGAGCTGTGAAGTCTGTGCTGACTGCAGCAGGAAATCTGAAGCTGAAGTACCCTGAGGAGAACGAGAGCGTGCTGCTGCTAAGGGCACTGATGGATGTCAACATGGCTAAGTTTTTAGCACAGGATGTACCACTGTTTCAGGTGAAAAATCAAATAACACAAACCAAGGCAGTTCATGTTTTTTAAGTAATCATCAACTGGTCAGTCGACCAATGATTCTAATTCCCACTGTCTGCCCACAGGGTATCATCTCTGATTTATTCCCTGGCATCGTCCTTCCAAAACCAGACTATGATCTCTTCCTCGAGGCTCTTAATGACAATATTGCCAAGCTCAATCTCCAGCCCGTCCCGTGGTTCATAGGCAAAATTATCCAGGTACCAACATGGAGTATTGCTGTGTAATACATCTGGCTCAGTAAAACGTTGTTGGCTAATTGTTAGACTTAAACCACATGAGTTAATTTGTTTTCTGATTCTGTATAGGTGTATGAGATGATGTTGGTTCGCCATGGTTTCATGATCGTAGGAGACCCTCTGGGAGGAAAGACTTCTGCATATAAAGTTCTTGCTGCTGCCCTTGGAGACCTTCATAAAGGTAGTTTTTTTTCCAAGTTCGAAACATATTTTGTAATTTTTTATTGGACCATGGCAAGCCATTAGGGAATACATTTAGTTTTAGATTAAACATTTGGCAATTCTTCTTTTCCCCCCAACTTTTTAGCCAAGTTAATGGAGGAGTTTGCAGTAAATTACCTCATCATCAACCCCAAGGCCATCACCATGGGCCAGCTGTACGGCTGCTTCGATCCAGTCAGCCATGAATGGTCCGACGGTGTACTGGCCACCTCCTTCAGGGATCAGGCTAGTTCCACATCAGAGAATCGACAGTGGATCGTCTTTGATGGGCCCATTGATGCTGTCTGGATTGAGAACATGAATACTGTTTTGGACGACAACAAGAAGGTAAATGACATTTTCAGATTCAGATTTAGATTTAGACAACTTGACTTATTCCTGGTGGGTGATTCAGTTTCACAGCCAACCGAAAACTATCCAAGGAAATCAAAACAAACAGTCACAGCAGCCTTCAGACGATGTATTATTATTTTTAAATGTCTTCAATTTATGTTGATTTCTTTTGGCTAGACGATTTTGAAAAACTTGAGTTGTGTTTTGAAAAAGGAACCTTTGTTATAGCAGATTTTGTTTGTAAAGCCTGGGGAAAAAGACATAACACATTGTTTAGACTGAACTGTGACAGGAGCCGGCAACTTTGTAATTATGATTTGTAAATGTAAACCACTGCAACTGAATTCTTTAGTGTCTTATAAGCCCATGAGGGTTGGGCTTTGTGCACGAAAATAAATTAAATCAAATCAAATCAAATATTCAATAACAACAGATCAGCAGACGCAAAGGTCTAGTGAGAAGACAGATTCAAAAATCATGATAAAATACAAAACCAGAAATGTGTGAATGGATTGCACTGATTACTTCAGTGTACATAAACCAACTATAAATGAATTACAGCTGACAGCATTTAACAGCCTGATAGCTATTCTTTCAGTATGTTTGTCCTCATGGGAGGGGATAGAAGATAGCCCCATCCTGAGAGCATTAACGAAAAGTCAGGTGAGAGAATGTGGTTGGGTTTTTATCCCTTTGGCTACCTGGACCAAAAAGTCCCTTCCACAGGGAGGGAAGCAGGTCATATAGCATTTCTTCCCATTGGCAAATTGTCAAATTGTTTGTCCTGATTTCTATTTATTGAAAAACTTGAATCCACAAACAGGTCTATCTCAAGCTATTAATAATGTTGACCTTGCTGTATTCAATTTGTTGTGGACATATATCGTTTTTGGAAAGGACTTACCTTCCTGTTACAGTCGTATTAAGATGTGGCTGTCTTGTCCACTCTACCCTCTGCTAGCTTTGTCTGATGAGTGGTGAGATCATCCAGATGAGTTCAAAAATGAGCCTGATCTTCGAAACTGCTGACCTGGAGCAAGCTTCTCCGGCTACCGTCAGCAGGTAAGAAAGTGCACCAACATCTGTAAAAGTTTAGAAGGTAAGTAAATGTTACTAATTGTAATTTTTTTTCTCTAATTGTCTGAAGATGTGGTATGATCTACATGGAACCTCAACAGCTAGGTTGGAGCCCCCTCAGAGATTCCTACATGAACACTCTGCCTGAAAGCCTGAATGATGAGCATAGAGAACTGGTGAGGTGGTAAACATGCAGGCCTTAAATGGCTTTTTGAGTTCCCTTTTTTATTCTTCTATTTTGTCATTTAACATATATATCTGCTTATGTCTTTTTGTCTTGCAGATAGTAGATCTGTTTGATTGGCTAGTTCAGCCCTGTGTTGACTTCATAGACAGGGAGTGTCGCTTTGTGGTTCAAACATCTTCAATTCACTTGACCTACAGTCTAATAAAGTTGTACACCTGCCTGATGGGTATGAAAGAATCACATTTTGTTAATACAAATTTGTCTTTTTTTCCCCCCTGATTTTAGTTTTAATATCTCTGTCTATACGCAGATGAAATTGCTGAGTCAGGAGCAAACGGTACATCCATGTCCAGCCAGCAGATAACCATGTGGCTGCAGGGTCTGTTCCTATTTGGAGTTGTGTGGACTCTGGGTGGGACCATCACTGGGGAGAGTCGTAAGAGGTTTGATAGCTTCTATCGCAATCTGATCATGGGCATGGACGATGAGCACCCTCGACCTAAGAGCATCAAACTCAAAAAGAACAACCTCTTCCCCGAAAGAGGTAGAAAAAAAAATCAACAATAATTGTGTTTTAATTAACTTCCTTTTTGACCTGAATGATTCATGATTTTCCCTAACAATTTCAGGTACTGTCTATGACTTCTACTTTCACAAGGATGGACAAGGACAGTGGAATGCATGGACCGATTCAATCACAAATGAAGAAAACGTCATTCCAGCTGGAGCTAACGTGAGTTTTCTTTATATCACAGAAGTTGTCACTTGTCATAACCTCTCCATGTTCACTGAACAAGGCTTATCCTTGCAGATATCAGACCTCATCATCCCAACCATGGAGACAGCACGTCAGCTTTTTTTCCTGCGTACCTACCTGGCACATGAAATACCCATGTTGTTTGTCGGGCCCACTGGCACTGGCAAGTCTGTTATTAACAAAAGCTTCCTGGTAAAACTTCCCAAAGAGCTGTACACACCAAACTGTATCAACTTCTCAGCTCGCACCTCCGCAAATCAGACCCAAGACATCATCATGGCCAAGCTGGACCGAAGGAGGAAGGGTGTGTTTGGACCTCCTGTGGGAAAGAAGTGTGTCGTCTATGTTGGTAAATGATGATCTCATACTGTTGGGTAAAAAGCTAATCACTGATTCAAGGTTTCATACACTGTTGGATAAGTCATTCATTGAGCTCTATTGTTACCCCATCTTCATAGACGATCTGAACATGCCTGCTAAGGAAATCTATGGCGCCCAGCCACCAATTGAACTGTTGAGACAGTGGATTGACCATTATCATTGGTACGACAAGAAAGACACCTCCAGACTAAATATAGTGGACGTCCTGTTTTTGTCTGCAATGGGGCCCCCAGGTGGTGGCAAAAATGAAATCACAGGTATTTATTTTTTATATATTATATATATGTAAGTAATTATAAAAGTCGAAGTGATACGGTTTACTGAATCTTAAAAAATGTTTGAAATGTTAGGCCGCCTCACTCGTCATTTGAATGTCATCTCGATTGATTCCTTTGATGACGAGACACTGACCAAGATATTCAGCTCCATCACTGACTGGCACTTCAGCAAGGGCTTCGATGCCACTTTCTACAGGTATAAGTATTCTAATGTCATACATTATTAATTACATGAACCATTTTTGTTAGAGAGACATATTTTGATTTCTTTCATGTTCCAGGCTTGGCAAGATCATGGTCCAGGCCACCATGGCGGTCTATAAAGATACCATGGACAGCTTCCTCCCCACCCCATCAAAGTCCCACTACATCTTCAACCTGCGGGACTTTGCTCGAGTTATAAGAGGCGTGCTCCTGGCTCCACATACACACATGCAGGTTAAGCGACATAAAAGAGAAATGTTCCTATGAATTGTCTTGAAATACATACTGTATCTCTTACATGTTTTTGCCAACTGTTGTAGAATGGAGATAAACTGATCCGCCTGTGGATCCATGAGGTGTACCGCGTATTCTATGACCGACTCATTGACAGTGAAGACAAGGAGACGTTCTTTAGCATCGTCAAAGAGAGAACCTCAGGCTACTTTAAACAGAGTGTGGAAAAGGTACGTTTGTCATGTTCTGTCTCTCACACAGAAATCACTTCAGCAAAGTACAACAGGATTAGTTCAACTTTGTATATAAGATACCATACCATACAATACGATACAATACACTTCATTGTCCCCTTGAGTAAATTTGTCTTAGACTCAAAGTGCTGCTGCTGCCAAACACTCATCTAGGTGAGGCATTTTTTTTGCACATTGCATGATGACTCGCAAATTATGAACAAATAGATTTTTTGTAAAATGATCCTTGCAAAACAATCAGTGTAGTGTGATTCAAGATCACTTCTGTCCTACTGTAAATATTTCTGCATTATGTGCAATACGAAACAAAAAAACTAATGATTTCCAGTTGGAACTTCAAAGAAATGCAAGTTTATTTTTAAATTTTTCTCGAAAGTTAGATTCAAAACATAAACAATAAAAATACTTTAAATAGAAGTCAACTCTTTGTACAGTGCCACATAGAGTGTACTAACTTGTGTTTTAATTGTAAACCTATTTCGTTGTTTTGTAGCTCCTGGGCCATCTGAGTCCTGATGGAGAAGTAGCGGACGAGAGCATCCGTAGCTTGTTCTTTGGCGACTATGCCAATCCTGATTCTGATGTTAAGGCCTACGATGAAATCACAGACTTGCATGCCTTACAAGAAGTCATGGAGTTCTACCTGGATGAGTTCAACAGCTGCAGCAAGGCGCCCATGTCCCTTGTGATGTTCAAATTTGCCATTGAGCACATTTCCCGAATCTGTCGGGTGCTGAAACAAGACAACGGCCACCTGCTGCTCGTGGGCATTGGTGGTTCAGGGCGTCAGAGCACCACGAAGCTAGGCACCTTCATCAATGATTATGACCCGTTCCAGATTGAGTTAACCAAGAACTACAACATGTCAGACTGGAGGGATGACCTGAAGCGGATCATGCTTAAAGCAGGCATTGAGGGAAAGAACCTGGTGTTCCTGTTCAATGACAGTCAAATCAAGGACGAAGCCATGTTAGAAGACATCAACATGCTGCTCAACACTGGGGATGTCCCCAATATCTTTGCAGCAGATGAACGTGCTGACATCATTGAGAAAGTGCAGGGAATTGCCCGGATGGAGGGCAAGAAAATTGACGCAACTCCACTTTCTATGTACAACTTCTTCATTGACCGTGTAAAGACAAACCTTCACATTGTGCTTGGTAGGAAACTTGAAGAATCTGTATTTTTTTTATTTTGGATTTAAGTTATTGAGAGTCATTTTAACAGGAACTTTTTGTATTCAACAGCTATGAGTCCTATCGGTGATGCATTCAGGAACCGACTCAGAATGTTCCCCTCTCTTATCAACTGCTGCACCATTGACTGGTTCCACGCATGGCCAGAAGATGCTCTCGAGATGGTGGCACACAAATTCCTAGAGGATGTGGAAATGGACAGTGACATCAGAATGGAGTAAGGAGATAAAAAAAAAAGATGAAAAATAGTGGTAGTTTGAATGTGTAGTATTCCCCTCATTTGTTTTTGTTTTTTTTACCTCAAGAGTGGTGGAGATGTGCAAGACATTCCAGACAAGAGTCCGAGAGATGTCTGAAAAGTACTTCTCCGGACTGAGGAGGCACAACTACGTCACCCCCACCTCTTATCTTGAGCTCATCCTCACCTTCAAGACTCTGCTCAATTTGAAAAGGAATGAAGTTGACACTGCAAGGAACCGTTATATCGTTGGTCTTCAGAAACTGGAGTTTGCTGCGTCTCAGGTTGGGCAATACTTTCACACTTTCATTGTCTTGGACCATTGATGCTGTTGAAACATCACCATCTACTTTTTTTATTTTGTCCACAGGTGTCAGTGATGCAGGAGGAGCTGACGGCCTTGCAGCCAGAGCTCATCAAGACCTCAGCGGAAACAGATAAGATGATGGTTAAGATAGAGGGGGAAACAGTGGAGGTGGACGCTAAGAAAGAACTTGTGTCTGCTGATGAGCAAGTGGCCAATGAGGCAGCAGCTGCAGCCAAAGCTATTAAGGTCAACATACATCATGGACAATGACACAAATTTATGTAGTATTGTATTGGACATAAATCTGTCAACTGTTTTCATGATGCAGAAATAATTGGCATTTTGTTATTGCTCTATTATCATATCTACTCACTCAAAGTTGTGTACTGGTTGTCTTTCAGGATGAGTGTGAGGGAGACCTGGCAGAAGCGATGCCTGCTTTAGAGGCTGCCCTTTCAGCCCTGGACACTTTAAAACCTTCAGATATTACTGTAGTGAAGTCTATGCAGAACCCCCCCGGTCTAGTCAAACTGGTCATGGAGTCCATCTGTATCATGAAGGGCATCAAACCTGAGAGAAAACCGGATCCTGGTGGCTCAGGTAAATCCAAAGCCATGGATTCTTTTTTTAATTGCCTTATTTTTATAAAGAAATATTGTACTTTTGAAGAACAAAATAAAATACGATAGCACTATAACTGTTGTTCTTGTGGCAGGTAAGATGGTTGAAGACTTCTGGGGTCCCTCCAAAAAGCTTCTTGGAGACCTGAAGTTTCTGGAAAGCCTTAAAGCCTACGACAGAGACAACATTCCTGCCTCAAACATCAAGAAAATCAGGGATAAGTTCGTCGACAACCCAGAATTCCAGCCGTCTGTCATTAAAAACGTTTCCTCGGCTTGTGAGGGTCTCTGCAAATGGGTGCGAGCCATGGAGGTGTATGAGCGTGTCGCCAAAGTGGTCGCCCCGAAGCAGGAGAGACTAAACCAGGCTGAGAAGGAGCTCGGCGTGCAGATGGGAATGTTGGCTGTGAAAAGAGCTGAGCTGAAGGAAGTAGAGGACAGACTGCAGAGCCTGAATGATGACTTGGCTGCCATGATCGACAAGAAGAACGACTTGGAGAGCAACATTGAGCTGTGTTCTCAGAAGCTGATCAGGGCAGAGAAGCTGATTGGAGGGCTGGGTGGAGAGAAGGACAGATGGACAGAGGCTGCAAGGCAACTAGAGATCAGGTATAGCAAAATAACTAGATTTCTTTGTTTTTGTTATTTATAATTGTTTCTTACTTTTAGAATGTAGTACAGGCAAAGCTGAGGCCTTACTGGGTTTTCACACACAGCCTGTTGTTATTGTGAAGATGAATTTGATGTTTTATTACCCTGGAAAGTATTTGAGTGAAAACTATTGATTACTACTCGAGAATCTATCAGGGGAAAATGTTCTACAAAAGAACTGCTACCAAAAACAACGTAGTATGTTTCAAACTGAACAATCACAAGTATTCAGAATATGTAATGAAGAATAGATGCAGGTGCTTTTCTACTATTCATGTGCTGCAACTTTATGGACTAATATCCAAAACTGCCTCTAAATATTACTCTTAAACTCACACCTTTAACCAGTATGTTGTGAATAGGGATGCCTCATGAGAATTGGCCCTCCCTCAATAATGCATAACTGTTGTTCTGCTGGTAAATCTATATATATTTATAGTCCAGATGTTGTTAAAAAATTAGGCAAAGTAATTTATTTTGGAGAAAAATAAATGCCACAAACTGTTGTAAAGTAGCACAACATCATATACAACTGAAAGCAATTGGCCCAAGATACACTCTACTTGTTTGAAAAAGTAAAGAGTTTATTTATTTGCACCTTTCTGAAATAACAAAAATGCATCTGTTTTGTTGATTGTTTTTTTTTAGGTTATAGTGCAATGTCAGCTTTCTGTTGGTTCTGTATTTTTAACCTTCACTATAATTATGATAATTTTACAAACTGCTTTAAATTTACCTTTTGCAGATACACCAACCTGACAGGAGACATACTCCTCTCTTCAGGAATTGTATCGTACCTCGGGGCCTTCACCGTAGACTACCGTAGAGAGTGTCAGGAGCAGTGGCATGTCCTCTGCCAGGAGAAGAAAATCCCCTGCTCTGAGGACTTCACCCTCATCAACACTCTGGGTAACCAGGTGTCCATTAGGGCATGGCAGATAGCCGGACTGCCAGTGGACTCATTCTCCACAGACAACGGCATCATCGTGTTTAACTCCCGTCGTTGGCCGCTAATGATCGACCCTCAAGGTCAGGCCAACAAGTGGATCAAGAACATGGAGAAGGCAAATAAACTGGCTGTTATTAAACTCTCTGATGGAAACTACGTGAGGGTTTTGGAGAACTGCATCCAGTTTGGTACTCCAGTTCTTCTGGAGAACGTTGGCGAGGAACTCGATCCAGTGCTTGAGCCTGTGTTGCTGAAGCAGACCTTCAAACAGCAAGGCGTCGACTACATGAAAATAGGGGAGAATATCGTGGAATATTCTAAAGACTTTTTGTTTTATATGACCACAGGACTGAGAAACCCTCACTACCTCCCAGAGGTGGCTGTCAAAGTCTGTTTGTTGAACTTCATGATCACACCACAAGGCCTACAGGACCAGCTCTTGGGGCTCGTAGCAGCCAAAGAGAAACCGGAGCTGGAGGAGAAGAAGAACCAGCTCATCCTGGAGAGCGCCGCCAACAACAAGCAGCTGAAGGAGATCGAGGATAAGATCTTACAAGTGCTCTCGTCTTCTGAGGGAAACATTCTGGAGGATGAGACGGCCATTAAGATTTTGTCATCGTCCAAAATCCTCTCTGAGGAGATCTCAGAGAAGCAAAAGATTGCCAGTGTGACAGAGAAAGAGATAGATGAAACTCGCATGGGTTACCGTCCTGTGGCTGAACACTCGTCCATTTTATTTTTCTGCATCTCAGAATTGGCCAACATAGAGCCCATGTACCAATACTCCCTGACCTGGTTCATTAACCTCTACCTGTACTCCATTGCAGACAGCGTGAAGAGCGATGACGTAGCTGAGCGGATCAACAACATAGTCGATCACTTCACCCTCAGCATCTACAACAATGTGTGTCGCTCGCTCTTTGAGAAGGACAAACTGCTTTTCTCCCTGCTGCTCACTGTAGGCATCATGCAGGGTAAGGGTCAGGTCGACGACCAAGTGTGGCGCTTTCTGCTCACAGGTGGCATTGCTTTAGATAACCCTCACGCTAACCCTGCTCCAGAGTGGCTCTCTGAAAAATCCTGGTCTGAAATCGTCAGGGCATCCAAACTTCCAAAATTGGACGGTTTCTTGGAGCATGTCCAAGAAAACATCTCGGAATGGAAGAAACTCTATGATTCAGGGCGGCCCCACAAGGAACAGTTACCTGACCAGTGGAGTGTGTTGGTGGGGATGGACAGAATGGTGGTCATCAGGTGCTTCAGGCCGGATAAACTCGTCCCAGCAGTGCAGGATTTCATTGTGAATTACATGGGACAGGCTTACATTGAACCACCCACATTTGATCTTGCAGGGAGTTACAAAGACTCCAACTGCTGCTCTCCTCTCATCTTTGTGTTGTCTCCAGGATCTGATCCAACTGCAGGTGATTGAACGAAGATGTGTGATTATTCTGCATATTGAAACACCATAGTTTAAATATTACTACATATAAATGTTCAATACTAAAGAGAACCGGGTTAAGAAGTGACTCCTTCCTCTGTTTTGGGTTGCTTAAAGTCTGAATTGCATTGTTTCTCCAGGTTTGCTGAAGTTCGCTGATGACCGAGAAATGGGAGGCAGCAAGATCCAAACCATTTCTCTGGGACAGGGTCAAGGACCAATAGCAGCTCTGATGATTGAAAAAGCCATCAAAGAGGGCACCTGGGTGGTACTGCAGAACTGCCACTTGGCCACCAGCTGGATGCCCGCTCTAGAGACGATCTGTGAGGAGACCATCAACCCAGAGTCCACACACCCAAGCTTTAGGTAACAGACTCTAAACAGTGACATTAAACTAAAACAGATTCTTGCATGTAGACGACAATAAAGTCTCATCTCCTCTCCCGTCCAGGTTGTGGTTAACCAGCTATCCATCTGACAAGTTCCCCATCAGCATCCTGCAGAATGGGCTGAAAATGACCAACGAGCCTCCTAAAGGAATCAGAGCTAACCTGTTGCGTTCCTACCTGAGTCACCCCATCTCTGACCCTTCCTTCTTCATGAGCTCCAAGAAACAAGTCATTTGGCAGAAGTTTCTGTTTGGTCTCACCTTCTTCCACGCTCTGGTACAAGAGAGGAGGAACTTTGGACCTCTGGGTGAGAAATACAAACTACAGTTCTTTTTCATCTGTTTAATACCATTTTAATGTAAAGCTTTTTTGAGGTTTCACAGATTTTCTAACTATGCTGTATCATTATTCTGCCTTAAGATGAAAAGGAAACCAACATGCTGTTTCTTTTGTATGTTTTCTCTTTAGGTTGGAATATCCCCTACGAGTTTAATGAGTCGGACCTGAGCATAAGTATGAGGCAGATCCAGATGTTCCTGGATGAGTATGTTGAAGTTCCACTGGAGGCCCTTGCATACCTTACAGGTAAGAATTTAAAGACAGTAAAACAGCAGCAAGATGATATTCTATGTATGTAGTTTATATTTTACATCTCTTGTAAAGTATGTTAAATTGAGAACATAGTAGTCGCTCAAATGTGACAAAACCTCTTTTTAACGTTGAACAATGTCCTTTCATTTTCTGTTTTATTTAGTATTAATCATCTCTTTTCTTCTCTTTTAGGTGAGTGTAACTATGGCGGCAGGGTGACTGATGACAAAGACAGACGCCTGCTGTTGTCGCTTCTGTCAATCTTCTACAGCTGGGAGCTTATTGAGCAGGAAGGCTATCACCTGTGTGAGGGGGATCAGTATTATGTCCCGGCTCACGGCCCCTATCAGGTACTGTCAGTGTGCCGTCTGTTCATGATAACAGCAAACATCCACCATATCCGCCATTATAAGTGACACAATGAAATAATGCTGCATTCTTCTCTTCTATTTCTCTATTTTTACTAGCATTAAGTGTATGCTTGTACTAAACACAGCCTCTGATTTCGCTGACTAAGCCAGAGAATTTTTTTCTGGCATTTAAGCTACATTATTTTTATCCTTGATGGCCCAGTGTTGAAGATCACTTTTATTCTAACTCTAAAAACAATTTTATTTATTCCAGACTTACATCAACTACATTTGCAGTCTTCCAATTTTTGCTGATCCGTGTGTGTTCGGACTCCATAGCAACGCTGACATCACTAAGGACAATCAAGAAACCAATCAGCTCCTGGATGGAGTACTGCTGACTCTGCCTAGACAGACAGGGGGCGGGGCTAAGTCTCCTCAGGTTTGCATCACCTGTTTTTGAAGCATTTGGTAACATGATTATATTTAACCTCGTTTTTTTTAAAGTACAAACTTTTGCTTTTCATCTGTTTGTAATGTAGGAGGTGGTAGATGAGCTTGCAGAAGACATCCTGTCTAAGCTGCCAGCAGACTTTGACATACAGATGGTGATTGATAAATACCCGGTCATGTATGAGGAGTCTATGAATACGGTTTTGAGGCAGGAAATTATCCGCTTTAACAGGTGAAAAGAAAACTTCTCATGCAATGTTTTTTATTTTTTATTTTTATTTTTTTTAAATAATTCATGGTTTGAAAGACAAAAGCTCAACGACCCAAACTCATTGATCAATGTGATGAAAGCATTATCAAAAAACACCTGATCATGTTCTCCCTGCTCTTTACAGACTCACTCATGTGGTCCGCATCAGCTTGATTGACATCCGCAAAGCTCTGAAGGGCCAGATCGTCATGTCTGCTGAACTCGAGAACGTCTTTAACAGCATGCTGGTGGGCAAGGTGCCTGCTATGTGGGCAGCCAAGTCATACCCATCGCTCAAACCAATGGGGAGCTACGTGACAGATCTTTTAGCCAGGCTGCAGTTCTTACAAGTAAGAAATATGACCGTCATGGCTCAGCGGAGTTCGATTATGACTTCCAGGATGAATGGAGCACATACTGAGAAGTTCAAATCCAATAGCCTTTTCTGAAGTTTCTTGATCTTTAGTTTGGGAGTTTGTTGGAGAATGCTAAACCAATCAAATCAAGGTTACCATCAGCATATCAACTGACATTACAATGCACTAGCCTATTACCTTCAGACCTTATGTTAGCACTACTGGTTATATAGGGAATAGATTGCAGGTTTTTTTTGATATACTAAGACTCTGCATATGCTTGGATTTCTCTTTTTTACAGGACTGGATAGATAGCGGCCCGCCTACAGTCTTCTGGCTCTCTGGCTTTTACTTCACACAGTCATTTCTGACAGGAGTGGCTCAGAATTTCGCCAGGAAGTACACAATACCCATAGACTACATTGGCTTTGAATTTGAGGCAATTACTCAGCTGATGTTTTTGGTTACCAGTATATTGAATCATCATCAATAACGTGATCCTAGTATTGAGTGGATTTTCATGCTCTGAGTTGTGTTTCAGGTAACCAAAGAGGAAAGCCATATGGAGGAAAAGCCAGAGGACGGGGCCTATGTGCGGGGTCTTTTCATGGAGGGGGCTCGCTGGGACAGAGAGAACATGGTCATTGGAGAATCTCTTCCCAAGATCCTCTTTGACTCTCTGCCAATCATCAAGCTCCACCCAGGAGAAATGTCGGAGTTTAAACATGAAGACATCTACGTTAGTCCTGTTTACAAAACCAGCGCTCGCAGAGGGACACTGTCCACAACGGGCCACTCCACCAATTACGTCATGTCCATTGAGCTGCCCTCCGACAAGCCACAGAAACACTGGGTTAACCGTGGGGTGGCATGCCTCTGCCAGCTGGATGACTGAGAACAATCATCAATCGATTCAATCTATTACACTATTAAAGAAAACTGCATGTGCCAAAGAAAGTCCATGTGTTTGTATGCCAAAGATAAACAGGAGCAAAGTAACACAATTAGCCACTCATTTGCCCAAGTTAGCTAACCAAAAACACCAAACATTTTCTTCTTTATTAATTTAATTTTATGGCCGCATGTTTAATGAGATTTATTAAAAAGTGAGTGTTAGTTTAGCTTTTTTGAACTCCAATCTGTGAGCTACACATTTTGTTGACATGGAGGATGTTTTTTTATCACACTTGGTTTAAAAACAGCTTCATATTTAAATTGTCTTTGAATCTAGCAACTGGTGGCATCACAAGATGAAAACAGCTGTTACTGATATATTTGCACAATGAAGCACTATTAGAATTTGTGTTCCTTTATTTTTTTTTCAGAATGGGTTGTGGGTTTTTATAAATATTCATTATTCATAATAAAGACAAATCAACTGGATGACTTCAGTAATTAAAGTTCTGTCTTCCTGTAAAATGATCTACTCTAACCTACTGTATGTTATGAAGTCAAACACTAGATGGCAGCGAAGGCAAACCAGTATTCAACTGGGGTCTCATCCAGTCCACAATGATGTAAGTGTGCTCATTAATCAGAGATATAATCTCAATTTGATGTCAGTTTCTACGAGAGTAGAACAATATGTCAAAAAATGTATGGATTCTGGGAACTGTAGTCAATAATGTCACTTAAAATAGATTGTTGAAAATGGGGGCTGTCAAGACCACCCATCCTCTCGGGTGCAGCCTGAAGCCAAGTACCTGTCTCAGCATCACTGATTGAAGTCTGGCCGGGGATTAAGACAATGATTTTCTGTCCTGACAGGTAGATTCATGACTTCATTATTCAATTCTTAGATTCAAGGCACAGCATTAATGCTGTTCTCTGAATGCAGGCCCCACATTAGAACACATGATGCCACAAATCACAGCTGAGCCTTTGAATGATGAACCTCATTCACAAACGTTTGTGAAAGGAATGGTGAATATAAAGAGCCTGCTGGTATAGTTTCACAAACAGATGGCTGAGGAGTGCTGCTGCCTGGCTGATGGTGTATGAATGTGAGCACTGCATGATGTTATGTGTAGTCAGCACTTGTGGATTCAACATAATTCATCTGACATCTGAATTCAGGTGCTGCCTCAATAGCTCTACACTAGATTATAGGGCATGAAATACTGCAACAATAAATCTATAGATTACATAACACAGCCGATGGAGGATCCTGTTACAGAAGCTCCAAATGTTTCAAGCATCCCTCATGTGACTCAGGGAAATATGAAAGCAAAAACCCCTGAGACTCAAGATCCTGTTTGCTTTTCAGAAAAGGAAGCACTATCAAAGAGGCAAGACAACTGGCTATGTGTCATCTTTGACCTTTAGGCCTCTTTCAGCTCATATAGCCCAAGTGTCCTCTTTCTCCAATATTATTTTATCTCTCGTCTTCCTTTCATATAACCATCGTCATTGGCCTTAGTAGCCCCTTTATTATTCCAATGTCATTTCCCCAGAACTATAATCTTTGCATCCTTTAACACTCTGTTTTGCTTTTTTTTCCATTTTTGTAGTTCAACTTACTTACATACTTATACACCTGTGTTATAACTCTTGATTTTTTAAAATCATATTTATTTTAGATTTATTGGATACTCTCAAGTTTTAGTTCAATCATCTCACTCAGGAGTTTGTATGTTTTGTGTGGTATACTACTTGCTATGTTTTGTCTTGTTTGTAGTTTCTCCTCACTTTACAGCTCTACCTCCAGCCTAAGTTTATACACTTAGCAATTAATGGTTAAAAAAGGGAAATTAGGTCCTTTGCATAGGCTAACTAAACAATCATTTCCCTTCAATAAGAGAGACCAAACTGAACAAAAAAACACAAACATCTCCTCCAGTGCTTTATGAGAGTGTAATTTACCCAAAATTGCTTCACAAATGAGAAACTAAAGTTTTGAGGGCAGGACACATTTTTACTGTTGTCATTACATTATGTTAATGTTGTACTGATAGTGAAATTGAAGAACCTCCTGCATGTCTTTAATCATTGCTAAGATGATGAACTCCATGTGACTGTGTTTTATTACAGGGCAATTACACTGAAAATAGAGGAAACATTCATCCCATAAATCAAACAAGGGCACATTGGTTTTGTGTCAGAGAATGTTGTACTCACCTTGATTTGTGGAAGTATTGGTATGACTGTGTGTCAACAAGCAGAGTCATTTCAGCTATTTAGAGCATGTTGTTTGTCATACAGAATCAATGTGGACAGCAGTCTGCCTGTAGATCCTTCATGCATATTTATCTTTGTGTACCAGCTCCAATAATTACATTTCACTGGCAGAAAAATCATAACTCGTTCATTTTATTTGTAATTTACCCTTGAAGAAGCGTCTTGGCATTTATCCCTGAGCAATGACTCAGAAAAATGTCCCCCCCCCCCCCCCCCCCCCCCCCCCCCCCCCGAATCCTTGAGCAAAAGCCATGACCTTGATTTCCATTGAATTTTATAAAGCCGAGTGCATTCTTCTAGTATGCAAGGGACCGTCTTAAAAGTACACACCAGAAAAGAATATTGGACTGCAACTCTAAAATTACAAAATATCCTATATTCAATTGGAGTATAGCCTATTCTTAAAAATGCACAAAAAAATTAGATTTAGATTTATTATCTCAGACCATTCGTTAAATTATACTTTTTGGGTCAACATCTGTAAACCAACCCTGTATTATTATTATCTACATGCACAAATCATTTCATTTTTCTATATCACTTCATTTTTCTTCTTTTTTTAATTCAGTCCAAAAGGCAGAAGCCTAAAACTTTCTGTTGTTTATGAATACCTAAATAAAAAAGTTATTTGTAAAGTGTCTTAAATGAATTCTGCAATAATGAATGTTTTCAATAGATTATCAAAAAGTTTAAACATCCAGTCTGCACTCAAGTGTAACTAAGTTGCAAAAAATAGATGATGGTCGAGAGATTCTGCAGCCCTTGTTGATCAAAGACAGATTGCAAGACCTGGCAACCCAAAATCCTTTGGTCTTTATATATAGCTGATCTATGAAGTTATATCATCATCAAGTGTAGGCCTAGTAATTAGTTATTTAACTAGCCGAGCACTGAGAATAAACCCCACTTTGTTCCTGTAGAGACGTAACAGCACCAAACACCCACCCATGTGTCAGACTGGTGACAGATGAGGACTTCATTAGCCTGCTGCTCCCACAAACAGTGACTGTTTAAAGAGCTGGTGGTCTTACCCCCAATATGGTTTACATTGTCATGTGGTAGGTATGACGAAGATTTAAATTAAAACGGTGTCGAGCAGATAGAGCCTCTACATTTCCTCAACGCACGCGCACATCCATTCAGCCGTCGCGAGAATGTAACAAGTATTGGCGGCGGATGTCTGGAAGGTGTGGCGGTCGCTGCTGTTGCTCAGCTGTCACCCCTGCTGTCATCCTCCCTCGGTGTGTGTGTGTGTGTGTGTGTGTGTGTGTGTGTTGTGAGTGTCGGTGTGTGTGAGGGAGGAGGACACTACGAGAGTGCGAGGGAGCGCGCGAAATAGAGAGAGAGAGAGAGAGCGGGGGAGAGAAAGAGAGGGAGAAGTTTCCTCTGCTCTTGGCGCACGTTCACGTTTCGTTCACTTCACACGATGGCACGCCTGTGTCCGCGTGCATCGCTGGTGCGTTTTTATCCCCGCTGCTTTCAAGGAAACTAAGGAATCCAAAGAAGTGTTACCATGGCAGAGTTTGGGGAGAACAAGAGCGCCGTCGGTCCACCGGTTGCTGGCTGGAAAGCTGCTTCAGGGGGAGCCGGAACGAGGCTGGAGACGCACCGAGGAGAGCCGGTGTCAAACGGAAACTGCAGCGCGCCAGACACCGTGAAGAGGGTCCAAAGCGAATCCAGCTGCGAGTCCCCAGCGTGGGAGAGCGCAGGTCCAGATTCAGCTTCCAAGACAATCCCTCGACGCAGCAGCCTGATCAAGGTAGGCCGTCATTTCCCTGAGACAAAGCTAATGTGCTTCAAAATATCAGGAGAAAGCATTTGGCGTGGAAGAATGTGTCAACTTCAAAAGATGACAAGAAAAATATTCAACACAAGATTACTAAGTCAGATAAAGGCAATGACAGTGAAACGCTGCAAGTCCCTGCAGAAATGTTGCGCTGGAGCCACAAGAATAACCAAAAAAACCCATGAAAGTCACAATAACACAAATCTCTAGGTTACTGAGCTCTGGAAAGCAAACACTACTGAACATTGTCAACCTGTAAATAAACAGTTAATACACTGTGACTGTGCTTCCTGTCAGTTTCCTCTCCATCTGTGTCGAATAGCAGAACAATCAGTCACCTCATCTCACACAAGTCACTGTGCTGAATACATTAACTTGTGCTTTAGAAACTCCTGTGAGGAGCATTTTGCTTGTGTCATTTTGACGACCCTTGGTTAACCCTTTCATCTCTTTGCTGATCTTGTCTTGTACACAAGTGTCCTAAGTAGTGCTTTCTGACGAGACATCTCATGCTGCTGTCTTTAACAATCAAACATAACTGACTATGAATGTTGACTATTAAAATGTATATAAAGGGTGTTTTGGCAGCGGTTATTAATGGCATTGTCCAACACCTACCTGGCAGCATACTTTTGTAGCTGGATGCATTAATAAACGAGGTGGGGGGGAAAATCGATACAGCACAGTATCTCGATATTTTGCGATATTATATCGTCTCATGGCCGGCAAGTGTCGATATTTTTATTATATTAATAATTTTTATGATATTAATAAAAAATATGCTTTTTGCATTTTTAATTGCTAAGGGGGTTGGACAATTCAATTTGAACAAAGTAGCATTGTTAAAAATTCATGTTCAAGTTTGATTAGACTGAAATACCAACAGTTCAGATTGTGAGGTACGTGAAGCCTTTTACAGGGTTTTACTTTCATCACAGTGTTGTTCAGTATGTGGGCTTTACTCCCATTGTGTAGAAATAAAACGGCTGCATTGAGTAGACTGAGAAAGTTTTCCTATTTGACAAAACTGTTCTTGATTTAGTTTAATTTTGTGAACATAATATGCAGTAAAAAAAAAACAAAAAAAAAACGAGATCTCAGCATATCGCAAAATGTTTAAAATTGCAATGATATCGAATCTTGACTCTAGTATCTAGTTATCTTGAATATCGTATCGTGGGGCCTTGGGTGATACCCAGCCCTATATGTGTTTCAGTCTCTTTCATGACCAGCAAAAAAATCCTCATAGATGCTTTAAGATGCCAGTCAGGCTACAGTGATGCCGAGTTTATATGGTGCCTGTAACACTTTAAGACCAAAAGCCTTGACAAATTGGGGTCTCAAAAATTGGATCACGAAACTCAATTTCAGAGCTTTTCAATTATTAACTATTCTGCACTTTGATATGACGCAATAAAATGTATTATTATACAATATCTTAAGATATGATACAATATGATGCGATTGGATACAATATGTTATGATACCATTTAATTGAAGATATCATCTGATGCAATATAATACGATAGAGTATGATACAATACAATACCATGAAAAAACAATACAATCCTGTATAATAAATATGGTGAGATACAATATAACACCCTGTAAGGTATTTTTTTTGGGACTCAAACACTAAAAACAAACTATGTGTTTTATTCAGAATTAGGATGTGCTGGCAACGTTTTTCTCCAGCCGCTGACTTAAGCAGGCATTGTCACTTATTGCTACTCCATCAGCTTGGAACGAGGAGGAGGAGGAGGAGGAGGAGGAGGAACTAATAAGTGAACCCACCTGCTGTGGTCTTTGATTAGAGTGTGAAATTACATTTACTCCTTCTTTGGCTCACAGTTGAATGCCCCCTGTTCAATTAACCCCACTACCTACACTGGTTTCAGCTCACATTTAAGAAAATGTCAAGTGCATCTGCACAGAGTCCTGGAGAAAAGATATCCGCTCATGTTTGTGTTTGGACTCAAAATGCATTTAAAGTTCTGTCATATCAGTAGCTAGCATCTAATCTATAACTCGTCCCCTGACTTTTTACTTTAGTAGTTGCAGCCTCCAGGCATGTGGGAGGACCTATTTTGATCCCTAGTCTCCGCTCGTCTCCAGAGCTGCTGCCTGCAAAGACATGATTATTTGAACATGGCTTCATCTGTGTCTGATTGGCTCTTGCTCGAAAAGACAGGAAGCGAGCCAGTTGGCCAATTTCCTCACAGGGTTCATGTTGCAATATTGCTATTAAGTCATGAGCAGTTGGTGATGAAACCTTCCTCTCCCTTTCACTGCAACACACACATTAACACACAGCCGTTTCTCACCTCTCTGCCTACACACAGGCCTGCTCTTGTCTTTTTTCTGTTTGTTTTGTTGGTTCAGCCAGGTTTCAAAAACACTCTGTTTGCTTCAGCGGAGTTCTGGCGTCTCATGCTGGGTCAGAATTGGCGTTAAATAAGCTCTGGCTCTGCGTGCGGCTTGATATCCGCTGCCATGTTTGATGTGTGGCGTTTAATAGCTCCAGAACACGACCTCCACCCTGGGTATCGCCTGTACGTGTATCCTGTGTAGTGAAGCACAAATCAGCGTGCATTTGTGGTGTTATTATGCGTTTGACTTCTGGATGTTCAGTGGGCATATTTAATGCTAAGAATGTTCAGTGAGTGATCAGTGGACCGTCAAGCATAGCAGTGTGTGTACATGTTTGTGCTTTCCCTGCAAACATGCTTGTGTTTGGAGTTGCAAACACCTGAGGCCTTAGATGGATGCAGCTCAGTCCAAGAATGGAGGAGTTGTGAATCCACCTGTCAACACAACACTGTGTTTCTTCTCTGTTTGTCCAACTCCTCCGGTGGCTAAACTCAGCAATCCACACAATAGTAGTCTGGGTGGTATGTCGGCAGATAAACAGGAAGCATGACATTCCGGACTGGTTTTAACAGGAGTCAGGGGATCTTTGTCCAGTCTGTGTGTGTTTTTGCGCGCGCGCGCGTGTGTGTGTGTGTGTGTGTGTGTGTGTGTGTGTGTGCTCCTGTACGCAGCCGAGGTAATGAGTGCACCCTTAATTTTATTTAATCAGTATGTACTTTATGCCATCCACTGTCCTCCCAATTAGTCTGTCTCACTGTGGTGTGCGTGAAGGAGATGCAGAATCATCAGGAGCCCACTCAGTTTGGGTCTGTTCAAGTTCATCTTGATGAAGATAACCATCAGCAACTCTCTCTCTCTCTCTCTCTCTCTCTCTCTCTTTCTTTCTCATAGTGACACACCAACACACAGACTTGCACAGGCCTGCCTTCTAGTAACACACAGCTAGGCATAACAAATATCTGCTTAACAGTTCTCTCATTACTCATGCCAACATTCACTACAACAAACTCTGAAATACGTGGCTGGCATGCTTATGAGTGTGTGTGAGTGTGTGTGTGCGAGTGAGTGTGTGTGTGTGTGTGTGTGTGTGTGTGTGTGTGTGTGTGTGTGTGTGTGTGTGTGCTTTTCATAACCAAGATTAACAATGCATTTCTTATGTAATTATGTTTGAAAAGGAATTCATCAGTCATACATGGCCTCAACTCATTACAGAGACTGTAATGCTTTGACCTGTCTAAAAAATGTGAGCCCTGTTTCAGTATTTTGAGAAATGCCTAACATGCTTCGGGATGGCTTTGCATGCACTGTTGGAGGAAAGTTCAGAGAGCTAAGCTAGTTGTTATTAACTTATAAAACAAAGACTTTTATTTAATCCATTACATTTTTAAAAAGATATTTCTCCCACATGTGTGGAAACCAAACTTCCAGCAAATGTTAAGCTCAATTATTAAAACATTACATGTTTAATATGTAAACACAAGTGAACTGTAGAGTGAGCTAAGCTTCTGTTAACCTATAAACCTTTTTTTTAAAGCTGTTCATACATCAAAACATACCTGGACACATAAAGGAGACTGTAATGAAGCTATGTAAAAATGTCAAGGTAGATTTGGACATTTGGAAAAATACGAGTAAAAGATGCTGAAGGCCTAGTTAGTAGTTATGGTCATTAATCATAGCTTAAGCACTATACATACAACTAGCCTGGCTCAATCTTAAGGTAACAATAGCTGCATGAAAGCAACTATAAAACTCACTAATGAACAGATTATTAACTTTCCTCTGTACAAACACAGAAGTGAAGAGAGAGCCTGGCTAGCTGTTTCAAGATCTTATACGTCATGGTGAAATTCCCCCTCACACTGCACGAGTGAATCGTATAGGTTTACTGAGGCAGCAGCATTTGCTGGAGGCGTTAGCATGCAGCCATGGAGGAAAGCTGTTTGAGTCAGAGCAGCACAGAGTACCTCCTGCAGTTCAAATCAACATCTTTAGCTAGCTTCAAGCCACTTTTAGCCCGCGTGAGCATGGCCCTGCACGGCACAGGGAGCAGATAAATCTTCTCACTGATTGAAATAGAGCGTCATGACATACTACACTGAGCTGCTGTGGTGATTGAGCTGCTCCACATAGTCACTCTAGGTTTAGAATATAAAACCACACACACCCTGCACACACACCCTGCCATGCAAGTGCATGGCAGGGTGTGTGTGCATTGGTTACAGACCAGGTGCAAGCTATTTAACCTCACCAAAACATCATCGAGGTGTGTGAAAACCTTGCTCTGTCCTGTGAGTCAACGCTACAACCACCTGTTCTCGATTCAAGTAATACTCCCATCTTCAGGAAATACATCTTTGTTGTTTATCAGCTGACTTTGTGGTTAGTTCTCTGACAAGATGACCTTTTTAAGTCAAGCGCCGTCTACTCGTTTCATTTTGTGATTTTTTGTCTTTGTGTGTGTATTTCCTGCAAGTGCGTATGAAGCTTAAGAGGTTTGAGGCGTAGAAGAGCATCTGCTGCTCTCCTTGCCACAAGGGTAGTCGTTTATCATCAGACTGAGCTTTTACCGTGAATCTTCACCACATTTTCTTGCTGAACATTCTTCACATACACTGAGCTTCTGACAGAATGACTTGACCACATCGCTTTTTTTCCTGTGCTGTTTAACCTCAATGTCTTGTCATATAGAGACAAGAGCAGTTACAAGCATGTGAAACCCCCAATCTAAAAGAAAAATACATCGTTTGATTAGTACACTTTTTTTGTTTCAAGCAAGGGATGGAGCATACAAATGTCTTGATTAAATACTAAGTTTTTTGTATTTAATTATTAGGATTTTTTAGTCTTGAAAGATTCAGAAAACTCTGAAATATGCCCATCAAAACGTTCTAGATATGTCAGCATTTCCTGTTGGATCCAAACATGATCAAATTAACGTTTAACACATTTGCTATGGATTACAACTTACCAAGAAAAGAGAAAAAAGCTAATTCCTAGATTTGATAGCCCTTAAAAGTCCTACATTTTTTGTTAACTACTCTTTAAGAGTGGCTCAATTAATGGCCATCTTGGTAAGTCAACAGTGTAGAAGAAAACAGAGCTGGTGTCTTCAGTAATCACCCATGACTTCAGTTTGTATGTGGCCTCATTTGCAGACACTTTGCTTAGCCTCATCGGAAATAGTTACCTTGTACACTGCAGGAAGCATCAGTGCTGTTGCTATGGTTACCTGCAATTTAAAAGGCTATCCCTTTTGCGGTGATTCAGAGAGCAGTGAAGAAGTGGTTGAGTGGAACTTTTACCTCATCATTTTTTGTTCGAATGGACACATGTAAGCCAATCAGAATCGTGCACATTCACTTATCATATTAGATGTGATAAAAACGTGCACACACATCCTGGTGACTGCAGCACTGTGATTCATCGTGTATTTTCAGTAATGGCTCTAAAAAAAAAAAAAAAATGACAGGTATTGTTAGAACCATAGAAGCTCAGCCGGTTTTTTTATGCTCACGTGTTTCCACATTTCACATCAGATCTTTTTTGTACAGTCCTTAGCTCACCTTTTGAATGCCTTTTATGCTCACTATACATCATCGAGATTCCCAGTACATCTCCTCTTAACCCCCCTCGCTCATGGTGTTGTGCTCCAGGGTGAGACACTTGAAGTCTCTTTGCCATTCATCATCCATCAACACAAGGACACAGTAAAGACAGTAAAGCCTCCCCACCAATTGACACTCCTCTATTCTTCTTTTTCTCTCACCTAACAGCCATCTCTCTTTCTCTGATTTTCTATTGCTCTTAATCAGAGCATCAAAGACAACGGCCACTTGCAACCTACATCTTCAATCTGCTGACTCAGAGATGCTGCAATTACTGTGATGGGCTTGTTGCATGTATAAGAACATACACTGTCATACATCATATATATCCTGCATGTACGCTGGCTAAGAAGGCCATGTAGGTGCCTAGAGGCTAATATCAGAGTTTCTTCCACTGTGTGCATTAAGATGTACATTAATCAGCCAGAGGGAATCTGTATTACTTTCTCTTCTCTTCATATTTTTTTCCTTTGCTTATCCAGACTATGTGCTCTTTCTAAAGCCAGTAACTACACATCGAAACAACGCAGACCACAAGCCCTGTGATTGGGCCGCTAGGTAGCATCGTATTTACTGCATTTACAACATTTACAACATTTACAGCATCACCGCCGCTTTCAACCTTCTGCATAAGGAAGAAAACTACTAGCAAGTATAATAAACTGCTGCTCAATATGGATCAGCTCCAGTTGCCATGGTTTTATGTACACAAACAAACTGAGAATGTGGCATGTCACAGGCATAAAAATTGCATTGCCATTTAGCGTTTGTAGGCGGAGTATTGGAGAGCTACGCAGACATGCCAACACACAAAGTATGTAGTGCTCAGGATGGCGTAAGCATCTATGGTGTAGCTAGCTAAAGTGTAGATATGTCACAGAAGTCTAAACCAGGCTTAGGGCTCTGGTGAGGAACATTTGGGTTGTGTAGATGTTGGCGCCCCCTATGGAATAAGTGTTGTTTCTAGTTATCTCTTTGCTGATCTTGTGCAGGACATATGGAGCAAAGTTTTCTGACAAAAAAAAGGTGATATCTTTTTTTCAAATGGCAAACAAACTACTCACAACGAATCTTTGGCCTAGAAAAAACTAGGCTAAAGATTCTATCATGCACATGAATTGAATGTTTGATAAAGCTTCTCTATGCTGCCTCAAAGAATAAGTAATGCGATTTACAGACATTTGAAAGGTGTGCTCTATGAAATACTATTAATTACAGCAAGAGTGCATTCTATCACAACTTTAGGTGTTACACTATCACTTTCACATGTGAATATGCTTCTTTGTTCGCCTGTGTTGTCACTTTAGTTGCTCTCAGCGGAGCCACAGGAAGTTCTCGGTGACGGGCTGATGGGCAGCTTCCTGTTTTGAGGCACAGTGGTTGTTTTGGAGACTCAGCTTGCTCTCTATCAGAAAAAAGATAATAGGGCCTTTCTGAAGGAAACATACAGTACAGTGAAACAAAGATTAAGTCAAATGGAAGTCAGGGTTTATCAGACAATAGAGGCTGAACTCATTGTTTCGTTTTGGGGTGTGTGTTAGTGTGTGTGTGTGTGTGTGTGTGTGTGTGTGTGTTTGCGTGCGTCAGGCGTGTGTGTGTACTTTAATCTCAGCTTGACAGCATGTGCCTTAAATTTACCTTTTGTATTTTATTCATGTTTTTATTTATATTTTGCCTCTACAGTTATGTCAGAGCTGTTTGGTTGTGTGTGTGTGTGTGTGTGTGTGTGTGTGTGTGTGTGTGTGTGTGTGTGTCTGTGTGTGTGTGTGAATGTAAGAGACGAGAGAATCGAACTGAACAGGCCTCCTGTAGAAACAATGGCTGTATCTGCAACCAATTACTGTTGTAGCCTACTAATTAAATAGTATGCCATACTACCTATTCAGTAGGAAGTTAGCAACATAATGCAATTCCTCAACTTCAAATGACTTCATCAGTAGTGTATTGTGTTGGTAATGTAAAACCAACACGAGGCTAGCGGGTCGTATATTGAATTCATCAACAACATACAAACATTCATGACTTTTACAGCTTCACAGTAATTAACACTTTGTTTGACCTCATGAAGTATCACAGTAAGATGGCTTTTATTTGTACGACTGCGTGCTATTGTAAGCTGTTGGCTGACCGTAGCTTGGAGTTTACTGCCTTGCTAGCATTATGAAAGATCAGATTTTATCGTGTAACTACTAAATGGTTAGCTTTAAGCCCAGTCTTAGCTAACTGTAATTTGAACGCAAAAGTAAGTTTTAGTCTGACTAAAATGAAGTGGTTATTAGATAAGTTGCTTTAACTTTAAATTCAGTCTGACTTCACTCACCTTATTTTCACCGTCCATTTGTCTTTTCAGTTCCAAATGAATTGAGAAGGGGTGAAATAAAAACCTTAAATCTTTTTCAAGTTGGAAACCAGCGATGACACTAAACTAAAAATTTGAGCTTCATACTGTCAGCATGGTGATGTCAGGGTAAATGTGTGAAGACGGTCAAATTGATTTCTGTCCATTGATTGTCTTGTTCCAGGTTGATGTGTAGCAGATCACATCAGTGTCTTGGGGGACTTTGTTTTAAATCCGGACTTTCCAACCTGTGTACAGTGATTGGTGCTACTACTAACACAGCCACAAAGGGGCCATTGCTGCTTATGTCACATACAGGCTGATTACATCCGATTTCCAACATTCAGCTCTGTCACATCACTGCAAGGCAAGAGACAGCATGAGTGATAAAAGAAAGTAGTGTACAAGTCAATAATTATTGGCTGTGCACCTCACTCTGCGTCAGAGGGAATTTCCCATGAGCTTATTAGAAAGCCGGGACTGTTTTTTAAAATTAATTAGAAAGAGAAAGTGAGACACCCGATTAGATTGTCATACTTTTGCTCCCTGCTGCTGGGCTGGAGTTGCATCTGACGCCTCCTATTTGAGGAAGAGTTAAATTTAGAGGTGTTTGCTAAATCACTCCAAAGAGGACAGGTTCTTTATTTTTTAATGAGAACACAATATCAAATAATTCACAGACACGTCAGCACTTTATGTTGTTAATGGATCACCTGCTGCCTACTATCATATTAAGGGGAAGTCAGAGCTTTCACTTTTGCTTTTGAAGAGGAAGTTTGAAAGGGAGGGGTGGTCTTACTGCCTCTATCATGCCCCAAGGCACCAGGGGTATTTTTAGAGCACCTCTCCCCCCCCCCCCCCCCCCTTCCTCAACAGAGCAGCTTAAAAAAAAACTTGTCGCCATTGGTAACACTTCTCCATCCTTAATGAGTCATTCTACCAGGAGTTGTGATGGTAATGCCCCCTCCCTTCTCTCTGAGGGAAACAGTTTCATCCTTAGTGAATTATGCTTCCCCTCTTTCCCATGTTCATTCATATTCTACAGATGAAACACGGCTTAGGTCTTTTTACTCCCGCTCTTTCTTTCTGTCTTTCTCTTATCTTCTTTTGCCTTTCATATCCCCCAGATTTCTTTCAGATCAAAGGTTCCCTCCTTTCTACTCTCATGAAAGACCCAAGTGCTCTAGAGGTTCATATGAAGTCTCATTTGAATGAAATCAGAGACATGCTGATGAGATTAATCAGACATTGATCACTATTCATAGATGTTCATTATAAATATTAAAATGTCAATCAGCCCGTTGCTGATAGTAAAGGAGATATGAGCTTTATATACATATATTTGAGCAGACGTTTCAGCAACAGGCTGCCGGATGTGATCTTCCATTGACCAGAAAAAATGTAATAACTGTTTGACTCTTTATGTTTTATGATTTATTCACTACTTCAGATATTACCATCGACAGTTACTTTAAAAAAGTAGAGCAGTACCATGAACAAAACCTTTATATTTGTCGTTTTTATTTATTTATTTTTGTCCAAAAAAAGCTTATATTTTTTTTTATTTTGGTCCAAAGTTTTTATGGCTTTATGTGTCAGGACAGTGGATAGAGTAGAATCAGGTAAAGAGAGAGAGTGGGGAATGACATGCTGGAAAGGAGCCAGACGTTGGGCTTGAACTTGGTCTGCCCGCTAGGAGGACGACAGCCTGTGAACATGGGGTGCGACCCAACCCTTAAGGGGCCATCGGCGCTCCACATTTGCAGATATTTTGACAATTTATTAAGCCTTTGAATCTTTTTTGAGCAAACATCCAGAGAAATGAGTGGAATCTTTGTAATGAAGAAGACTATTGTTTGGACAAGAACATTTCAGTGGGTATTTTTTGATATTTTCTGACTTAAAGAACAATTAGCAGATCAGCTAAAACAATGTTTCTTACACTTCTATTTAAGTGTTTATCTGCATTAGATGACAATCTAATGGCCTACTTTATTTTTTTTTACTTGGTTGGTGACCACAGCAAAGGCAGAGGAAACCACCATTTTATTTAGGACAGTTTTGAACATCCAGACATTGATCATTGTTTTGCTTACAGATCTGCTTTTCATAAAAGACTGAAAGAAATGGCCTCTGCGGGAGTCTGCCCTCTCTGAATACCCTTATACATACACTGGTCTGTTTCATTTTTGCATATACACACGCTATGTTGGTAGCACAGTAATATGTTGAGTGTGTGTGTGGGTGTTTGACTTTTCATCACTCCACTTAGGATTGAATCAGTTACTTTTATGTCATCCAGTCGATCCTTCCTCTAGATTAGCTACATTTCATTCTTTGAATCGAATTGATCCGGACTCTACTGTATCCCTAATTGAATAACTACACCCACATATATATGCACTTATCTGTAAGCACATGACTCTCTGTGGGGGTGACATCTGAACGTTCAATAAATCAGATGGATGAGCTGCGATGGTGGGCTCAGATAAACTGATTGGGTCTGCCGGTGTCGTCGTGGAGGGGCAGAATTAAAATGCTGCAGCCTGCCGCCTCTGTCTAGTCGGGTATGATTAATGGTATAATGGTGAAGGGCAAGGGCAAGCAAAGGCTTTTATCCTCAGGAAAAACAATAACAGATTGGGAGGAGGAGGCACTATGTGGAAGACCAAATAATCTGTGTTTATGTATGGTTATATAAGCTGATATGTCTTATAATCCTTTGTGATCCATTCTGCTCGGGAACAATGGTTGTCAGGCCTAAGAAATTATACTCTTCACAAGGATAACTGACTTTGTCTCTGTTTCTTTTTTCTCTCAACCCATTTCTTCTTCTTCCTAAACCCTCCCTACTTCTCCTTCATCATCCTTTCATCCTTCCCTCCCTCCCTCCCTCCCTCCCTCCCTCCCTCCTCCCTCCTCCCTCCTCATCAGGATGGGTCACGTGCTGGTCGGGACAGGAAGAAGACCGTGTCCTTCAGCAGCAGCTTGTCAGAGAAGAAGATCAGCAGCGCGGCAGACTGCATCCACTCCATGGTGGGCTAGCTACAATGTGACCTGTTACATAAAACATCAGCTTAACATGCCTTTACATGAAATATTCACTGTGCAATGGATGAATCAAGGGTTTCTGGGAGATCCCACGCTTTCTATGTTGTCAAACACTCAACAGCTTTTTTCAGATATGAAATGGAGAGAACTTTGCGCTGAAAGCCACAAGATTTACACCTGATCCATATTTTGTTTTCAGGTTGAAGGGAGTGAGCTGAAGAAAATCCGAACCAACTCTCGTGTTTACCAGCGTTACTACCTGCTGGACACAGGCCTCCAGGCTCTCTGCTGGGAGCCGTCCAAGAAAGAGTCAGACAAAGCCCGGATCTCTCTAGACTCCATACGGGAGGTTGGTACACAGAGTGAGAGTGTTCTGAATCAGACCTTTATGAATGACCTCATTGATTCCTACTGAGGCAAAGGCAATATTTACAGCCCTGACGGATGTTGAAGACAACGGTTGATTTGTTTTCACGATCTGATATTAAATTCTAGGTAAGGACTGGTCGTAACACAGAAACCTTCCGCACCAGTGGGGTTTATGATCAGATTTCAGAGGACTGTGCGTTCTCCATCATCTACGGGGAGCTGTATGAGAGCTTGGACCTGGTGGCAAACTCTGCTGAAGTGGCTAACATTTGGGTGACTGGTCTGAGGTACGACACTACAAAGATGCAGAGCATTCCCTACACACAGGGTGTAAATGTGCATCAGAAACACTCTCCATGTACTACTGGGTCAAGAATCTTTGCGTTTTCAAAATGTCTTAACATTTTCTCAGCAGTAAAACACTTCAGTAGTATGCTAAAGAAAGAACAATGAAATCAAATGTCTAACACTCAGTTTTCAGCCTTTACACTGCTTCTCTGTTACATACAACATTATGGCTCAGGCTATGAGCATTGTTTTTGTTGGCGCATAAGTTTAAATTTGTCGTAATTTAATCACTTTGATTATCAATCAAATTGGTAATAATAACCTGATAATACATTTTTTCGGTGCACATGAAACCTAGCAAAAATCTGCCTGGAAAACGAGAGGGATTTTGAGCCTTTAGATGTTAAAGACAAAAAAAATCCTAGGGACCATATATTCTTATTGCTTGTGAGAATTGTGTTTTAAAATATTTAGAGAGAGAATTTTACAACTCTGGATAGCTATTTAGGCATCAGGTATTTTATGTAAATGCAAGGGAGTTAAACAGTAGAGATATGTTCTTCACTCTTCAAAGTAATCCACAAGGAATATGCATTTGATTGTTAAACACAGCCCCTCTCTGTGTGACATTAGAGTTGTATTTAATTCATCTTTAGAAGAAAGGGGCGGTAAAGGTGTCTGCTTTTTTTGCACAGATGAATAAAGCCATCGTTATGATAAACTGCTTTGCAATGTAACAAAGGGCGTTAGTCAAGTCAGCATATTAATGTAGCGTAAGATCGGGACTTCCAATTGTGCTTCAGATAGAAGACTCTGCGAGGTTTAGTCACCTCAACTGTTTTTTCATGGTGCTGTTGCGAAAGTGCGTGTTGTGCTAGCTGTCTTCTGTTGTGTGAGCATTCATATTATTTTTCTGACTGAGATAATTAGAAAGTTGACTGAATATGAGAAAATAATAAAAATATTTAATTTGTGTTTGAACTCAGGCCTTTGAATGTATGTCACTCATCATATCTAGTGGCATATGCTTTGCTGAAACTGTGGCAGGCTGATTTCTTTGTGAAGCACTTTGAGATTTAGCTTCAAGTGAAGGGTTATGACAGTGAATTTGATTTGACTTTTCCCAGTTATTTATTTTATTAAAATCTCATTGAAATGCCTGACATGGACATTTTTGTGATGTAGTCTTGTAAGGAAAGTATCAGTCCTGTCACATCTACCTTGTCTCCTCTTCCCTCATCTTCCTTCAGGTATCTGATGCAGTACGGGAAGCATGCCCTCGACATGCTTGCCAGCAGTCAGGACAGTCTTCGTCTTGTGTGGCTGGAACAGTTGTTCTCCTCTGCTGCTGATTCGGACAGACAGGACGACATGGAGGAAGGGATCCACTTGCAGTCAGCCGTTAAGTTGATACTGACTGTAAACCCTGGAGTGAGCAGCAGCAAAGTGGAGAACAGGTTCAAAGAACTTCAAAGACTTCGAGAGAAAATGTGTGGGCTCACCATTGATAATGGATCTGAAGTTAAAGAACATGTTGAAACCAAAAGACTGACGGGAAAAAATGAAAGCGTCACCAAGCAGGAGTTCATTGAGGTCTTCCATGACTTCTGCACACGTCCGGAGATCTACTTTCTGTTGGTGCAGTTCTCCAGGAACAAGGAGTTCCTGGACACCAAAGACCTAATGAGGTTCCTCGAGGCTGAGCAGGGCATGGCTCAAGTGGGTAACACAAATGAAGAACGCATAAAAACAGCAGAAAATCAGTCCATTTTCACTTATTAATCACTATTTTGCAGAGCTAGATTCATTGATGAAAAGCCATCTGACGTGTCAGCTTGGCTGAGTTATCGGGATAGAAAAAGAGGTAGAAAGGTAGGGGGAATGACAGGGAGACATACAGACAGCAACAATATTTACAAAAGATAATAGAGACTAAGCAGCAATGCCTATAATAATAGATATATGGCTTATATTAGCAAAAACATATTGTTAATGATACAATTAGTATGACTTACAATAATAATTGTAGTAGTGGGTGCCAACCATGTCGGCGGCAGCAGCAACAATTAACAACAACATGCAAAGATGGAGCAATTCCAGGCTTGGTGTATCAAACGGCTTGGAGTGAAAGCCTATAGCAACAAGTCCAAAATAAGCTTGAGCCAGCCCTTACTATAAGCTTATAAGATATAAACATTTTAAGTGCACTCCTAGAAGAAGGGGGTGTCTTTACCCCGGACTTAAACTTGTAGATGATTCCAAAGGAGAGGGGTCTGATAATCAAAGTCTCTACGTAAAGCATTTCACAACTTTCAAGTCTTTTCTTGCCACTGTCCCAGCTTTTTTGAAACATGTCGGCATCACATCCATATTGGGCAAATAACACTTTCTGTTATTTTGTTAGACTTGTTAGACCAGTTTGTCCTTCATGATCTCCTTTCTCACTTTGTCCTTCAGGTGAGTGAGGAGACCAGCTTGAAGCTCATCCAGTCCCATGAGCCATCAGAGGAGGGCCGGCTGCAGGGATACCTGTCTCTAGACGGCTTCACCAGCTACCTCACTTCTGCAGAGTGCCAACTCATCGACGGGGAGCACGACACGGTGTGCCAAGACATGACCCAGCCTTTATCCCACTACTACATCAACTCCTCCCACAACACCTACCTCATTGAGGACCAGTTTCGAGGTCCATCCGACATCTCTGGCTACATCCGCGCCCTCAGGATGGGTTGCCGATGTGTGGAGGTGGATGTTTGGGACGGCCCTGATGAGGAACCTGTTGTGTGTACCGGCCACACGCTCTCTCCACCTCTTGTCCTGCGTTGTGTGTTAGAAGCAATTGGAAAGTTTGCGTTTGTGGCCTCGGACTATCCGTTAATTGTATGTATTGAGAACCACTGTTCGCTTCAACAACAGAGGGTGATGTGGCAACATTTCATGAGGATATTTGGGGAGAAGTTATACATAGATCCTCCAGACAAAGGGGCGCCATACCTGCCATCGCCACATGACTTGAGGCATCGAATTATACTTAAGGGTAAAAAGCTGGGGCCAGGTCCTGATGGGCAAGACGGAGAGGTAAGTGAAGAGGATGAAGGGGCAGAGATGTGTCAAAGGATGAAAGCAGCTAACTGTGCAGGGGCAGCGTCAGGAGGTAATGAGAAGGATGCTCCGCAGAAGAATGTCCCTTTAACACCGGACTCTCAGTCTAATCCTCTTCCTCTTCCTCCAAAACGTTTCCAACTATTAAAGGCGCTCTCTGATCTAGTTACTCTTTGCCGCTCGATCAGCTTCATTGACTTTCGAACCTCATCCCAAAGCCAAAAACCATGGGAGTTGTGTTCCTTTCATGAGGCTCTGGCTGTGCGTCTCGCTGGCGAGAGCCCTGGTGACTTTGTCAATCACAACAAGCACTTCCTGTCCCGGGTACACCCCAGCCCCATGCGTATTGATTCAAGCAACATGAATCCTCAGGACCTGTGGAAGTGCGGTTGTCAGATTGTGTCTATGAATTTCCAGACAGCAGGGCTGATGATGGACCTGAACACAGCCTGGTTCAGACAGAACGGGAGCTGTGGTTACGTTCTGCGGCCTGCCATCATGCGGCAGGAGGTGTCGTATTTCAGTGCCGACACCAGAGACACGGTGCCTGGTGTGGCTCCGCAGCTGCTTCATGTCAAGGTTTGTAGATAATCTGTTGACCATGGGAAATGTTGCCAATGAGCACAAGCCTTATTTCTTCAGAAACTTGAGGAATAATTCAAATTTATTAGAACTGGTTTTAACTTGTTGCCTTACTTGGGTATCGACAACATTATGCAATGTGGTAAATTCCCTCAGTTCCTCTGCTAACTCCTGAGGGTTTGATTAATACCTGATTCATACCAAAACTGTTCATTAATGTTCTTATGCAATGGAAAAGAACAGATGTTGAAAAACTTGGTTAGAGAACATTTAGAGAACAAGAGTCATAGTCAAACATATTGCATCAGGTTGACAGAAAGTCACTGTTATTGATCAATATTTTAAACAACAAGACTAGTCAGCTAGCCAGCAATGGGAAGTGTAGAGGGCCAGTGCTGCTTGTGTCAATATCTGGTGGTTCATGTACTTGGATGGGCAGATTATCACCGTTACTGATAGAAGTTAAATGTATTTATTTTTTAAACTGGGATAATTATCTAAGCTCATATTTATTTTCTTAAAAATTCTAGTTAAAGAATTATAGATTTTATTTGAATCCTTACTTCAGGTAATAAGTGGCCAAAACCTGCCAAAGCCAAGGGGTTCTGGGACCAAAGGCGACGTGGTGGACCCCTACGTGTACGTTGAGATCCATGGCATCCCAGCTGACTGCACAGAGCGCCGCACCAGGACGGTGATCCAGAACGGAGACAACCCGATCTTCGATGAGAGCTTCGAGTTCCAGATCAACCTGCCGGAGCTCGCCTTGGTTCGCTTTGTGGTGCTGGATGACGACTTTATTGGGGACGAGTTCATAGGTTGGTGTCAGGGGTCAGAAGGGTAAATCAACTCAAATGCATATTTTTTATAGTTTAAGATGTTTAAAAGTGGATTAGCCTGTTACATGTTTCTTGCTATAAATTAAAATGTAATCTCCCTTCTATCACAGGTCAGTTCACCATCCCTTTGGAATGTCTTCAGCCAGGATACAGACATGTGCCACTCCAGTCTCTGACAGGGGAGGATCTTACCCACGCCAAACTGTTTGTCCATGTGGCCCTCACTAATAGAAGAGGAGGGGGAAAGCCTCACAAAAGGGGTCTGTCAGTGCGGAAGGCTCGCAAGGGGAGGGACTACCCAGCTCTGAGGGACTTGGGGGTGCGCGCTGTCGATGACGTTTTCAAGATGGCTACTCCTCTGCTCAGAGAAGCCACGGACCTGAAGGAAAACATGCAGGTGAAGAGTGACAACAAATATTCAACTTGTCAGGACTTTTAACAGAAACCAGAGAGTTGATAATTGATCTTGTTTATATTACACTCAGTCCTGTCCAATCATTTTTGTTGCACCGTGAAATCATTTACTTAGTTTTGTTCATAATACATGAATGGAGATCATCGTAGATATCTAAATTTATCTTCACCATTTTCAAAATGTAACAATTATTGTGTATACAATTGTAAAAGAGAAGACAGAAGCCACTAGTAATGAATTTTATATATTTTTTTCTAAGCTTATCCAACCTTGGTAGCAATTTGCTCTCTTTGTGCTTTTTGTCAGCCTGAGACCATTAAACAATAATTGTTCAGTCAGTGTGGTGAGGGCTGCAGTCTTCATTTCTTTATTGAAGCTGCTGGAGAGAACAGCAGGAGAGCAAATCAATGGATGAAGGAAAAGATAAATACCTGTAGCTGTGTCACAGTGGCAGCTTTTGATACGCTGTGTTTTGTTTGTAGAGAGAGGGAGAGAGAGAGAGAGAGAGTGATGGAAAATCAAGAGGGAGACGGGATGGGGCAGAGACTTCATAGATTTTGAGTTTATTTAAAAATGTTATTTTTGTCTTTTTTCTTTCAAACAGCACTCAGTCGCAGTGTTCAGGGAGCTGTGTGGGGTGTCAGCAGTGGCCAACCTCATGCAGTGCGTACTTGCTTTGGGCTCCAGGGTGTCAGGACCAGACGGGGCACCGTTACTTCTGTTTGACCTTAGGGACCAATACCCAAGTCTGGAACCCCAAGGGCCCCTACCTGATGTCCTCCGCCGGGTTGTTTCAACCTATGAAATGGTGAGAAAGGGTCCACCCGCTCTCGAGGACTTCATCCTTTGTACATGGGGCGCGAGCACTAACCACTAGGCTACCGGCGCCCCTGGTTTACTTACTTTTACATCTCTGAAATGCATTAATAGTAAGGAGATAATACAACTGTATAAAACATGGACAAAGTCTCAGTGACATCACTTATTAGTTTTTGAAGCAGGATTATGAAGCCCAAGAATGGCGGTCACAATATTGGAAATGCTGACTCCAACTAACTTACAGCTAAGCTAGAAGCAGGCCAAAAGGTGGAGTTGAATCAGTACCATAGATGCTGAAACACGCCTGTCTAGCTTGTCATCCAGCTAGCATATTAGACACAATGAAAACAAACAAAGCCAGTTTAAGGTCAGTAACAGGATTTAGTTAAAGTGAAGCCTAGCCTCCTGGCAGAAAACAACATTACATCTTCTGTTTCTGCTGGCTGCTGGCTGCAATACTTTTAAAATTGATGTTTGCTCAAAGTGCACTTCTTCATGTTTCATATTTCCCAGGAGTCTCTTCGCTGGGATGATGGACAGACAGTATGAATTGCCAATTTAGAAATACCGTCCAGTGAGCAGTATATGTGCTTTGTGAGTGAGGGAGAGCAACAGAAGCTGGCTGCGGTTGAGATAAATTGATCTGTTTCTGGTCTTATTAAGTTATGATAAAGGCTCACGTGTATGAGCTGTGACACTTTAATTTAACTACAGTTGTTTGTCAATGCTATGCAACCACACAAGCCCCATGTCTGTCTTTTTGTGCATTAGTGTGCAAGTGAAAGCATGCAAATGTGTGTGTGTGTGTGTGTGTGAGTGTGTGTGTGTGTGTGTGTGTGTGTGAACACTTTCGGTTTCCAGCCAAGTGTGTCAGGGTTGAAACAGGCTCACCCTCGTGCTGAATACCATTAGCATAGATTTGAATATTGTTCCGCTAAATGGGCTCCACACCTCAATCCTGATGCATGCAGGGATAGGCAAAAAAAAAAGTAGTGACAGGAAATGGGAATGAGTGTGTGTTTTATCTTTGTGTGCCTGTGTGTTGTAGAATTGGATCTGGTCAAAGTGGTGTACTTTAGTTAATCCCTTATTTGTCAGACATCATTTTTTTCCCATGGAGGGGTCACGTCCCAGCAGGGTTTGTTGTGAGAGCAGGAGCAGAATTAATCAGGCAGAAGCTGCTCATGTCATTTCTGTGGGTGCGTTGTGTGTGTGTGTGTGTGTGTTTGCATGTGCATCTATGTGTCTGTGTTATGTGTTACTTTAAAGGAGCTGTTACATTAGTCCCTGTAGGTGCCTGGTCACAAGCCTTCATGTCGACTGTGCATATTGTGGTTTTGCTGCTGAAAGTGTGAACTCAATTGGCCATTTTCATAATTTGAACGACCGCCACCATATGCAAAACATCACAACATGGTTTTATTTAATAGTAAATAACCTCCCCTGTGATTTACACCAGTCTGCTCCCACCCTTTATTCTAACTATACAATGTCTGAAATGTGATTTATGCACTTCACTAAGATTGCAAAATGAGTTTATAGTTAATGATGATCCTCAACTGTGTATGTGTGTGTGTTTAAGTCTCATAGATGTCTCCCTCTCTGCAGATGGTCCAGGCGAGCAGAGCAGTAATCGAGCTCTCCGATGGAATCTTCGACAGGATCCTGCATGTGCAGACGATGGGTGTGTAGGTTTGTGTGTCAGTGTGTATGAGTAAAGCTGATATTTAGAGTGTAGAATGCAGGCTGTACTTAAGTTCCTTGTCCACTCATGATAAGACTCCCACACTGTCTCTTTAACAGAGCAGGTATCCACTTGGCAGCGGAAGCTTTTGCCATTAACTTAACTGCATTTTTTCATTTTCCTCCTTTTTTGTCCTTTCCTTTAACTGTTCCTGTTTTGTTTTATTTCGTTTTACTTCTATCCTCTGTTATACTTTAACCACTCATTCACTCGACTCTTATATTATATTGCCCTTCTTTTCCTTTCCCATCCTTTCTTTTCCTCTCTCATTTTTGCTCTCTCTTCCTCTAGACTTCTTGTATCGTCTCTCCTTTCCACTGATGGTTTGTGTCTCCTCTCATGCTCTGTCTTTCAACTCCTGTCCTTAAACCAACCACCATATATTAATCTGTCTTGTCCTCTGCTGACATCTTATGCCTCATAGAAGGTTGTCTGGGTGTTTGTCTGGCTCAGTTCATCTGTATGTTTTGGATGGGCTGATTTTAAAATTGGCACAGCTCCTGCCATCCATCACCCTTTTGCAAAGGGGCATCACGTCTGACAAGCAGATATTATTTTTGTGATCTTTGGCAGAGGTTTGTTTGCATGGCAGAGTCCCAAGGGTCTTCTGACATTAGTCGCAGAGGCAATAAATATACACACACAGACCGACACACACACTTTACCCACATGCCCCTCCCCCTCATGATTCAGTCTTCAGCTGTCACCCTGGAGAGAGTTTGATTGACACTTTGAGGTGCAAAAAATAAACACATAAATTTTTTTTATATGAATCTCCAGGTGCTGGATTTTAAAAAGCTGCCGTTCCACACGTCATGTGTATTTAGAAAATGCCTCTTGAGAGATTTATTGAAGCATTTATGGGTTTTATGAGAGTTTGTGGGTTGAAATTCAGACCGACTCAAGAGCTTTTCAGCGTGAATAGTGAAGAGGAAATGGAGAAATTCAAATGAACCTGAAGCGAGGTGATATTTCAAGAGATGGAAGATCACTCAGGGAGTTTTTGATGGAGAATAGTGTTGTTTACAACGGCTCCTCTTCCTTCCAGACAACCCATTCCAACGTTTACTGAACTTTGTTTTAGGTTTTCTGGAGCTGTTCTTGTTGTTCAATGGGCTACATATTCATCTGTTGTGTAGCTCAGTTTTGCACTTAAAGCCAACTGCTGCTGAGGTGCTGTGTAACCACATTATTGTCTATCGTTTATCTTCTATTTGACATGTGATCACATGTAGTAAATAAGTAAACAAAGTGAAAATGTGATGGTTCAGCCCTGTGTTGCGGGCCCGATGCCAGCACGTTCATCTGACTAAAAGCTGCCGCAGAGCCTGAGGCCTGATCTCCTGAACAAAGCTCTTCCTGTGCGTACAAACTAAAGATGGCGATCAGGTGATCCCAGAGCGGAGGTCTTCCTCTCAGGCTTGGAGGAGGGGGTGGGCAGCCATAAGCAGGTCACTGAGAGGGAGCCGTGGGAAGGCTAGTGGCAGAGATGGATGTCTGGAACATCAGAGAAGAGAGATGAAGCACAGAAGAAGAAAGCCGTGGGAAGATGAATGGCAGAGATAGATAGCTGGAGGCGGGGCTGAGAGGACGACAAGAACGCCAGCGGAGAAGAGAGAGAAAAGAGAGAGAGACATGGACTTCAGTATTTGGATGTGAAGGTTTTAAGGCGTCATGGAACAAAACACATTCTACTGTAAATAGTGTATTTAAATGAAAAGTGAAGCAAAATTAAGTTAAGTCCATTTTAAATTGCGCTGTATGATTTATATAATTTGCTTACAGGTGGTCAAATATGTTGTTCTACACTAAATTATGTCCCTCCCAACATCCCTCAAAATTCTTGCTGTTCATTCAATTGCTGATGCATCTGCAGCATTTAATTAAAAAAATATTTGTCAAATTCTCTTTTTTTTAAAACACTGACAACATGCAACACAGCAGTATGAAAGTACAAGAGTATTTAAGCCAACCGCCTTGAGCTTTTGTTGTAAAAAGCCTTGCTATGGTTCCAACATTTTGAAATTCTTTCAATCTCACTGTCAGGATGGCAATTAATAAGAGGGTGGGATGAGAGAGAAACACAATGGAAGCATGAGGAGTCACTGAGTAGTTTGATGAGTTAGAAAATTGCTATTTTGAATTTGAATCATACTCTGCGGCCATGAAATGTCAGAACTCACAAAAACAAAGAAGCTCTCCACCACCATCACCAAAACACATTTTTTTAAACGTTTTGCTGTAGTGGAGTTTATAGACTAGCAGACTTCACACAAAGGAGCATTGAAGCCAAGAACCTCAAATGGCCTTTAAGCCTTAGATACATTTCTATGTATGGAATTTACACTTCACAAAATACTAGTATATGCACAGTACACAGCTATTTGTGTGTTCCCATTATGCCTGCTCACAGTTCAGATAGAGGACAGGAAGAGAAGGTTGCGCGCTTCCTGCTGTGTCACGTGGCAGCCCCCCTCAAGGTTATTTTGGCCCGTGGGTCGGGACCCTGTTTCTGTGTGTGCACACTGTCCCAGGATTGACTCGGAAATAATGTTCTCTCCACTGGCTTCGCTTGGTTTCACAGGGAAATAGACTCACACACACAAACTAAACTGGCACGTAGGCTTCGAGTTGCCTAGCAACCGTTTGCTAAAGGTTATTATACAGGCAACTTCTGTATGTGTGTGTGTGTGAATGTGGAGCAGTGGCAACGTATGTGTGTGCAGGTGTGTGTCAGTGTTTGTAGTGACAGATAAGGTTTATGTTTAAAGAATATTTTGATTATTCTCAAATTCAGTCTGTTTACTCTCTGCTTGTGTGTCTTTGTGAGTGTGTGTGTGTGTGTGTGTGTGTGTGTGTGTGTGTGTGTGTGTGTGGTCCACAGCTTGGCATGGCTAACGTCTGGGCTCTTGTTGATGGCTCGCAGCAATGTGTGCCCCATGTTAACCCACTTCCGGGTTTCCATGGTAACAGTAGGACAGTGGCCTGGGGTGGTCAGAGGAAGGCAGACACACAACAACACACAACAACACAACACAGTGCACACTTGAAGTGGCTGACAGCCTCACTTCAACAACGGTGTCTCTTTTCTTTTTTCTCTTTATACATCTACCGTCATGTGTTGTTCGAATGATTCATCCACTGCAAGTATTTTTTAATACTTACTTTTTGTTTCTTTTTCGATGCTTAAAGTTTGGTCAAAATGGCAAAGTTAGAAGACTTGCTGCCTCAGAGTGACTCCAGTCTGAATTTCAATAAGGAGGGAATAATTAGAAGTAGATAACAACATTTAGTGTGGGTGGAAACGTAGAAAGACTCTGCTGATAAGAGCCCCTTGATGTGAAGCAGTTTCATTAAGCGTAGGCTTCGATGCAGATACGAGATAGGGCAGAATTCCCAAGAGCCTAGAGTCTGGCTGTGGTGGAGTAACGTCTGCAGGTGGATGATGCAAACCCTTCAAAGCATCAGTGGCCAAACATTGTGAAATAAGCTTGTGAGGGGGATAAGGGGACTTAATGGTAACAGATGGCTGGTCAAACGTCTTCAACTATGACTTCAAAGAACTGTATTTATCTGTTAGGAACTTCAGTTGTGTAAAAGCATCAGTGCATGTACAGTTTCATGAACGACAGCACAGCAGAAAAACAAACCACACACACACACACACACACACACACACACTTCACATTCAACATCCAAAGGGCAATCAAAGAGTACTGAGTGAGTAAAGCTGATTTGAATGCACGTTTCAGTGGCACAAGTTCTGATTTTTCACTGTTGTATAGTGTGTGATGTTGGTGGTGGTGATGTGTGTTTTCTTTAAATCCTAAAAGAGAGCAGTGTGCACATAAGGCTTTAACTGATGAGTCCACAGAATCAAAAGCATCCCTTTGTCCCCCGTTAATTACAGCATCAGTGCGGATGTGCTGACTTTAAAAAATTACATGTTCAGTGATGACGGTCGTTAATTTGGAAATGAGAAAATCTGACACTCAATATTGCAGTAATATCTGATTGTCATAATGTATACGGTCTGCCATAAAAACACTGAAAGGTTCTACAGAATGCTAACATGCTAAAAGAGGTTACCATCCAAACTGAAGGCAGATCTTATTTTCAGAAAACATGCAAATGTATGCACAATTTCATCATAAGCAAGTGCTGTGTGATAAGTAGGAACACTTTGATTTGAATAAGCAGAAGGTGGAATTAATGCTGCCTAGATCCTTTTGTGAAGGAGGACACAACTAAATGATGCCGTAATATTTGGACGAGATGAGAGATCAAGGTTAGTGACCGGAATGAGCTGAGATCAAACCGGGCGGTCAGCTAGTGGCAGCTAGCTGTCACTCAAAGCAGCAACAATCTTAATTACGCTTAATTTAACACCTTTTTTTAATAAAAATGATGTTGAAGTTTTGTGGAGAAGTTACCTTAATGGAGCTGTTTCTAACTGAGAAAAAAAGCAAAACTCAGATTAACTGTCTGTATGTTTCCATGTCAAGTGGCTGGGAACAGTAGTATGTGGGCATGTCCTGGCTTCATTTTACAGCACCGTTTGCCGCTTTTAAAATGGGATCCATTGAAAGGCTTAGTGTTGTAAAGAATGGTGGTAAAAAGTGACAACCCATCGAAGTTTGCGTCAAAGCTTTGATCTGTGTTCACAACTTGAACAATAAGCCAGTTTACCCTAAATGCTGATACAATAGATATAGATGAACTCTTTGCAAATAAACAAACCATCACCCACTAAACCTGCTTCTCTTATGTGTTTGTTTGTATGTTTGTGTGTATTTACTTCTCTAGCCATGGAGTTTCATGAGAAACTACAGAGTCTGGCGGCGAAGGAGGGGCTGAAAGGTCGTAAGATCAGCAGAGCTCTGGAGAGTTTCAGCTGGAACATCACCATCCTTAAGGTCAGCAGGAACACACACTCATACACACACAAAGTATCAACACAAACAGCCTTAAGGGTAGACTGTTAGAGAGCATGTTTAGCCTCAGGCTAACTGCTCATACTTTTGCTCTCTTTCACTTTTTCTCTGTGTACTCCCTTACCCCTCTGGATATCCGCCCCATCAGGGTCAGGCCGATCTGCTGAAGCATGCCAAAGCCGAGGTGCAGGAGAACATGAAGCAGGTCCATGATGCTGCTTTGACAGGAAACCTAACCAAGGAGAGTATGGGAGTGAGAAGAGTGCGCTCACGTCGAGGACAGGATGACAAACCCAACACGACGAGTTCTCCAGCCCCCTCTGTGTAGCAAACACCCCGACACATTATCACGGACCAAACTGCCATCTTAGCTGCTGTGACAAACCTCTTTCCTTTCATTGAACTTCTTTAATGCTTTCCCGACACTCTGAAGGAGCTTAAGCAAGTTTTTTTTTGTTATTAGGAAGAGTGGATGAACCTAAAAGTGGTCTGAATGCAGCCGTGGAGAACCCACCTGTTGCACAGAGCTGCAGAAGTCAGACTTGATAAAAGACACTGGAGGGATGAATGTAGTTTAAAGCCAAGGCTCAGTTTGTACTGTATTACACTGTAAATAATATTTAGGTCTATTAACCTCTTCTTATGTACCACTTTTCCTTAAATAGAGGAAAAACATGTAAAAAAAAAAAAAAGCAAAAAAAAAAAGCCTTTTGAAAACTTTTGAAAAACTGCCACCTCCACATGTTAGTGAAGATCTAGCAATATCAAGTGAGGATTCAAAGTCAGGAGTAGGATAGGGTTTACTCAAACTATATACACTTTTTTGATCATTTAATACAAGAACAGCAAGAATCTGTGGTTGTTTAAGGTCTTTAAACGGTAAATCTCTTTGACCATTGCGGCCCCTTCATGCCTCTTTCATTGAGCATTCGTGTCCTTGAATCCCGCTCTTGATCCACTCACCTTGTTGTCTTCTCCATCTCACCTTACTATTGTTGCCTCTCGTACAGTATTCTATATTTTTGTATTTCTCTAAACCTCCTGTGCTATTTAAACCACTGTTGCCGCTGTATTGATCGATTAACTCTGTTAATGGGAACAAAAACCCTTTATGTTCAAAGTGCTTACTTTGTGTGCAAAACTCTGTACAGTATTTTAATATGTTATTCTACCCTTTTTGCTGTGAAGAATATTTTACATAAGTTATTGATCCTGAAAGAAAACATTCCAGATACGTGTTAAAGGTGCAGTAGATGAAGTTGGACCTGTTCAGCTCTGTGATTGGTTGAGGACCCTATGTCACAGTCAGGATGTAAATAAACTAGTTTTTAAATGAAGGATGCTCACATGTTTTTTTCTTTTCTTTCTGCAGCAGCTTTGCTTTGATGTGCATTCATTCATACTGATACATGCAGCGCGTTCTGTGGAGTGCTAATGACAGCTGGGAAACAATCTACTTTAAAAGGGAATCAGACCTTTAGTGCTGCAAAATACAGAACATCAAATCCTCCAATCAGCTTCCATTAATGCAGATTAGGGTTGAAAGACTGTTGTTTAGTGAAATAAAAGGATTTGCATTTGTGTTTTTCTACATCTTATCCTTTTGTCAATAATTGTAACTTTGAACATCAAACGGTAAATGGACTTGAGCTTGTATAGCGCTTTTCTAGTCTCACTACTAAGAGCGCTTTTACACGCCTACCCATTCACACACTGATGGTAGAGGCTGCTGTGTAAAGTGACCATCAGAAGGAACTCATTCCATTCAGAGCAACTTGGGGTTAAATGTCTTGCCAATTCTGGCTTCAGGAGCTGGGAATCAAACTCCCAACCTTCTGTTGGAGACGACAGACTCTACCACTGAGCCACAGCCGCCCATCAACAATGTCACCACAAGGTCCATATCACATTTGTTGAGGAACATTCAGTTCAGCTCTTTTTCGGGTGGGGGGGGAAGACATTTTTTGGAATCTCAAGCTTTTCATGACAAGATAAAGGTTGAATTTAAAATCTACAAAATGAATTCACATCTTTTAGCATGTTCACCTGCCGAACACTGAACACGACAAAATAAAAGATCCGTAGCATTGTCATTTTTAGCACATTAGCATGCTAGCATGAGCTGAAAGCACTACAGGGTGCATGTGCAGCCTTACAGAGTGGTTAACGTACAGTGTCTGTACTACAGGGTATTTTTTTCCTGAGTATTAGAGGGGATATCTTGTTCAAGTTTGCCTTAAAAGTACATTCAAATTGATACCTTTACATGTTGAGTAGCACATTGTTACATAAGGGAAAGCTCGAGTACAGCTTCTGAAGGGCCAAAAGTCAAGAGTTCAATGATCTCTGACTGTGACAGTAATGTAATATAAAGTAGTACACCAGCTGATACTTAACATAGACACAGTAACTTCAGTGTGTAGCAAGAGCTATGTAGTTTTATTGGACTTGAGTTAATTATATTGAATGAGCAGCTAGAGGAACATTCTTCGTGTGTGTGTGTGTGTGTGCTGCTTTACATGGTTTCCACGGGACACGAAAACAACTCAGTTATGAATGAAAAACTATGAATTAACACATTAAAATGTCCACATAGGAATCAATTTAAAAACAAAAAAAGTAGACAAAAAAAAGACCTATTCCATTTGTATCCAGGAAACTAAAGGTCTAAGGGTTAAAAATAAGGTTTAAAAAAAAAAGAAGAGAAAAACTAACAAAAATAATAAGATCACAGAGTCAGGTTTTTTGGTTGAGGAGGATAATGGTCAGAGGCACTGGTTGAGGAGGGGGAGAGAAGCAGATGGCTTTCCTTTGAGCAGAAAACATCTTCTGTAAGGACGCAGACAGACAGACAGACATAACACAGGAAGAGGAACGGTCACATCTCCACATTCAGAAGAAACAGAGCGACACACTTCCGACATTACAGTAAGCTCTGGGGGTTGAGGGTCCTCCCCTGTGAACAAATGCATTTTGAGGTCCAACTCTTCAGAGTAATCGTGTAGTAAGATGGCACCCTCTCTCTGTGGAGCAGGGTGCCACAGTTAAATATAACGAGACAACACGGTGAGGAGACAGGCATTAGATGAGAAAGCATTCGGCATCAGCTCAGACAGATGCCAGGTAAAGAGACAGAGTATAATAAGTTTGTGACTGGAAGTGTCACAGTCCACATGTGCAATTTCTTTTTTTAGCTTCACCGAAAAAAATCTGCAAACTCCACCCTCTGATTCTGAGTCAGTTTTTTTTAAGGATCACATCCTGTGAACGGGAAGATAAACAGGTATAAGAAGAGGAGGTGGAGAGGTTATTTGCTAGCTCAAAGGTCATTCGGGTTCACGATGGTGAAGTCTGAGTCCTTGCTGTGGGTGGAGCCCTCATCTGGGCTGGAGGAGCCCGAGTTGGGTCCGGCCGTGAGGGGGTCGTGGAAGGTCCCGGCTGCGCCCTCGGGTTCCAGTCGCACCATGCCGCGCCCTCGTCCGATTGGAGGGGTGCGCTCTGCCGCAGCCCTTCCTCCTGCCTCCCTTCCTCCCTCCTCTGCAGGCTGCAGATCTCCATCCTGGGACACGAGGATATAGTCGTCCCAGTTTTTACCCTCTGAGCCGAGAGAGGATGCAACCTGTGCAGGACAGAACATGAAGCGCGTCAGTAGGACAATCTTACTGCAGTCTAAGTAAATCATTGCAGAAGACTTGTTTTTAACATTTGATTATATAAGCATGTGTGCATCTTGTTTGGCCCTGAAGCTTTTTTTTTAATTCATGCAACCATCCACAGCCTCCAGGGAACATATATTTTCATCACACAGTTGCAGTATTATGCAGCATCATTCTGTCTGATTAATCTCTAATGGAATGAGCTTTAGCATCACATGACTTAATCCTGCAAACAACAGAACTCTGGTACAAACATTGGATCATTTGTGCACACAGTTTGTTTGCATATAAAGTCTGAGCTGTGTAAGATATTAAATACAGGAACACAAAAGTCAAAAATCACAAAACAACAGAAAAACTAACAGTCTGAACTGTTTTTAAGTTCATACAAATACACAACAAAGATTATTCAAGCAGCCTAAAAGAGGACTGACTTGTTGATCAGGTGGTGTCGCCGCCTGCTCTTCTTCTCTTTCATCAGTGCTCACACTCCCGTCCAGGTCAGAGTCCCGCTCCCGCGTGCCGTGTCCGTGCTGGTGATCACTGAGGTGATTGTTGGCACTCAGAGCAGCCTCGGCTGCGGCTGCGGCTGCTGCCGCTGCTGCTGTGGCGGTGTAGTGATCATCAGCGATCGTGATCTCCTCGTTCTCCTCCGCCTCCAGCTGGCTTTGGTTGAAGCGCAGCGACCCTTTGAGGATGTCTTTGATCTGACAGGGTCAGACAAACAGACAGAAGGCAGGAATGTCAAGAGAGTATTGTGACAAAAACTCAACACAAACATTTGTGTGCTCACACCCACCTGTTTGAGTCCAGCCAGAGACACTAAGACCTCGTCCTCTTTTTCCAGGTTTTCTTGGAGAATCACTTCCTGGATTTTACCTGTGGAGACACAAAAAGCAACCATTCCTAATATTTACATTTTATTATCAAATCTCTGCTGCACCAACGTCTTCCTTAGGAAACACGGTGCTGCACAAACTTTGACTAAAACATCTCAAGTAAATAAAGAAATAAAGTAAATGCAAATACTTTGATGACAAAACATTGACATGTATTCATTTATTTAATAAAATGTTTGATTAACTTATTGTAGAAACTAAAATTGTACAGGTATTGTATTTAGTAAAGTATTGTTGGTATTTGGTATGAATGATGATTTAATCATGCACATTTGACCATCTCCTGCTGCTGTACTCACAGATGTGAGCGTTCATCATCTTGGCACAGTATTTGCTCATGGCCTCCAGGTCGTTGATCTGACCCTGCAGGAATGAAACCTGGGCTTCAAGGTCCTCCTCCTGTGGATAACACACACACCAACACACTTGTTGAAAACACGAAGAGAATGAAAGCACAGGAGATCAAAAAGGAGCTAGGAAACAGAAGGTGAACAAATGGACAGGATGTGCAAAGGAGGGATTAAGGTTCAAACTGTTAGAGAAGATAGAAAGTGAGACAAACAGTGAAAAGGACAGACACGTGGAAATGTAAACATCTGATTGGACTGCAGGTCACTCCGGCTCACCGTCTCTTTCTTGCCCATGGACTTGCTGTGGGAGCGGGAGCGAGTGATGTTGAAGAAAGACTCTTTCTTGGTGGCGGAGAGGGGCGGAGATGAAGTGCTGACATCACTCCCTCTGGAGGGGGGCAGAGGCGGGGAGGCGGTGGACTGACCCCGCCCACCCGAGAGGCTTTCTATGCTGGGAGAGGAGCTGACAGTCCGTGAGCTTTGGCCTGAGGAAGGGACAGGCAGAGGTGGAGGACACACAACATAATAATAAGAATGTGAACAAAAACAAAAACAAAAACAAAAACCTTCAAGTCTCTTGCCAATAGGAGTGCTGCTTTTCATTTTCTGTTTTATTACATCAGGATGCAAAAATAACACTAAGGCCAATTCCAAATCTCCTTCCTTATAAACCTGATTCTGACCTGAATGCTTTTGCGGTCGTTTCTATGAAAACCTTGTAAGGCGGTTTAAAGCTGACATTAAAAAGTAGCACATGGATTTGTTTAAATAAATATATATGTTTAATATAAGACTATGATTAAGAAAGTTAAAAGAAGAGAAAGGTCTCAAAAAGAAATAATACGACGTTATGATTACATTTGCATTTAAAATGATTCATAAATAACCCATAATTAAAACATCTAATTACATTTGCCTCTTAATAACTTTTTCCTTATTCTGTCTTTCTGTTATGATTTGTTTTTAAATTAAATGTATTCAACATCAAACTAACTTTTGTCATTTTAATAATCTACATGACCGTCTATTCCTAAAAAAGTCTACTGCTTATACATTTACAACTTTGACTTTGTGCTACCTTTAATTTGAACCTCAGTACTTGTTATTACAGATGCATTAAGCAGAATGTCGTCACATAATTCAGTGAGGTTCAACCCACAGAGCCACAGCAGGAGGTCTGAGGTGTGGCCAATCAGAGCTCCTGCCTCTGCTCTCTTATGACATCATTCTTATAATTTAAATACAAACATAAATATAATTCATTATTTTTCTTAAACATGAACTGATAATAATTATACAATATATATAATTTATATTTATTTTAGGCTCAATGGAAGAAGCTTTTCTCCTTTACAAACAAGACGGACAACAAGAACAAAATGTACTGTGACGAGCTCTGTAACACATGCTCATAGCAATGCACACAGCAGAAGCCACAACACATCCATGGTGCTCATGCTTTCAGTTTTACTCTGATGTGGAGAGCTGTGATCTCCCTCTGCTGGTCAGAATTAAACATTACATGCTTTGGACAATTAAACCCAGTTTCTGAAATATGTTGATATCTAGGAGTGAATTTAGAAGCAAGATCAGTCCATGACAAACAACGTGTGTGGACATGCAACGTCGATGCAAGCTTGTACATACAGGAGGGGGAGGGGCGTGTCACACAAGCAGTTGCCTTGGTAGCAGTTACCTTGTGTGTCAGTGAGAGTCTGGGCTGGGGTAGTGAGCTGAGACACTGCACCTGAAACTACATCCGACAGACATGAGAGTCAAACCTGAAGCTGTCCCTGTTTATAAACCGATTCCTGTGCTCATGGGGAATCTGTACATGCAGCTCACTGATCAGGTGCACAACAGCAAACATAAACACACAAATAAGACAATAATGGATGTGGCTTTGTGTGTGTGTGTGTGTGTGTGTCCTGCTGCTCACCTTTGCTGAGGTGGACCGGCATGCTCTCGGACTTGAGCAGGCGGTAGTGCTGATTCTGGGTGTGGCTCTGCAACTGCGGAGGGGCTTGGCCTGACGGGGGATCAGCCAGCGGGTGAGGCAAGGTGGGCGCAGGCAAAGATAATGGAGCGGTCAAGGAGGAGGAGGACGAAGAGGTGGAGTGAACCTCACTGTTGATGGGTGAGACGCCGCTGGAGCCGCTGGTTATAGCCGGAGAGATGAGCTTCCTGCCGAAACTGAGCAGGCTGCTGGAGACCTTGTTGATGTTGAGCGGGGCCGTCTTTGTACTAGAACCAGTTCTACAGAGACATTCAAGTAAGCAATGACGAAAGAGGACAATCCTACATGCAGAACATTTAGTGAGGTTGTAGATTTTTAGACATTTCTTTAATGTGGATCTTTTTTCAGATTACATTTCATAGTCTTTAGATTTTATATTTCGAGGCAGCCAGGGGTTTGCATTTCATTCCTGCACAAAACTAAGCTCATCTTTCAGAGATGTTAGACTGAATAAAGTTGTAAAGGAGCTAGGAGGAGATTAAACGCAAAGGCGATTAAAGCACCCTTCATTAAGTAAGAGCACTATAAGTCAGATTTGAAAGTTAGCTGTATAAAAAAAAAAAAAAAAAAAAAATCTAGATTCTGGAACGCAAATACAGACAGGTCTAAAAAGTCATGTGTAGACAACTTGCTACATAAAAGGAGCTTGTTGGTGTTACTCTCAAGTGTTCAGTGTTCAAGGATTCTGCTGATTTTTCAAAGCGTGTTACAAAACATAATTTGGAGATTGCAAAATAAATTACTTGAATTACTTATTGTGAAGGAAATTTGACTTATCTGTAGGTTGACAGAGAAGCATAGAGAAAGTGTAATTGAGTTGTTGTATTACATCTTTAAGTCATGTGGTAACACCTTGAAGGGAACTTTCTCCATTTATACAAAGAAAACTAAAATGACATGCCTGGAAAACACTCCAAAGGAAACAGGAAACTGAAACAGGGCTGAAAACAAACTAAGGTGCTCAGGGCTGAAAACAAAAAGTGCTTAACCACTGTTATCGAGGCAGTTTTTGCTAAATGTACCACTGCTTGGAACACACTTACAGGTACTGAAGAAACCTTTTTGTACTTGTATTTGTTTTTGAGCTGCTTCAAACTGAAGCATACCACATCATCTACTCTGCAAACTTCAAAAGAGGCTTTAACAAAGTGAAACTCCAATTTCAATGAGAAGATGTGTGTGTGTTTTACCGTGTTTTGTTCATCAGGTCAGCCCCCCGTGTTTTGTAGTAATCCAGATTCTGCTGAAACTGGTAATTGACAGGTCTGGGATTGTTCTAAAAAAAAAAAAAAAAAAATCTTTGAGTATCTTTTTGAGACAAAATATCCAACTTTTGTTTGAGCACATTTTCACATGAGAGGTAGAAGAGTATCTGGTGCGTGTCAGACAAACAACCTGTCAACTCATAACATGTAGGTTTCAGCCCCTCTGTGTGCACGCCTGACTACCTAAACAAGCAAATACGTTGTTTTGATGCTTCTGAGTCAGTACATATGAGCAACCGAGGTTCTATCCTGCTCCCCCCCTCAGCCCCGCTGTTATTTATGATGATGCTCCCCTAGGTGTGACTGTGATGTGGACATGGTGTGACATAGTCGTTCACCTGGGGGAAACGCTGTCAAGTCTGATCAGCACCTTCCTGGATTCTGGTCCCAGAAGAGCAGCAGACAGGAGTGTTTGAAGTTGTTGTGTTTGAGTGTACGGGTCAGAGACTTTAAAGCAGGGAGAGAGCATTGTTTTGCACCGGGACAGTAAGGTGTTTACAAAGGTTAAAGCACCAGATAGAATGGTTTAAGATCCTGCATGTCAAAGGCTAGTTTCATAAAGTAAAGGGGAGAAAATGAGTGCGTGTGTGTGTGTGTGTGTGTGTGTGTGTGTGTGTGTGTGAGGGGAAGGAGGGATCAACAATGAAACAAGTTTGTGACACACTACTCTTAAATGTCTTAAACCTGGATACTTTTTTTTTTGCACTATTCAAATGTACCGGTAGTTTATTTTCACATTAACTGTGGTGGCAGAATGCGTCAAAGAGTCACCAACTGGTTTTCACTTTTGTTGTCTCGCAGTCACAACATGACATCATAAAATGACATCATTTTTAATAGGAGCAACTACTAAAATTAGCTGATGTTCTCAGTGGGGTGGGCTTTTTAAATTGGTTTTTATTGTGATTGGTTTCAAGATTAAATGACCAGCATACAAAACAAAGGCCGAAAAGGCCAAACTACAGAAGACGGTGCATCTTCAGAAGTGAATGCTGCTCTGTGATCTCAGATTACAAGACTATCTAGACATAATCAAATAACTGTTAAGTTTTTATCAGAGATCAGGAAAGCTATGCCCCTAACAATAGATAGTATCAATCCAACTAGGGCACAATCATGATATGAGCATTCACAATAAACTCATTGGAAAACTGTCAATGTATCCCAATAAACAGGGATGTTATTTTGAATGTAAACAAGCAGTGTTTTCATACTCAGTAGTTGAAGTTGAAGCTAGCTATCAGCTAGCCGTAGGTTTTTTCACGTTCCAATTGCAGCTATTGCGTAAGTAGGAAATTAATAATTGCGTTATAGGTTAAATGCATTCTTTGATATTTGTATATTTATCGCACTTCATATTGAGATCGCAATATCGAACAATGTCATTAGACATTGCCATGTTTTTCTTTATATCGTGTCAGCCTACGGCCAGCTGTTCCGACTGATACGAGCTAAAACGGTTGTATAATGGATTACACATGATTAATCACCAGATCAGACTTCAGGCAGTACAGTGTGTTTACCTACTGAGCATTAATGTCCTGTTTGAATTTGTTACTTCTCATTTGGTCGTCATGGTGTGCATCTAATCTGTGAGGCATTATGGGTAAAATACTGATGTGAGGCTGTCCAGATTGTGAGTTTGTGCGTCAGTACATAGGGTATAAAAAAAAAAGGCTTTTTGTTTATTTGTACATGTTCAATCCGTTTATATCTGTGCTACTTTAACCTCTTCATCATTTACTGAATGAACTGGTTCACTGACTGCACCTGGGCCTTGTGTGTTCACAGTAATTGCATTTAAATCACTAATGTGTAACCACTGAAGTGTGAGGATCTGAAACATAACTCGACTTTAACACCTCTTTTTTTTGTTTTTTACAAGCAACAAGCTCTTTTTGGTTTAATCTGTGTGGCTGGTTCAGGACTTTAGCCTTTGCTTGTTTCACTTCTGAAAATCCATACTTACTTACTCTGCAGAAACTTAGGGAAATACTTGTGGTCTCTGCTAATAGGACTAAATTATAGACATACATTCAGCCAAAATATTCATGCTCTAGGAAAAATCCTTTTTATGTGTAATATATCTCATTTTATTTCTATTTAAATTTGTGACTTGTGTCAGGCCAAACTAAAGTGCTTCATATTGAGTCTTTAAAAGATGACTGAAGAATAACACAGACATTACAGAAACAATAACCGAGATACATTTAGAGTAGTGATGGAAGTGTGGCTGTTTGCTTACTTTGGGATCTCGTAGGAAAAGAGCCTTCTGCAGCAGGGAGTTGATGTCTCCTAATGGTGGGTAGTGCATTAGCAGGCCCAGACAGGTCTGGAAGTTACTGGCAATCACTGACAACGACAACAAATGCAGTGTTAGTTATTCAGTTCAATAAATCAACAACATCAGAATCCACCATCCAAGTATAGTGCAATTACATTTGCAGTCTGAAAAACTTCTGAAAACTAAACTCGGGGAGCACTCTGTCTGTGGCTTAACCATGCTGAATCGACTCTTTTCATCCGGCGTGAAACCAAGTGTGTCCAAAATGATTTTCTCTAGGGGCTCCCATCAATTCTTACATTTCTTCAGACTGCATCCCTTAACAAATCATACCTCTATGATGAACAGCATCCTCTTTGTTTGAGGGACATTAAGCTGGAGCACCTCATCATTGTTACAGAACAGCTGAGTCAGAGTTTTATTTTGTTCAGTATTTACAATTTCTAAAGACTGCATTTAAGTTTTCCTCTCTAAAAGGAGTCTTCCTGGGGCGCTGGTGGCGCAGTGGTTAGAGCGCGTGCCCCAAGTATGGAGGCTGTAGTCCTCCAAGTGCGCAGCCCAGGATCAAATCCGACCTGTGGCTTCTTTCCAGCATGTCATTCCCCACTCTCTCTCTACCCAATTTCTGACTCTATCCACTGTCCTATCTCTTCAATAAAGGCACAAAAGCCCAAAAATAAATATTTAAAAAAACTAAAAAGGAGTCTTCCTATGCTCTGAGATGCCATGACTATGTGCATTTGGTTGTTTTATGTCAGTTCTTTAGCAACAGGGATTCAATGGCTCACTAAAGACACTAGGATGATGTTTGTGGACATTATACTTCACCCCCCCACCCCCCGTGCTGCAGCAAAGATCTGCTGCTGTCTATTTAAATCAATATGACTCCACCTGATTAAATGAGGTGGAGTAAATCACATTCTTCCATTTAGGTTTTCTTTATGAAATGAAATGCTACAAAGACAACATATTGGATTATTTCAGTAATCAATGGAGCGTACAGGCGTCTCGAATGTAGAGCAGCATGGCCACAAAGATGTAGTCCACCAGGTCCAGAGTGATGCTGTCAGCAAACAGGGCGTCCCAAACCACCAGCAGGTCCTGCAGCGGAAACTCACGGCCGAAAAGCAGACGTACCCACCGGCTGCAGCACAGACACACAAAAAGACACAGAGACACAAGGGTAACAGTTTTGTGTACTGTGCCAAGTCCTAAAATATGGTCAGACGGAGTTAACTGAAGGCGTAAACACTGACATGCCGTAGATCTGCGGGGCGATCTCCAGCCGGTTGACGTGCATATGCAGCTCAACATCGTGCTTCTTCACCAGCTGGTCCTGGATGCGGTTGACTTTGGTCACTATGGCAACAGACGGCCCCGAGTCCTGGGGCCGGGCAAATGGGATGCTGGTCAACATCTCCTCCTTACCCTGGAACAACAGATCACTACATGATCAGCATCATCGTTATATTAACATGAATAAGAAGCATGTAAAGACTGCAAAACTGACAACTTATGAGAGCTGGCAAAAAAACTGTCTCCAGTCTGAAAAAAAATAACTGTCTAGTAGTTAGGACTGTTAATGCAACATTCTCATGCTGGTCTCATATTAACTTCGTATTCCTGCAATTATTTGGTGTTGGAAATTTTAGAAAACATGTAACCAACCAAGAGAAAGGAGAAAGTCCTGACCAGTAAAATAAACTTGGAAGGTAATTGAAACTTTTGGCTCCCAAATGATGAAAACAAATGATGGGTTGATTGTAATAAACTGTATATAAACTGAGATATTGCATACAGATGTTTTCTTTCTATTATAATATAATAAACAGTTCGCTGCTCTCAAAGTAAAATGATCTATAATAGCATTTCACACATTCTTCTTTAGAGCACCTGTTATATTTCCCAATCATGCCTTACACAGGAACAAAGTCGTAAAGAAAGCCTCCCCAATTCAAGAGACGTGACTATCTGAGGAGCCATGAATGCATGTTTATGTTGACTCTACCAGAGACACAACTGTAGAGATTCATAAAGTTACTGCTCACGTAAACCCAACAGCATCCACAGAGCAAACACAGAGGGTATTGTGAGGCAGGAAACAAAGTCAATCATTTATTTAAAATGCATTAATAAAACAATCCACTGGTCCTCTTCTATTGACAGAGAATCAGCTTTGAATATTAAACAAAGTGACACAGCACGATGCAGCCATCACAGCGAGCTAAAGGCGACACTGCAACTTCTAACATTAGATCAACTCGTAGTCGAGTGCTGCTTGCATTAGGTGTAACAGGAATCTGGTCACAATTGGAACCAGTTAGTCTTTGCTTGTGTTTTTCGAAGCAGCTGCTTAAAGGAGGATCAGTGGCAGCATTTCTTTGTACTTTCTGTTACCCATGTTAAACAGGGGTGTCGTCACACAGAGCAGAACTGAAATCTTAAGGATTGTGACTTTTAAGATGTTAATAGCCTTACATAAGCACACCAAGGACAATGTCATGAACTCTGTGCAGGAACTCTAGTGGCAGAGTGATCGGCTGACAGAGGATTAAAAACAGTTCCTCAGATCAAACTGACCTTCCTCACTTCCCTCTCGTAGCTGGAGAACCACGGCTCTGCTGTCTCCATCAGCTGCGAGAACAAGGCACTGTAGACAGACGTGTGTGTGTGTGTGTGTGTGTGTGTGTGTGTGTGTGTGTGGCAAAGAGACAGAGAGAGATACATAGTGAGCAAACAAAATGCAGACATACAGTGAGAGAAAAAAAAACATGTAAACCTATTCCACTTTTTTATTCAATGTAATGAAACTTCTAAATATGAACATTTGTTTGTGGTTTTTATATCACGTGTGTACTCACTAGGCATCGTGCTCGAGGTACTCTGGGTTCAACAGACACTTCATCTCCTCGCTGTGGGGAAAAAAAAAAAGAATGAAATAATCTTTCTGCAAACAAGAGATTGAAATATTCTGGACTCTATCTAGAGCATAGGCCCCTTAAGCACAGGCAGGTTTAAAAAGGTGTTTCTGGCTACTTAAGGGGCTACGAGAGGGTTTCAGAGTTATGAAAGCCTGACCTGGGGCTGGCTGTCTCGCTGGCGTGCTGGAAGGCTTGGTGGTCACAGTGCAGCACAAACACAATGGGAGCCAGCAGCTCGTGCATTCCCTGCAGACAGAGGTGAAAAGACGGAGGTGGAGGGGAGAGGAATTATGGTTCATTTGTGGTCAGCCTTTTTTTCTTTTCTTTTTTTAATGGTGATCCACGAGGTACCTAATCTGTGATGGCAGGTCTAATTTAGATATTGTTAGCCACTGCCTGGCCGTGTGTCACTTCCACTTTGCAACAATAGGCGCCGTACTGGTCATCTATTTATTCCCTGGCACCTGTTATAGACTCTGATAATGATTGGGTTACAACGGCATCTTGTTCTTTTGTTTGAGCTCACTATTTACATGAAGGACCTCCTGACTGACACAATAGCTCAGTGAGAAAACCAAATCTGAGACATGAAAAGTCGTATTTTAGACAACCTATAATTAAGAAAAATAAAGAGCGTGACTGACTTTTCAGCTCGGGGAATGAGGGCTGTTGGGTCGGTGTGCGAGTCCTACCTGTTTATACAGTAACTGTTCATTTTCTCGGGCATAACAGAAGAGGATGTCCGTCAGCTTGGACCTCACGTCCTCGTCCTGGAAGTAACGAATCTCAGGGAACCTTCAGAAAAAGATAGGAAGAAAAAAAACAAAGAGGAGGGGGTTTACTTCATGTGTACAATAGGTGTTTCCTTTACAAATACAGTAAATAGACAGAAGGACAATACTTACGTTCTCAACACATCCTGTTTGATCATCCCCTTTAGCTCTTTATCTTGGAAGAACTTGTTCCACAGGCTCTGGACAAAAACACAAGACAGAGCTTACAAAAGTTACTCAGAGACACGGGGGGGGGGGGGGGGGGTGCGACGACAAGAGAAGCTAGAGAATGACTCGACAATAACAACTAAGTGAAAATTAACTGGAAGGGATTGTTAAAAAAACGAATTCCTCATTTATCAAATGTCAACATTTATGTAATGACACAACAGTTTTAAAAGCTGTTTCTTTTCTCAGCAATGTTGTTAGTCAACAGATTGCAGTTCTCTACTCTAATGGTTAATAATTGACTGATACGCTCATCACAATACCAAAAGTGAGCAGCCCTATCTCTGTATTTAAAAGCATTTTTTGTTCTCCTCACAATTTCATGGAAGTTTCTTGAAAAGAACTTTCCATTTTCTCTGTAATTATGATGTAAATTTCAGATTATTATTCTAACTTAGTTTGTTATGTTGAAAAAAATGTGTTTATCTCTTGAGCGAAAAGAATCCTCTGAAGAGTAAAGTGGGCATCCAAGGCACTCTGTTCAGTTACTAAAGTTAAAAAGCCTTTATTAATTACTACAAAAGTAAAGTTAAAAATGTGTGGCAAACAGACGCGTTTCAGCCAAAGACTGTAAATATTAATGGATGAAGCCTGAGTGATGTCACCCATCTGTCACTGCAGGGGGTCTGGAGGCTCATCGGCAGCAGCCGCCATGTTGGAAATGCTGTCTCAATCTAACTTTCAGTCAATCTAACGACAGGCTGAGAGTTGGAGCTGAGGCAGGTTTTAAGTCTCTTGCCCACTTGTCGATCATGTCAGCTACGCGCTTAACTTTGGATAACACGTATCGTTTTCGAAATCAAAAAATTCACCCCCCCATACAGTGTGTGCCTGTGATGAAAATAACTAATCAGACCTATTTTGTTTTTTGTACCAGGCTGTAAACATTTGAATTTATGCTGTAAAAACTGGCTTTAGGCTGTGGTGTGAATGTGACTTCAGGTGTTACTGGAGCAAGCCTCAAGCGAACACTCGAAGAACTGCAGGATTTTGCACTTCCGCATTGGCTTCATTTTTAAAGACTGGAGGTTTCCGCTTGGTTTCAGCTCATCACAGCCTTCATCGGGGTGTACAAGTACGTCATTATATAGCGACATAAATCTGCCCAAAACTATTTCAACAGTAGTGAACCCCTGTTAGAGAAATATTCTGGCTTCATCATGTTCAACGGGAAGAGGCTGAGGCATGCTGTCCATTTGTTTATACATTCTATGGCCTGTAATGACTGATATGTAATCCTTGAAGGAAAATGCCTCATAAGTTTATTGAAAGTTCTTGTATTAAGTGGGTGCACTGATAGTGTACAGAATGTGTGGAATTATCCCCTGTAAATGAGAGGAAAAAAGTAATAATTTATATTTTTATATATGAGTATGAAGATAACACTAAGGAATAAAGATAAATAAATAAATAAAAGAAAAAAACAAGTTGTAAATGAAAGAAAGGAAGCAGATAAAAAAGAGGAAGTTTTGTGTTGAAATTAGATTTCCTGAAGAGACGACGCCTTTTATCTGAAGTAAATAAACTCATCTATCGCTGGAAACTTTTTAAAGTGCATGTTGAATTATATTTGAGTTGGTCGACATACTGCACATTGTTCTAAGCTGCTGTGTACAAACTACAAGACTTGCAAACTAGAAATGGATGTGAATGTATTAACAGGAGGTGTACCAAAGGGTGCTGTCTCTATTTTCTCAGCAGTATAATTAGTACCAGATTACACATTCTTTTCCAGGAAATGTAATTAAACAATATGTAAACTTATCTAGACCACCAAAACAAAAGCTGGTGTTACCTCTCACGCATTGTCAAAGCCACACGTAATCCACCAATCACAATCTACAGGTATGTCGTAAAGTAGCAAAGAAATAAACGGAAAATTTGAATATTTTTCAAGGACTTTCTTTAATCTATCACCTTATGATTAAATAAAGCCAATAAATTCATAATTATTGAAACATCAGTGAAACAGTCCTTGAATAATGAATAGATAGTCTGGGGGGATTTTGTTCAAGCTCACATGTTCCAAGCAGATATGAAACGTAAGACTTATGAAGGCATGGACACACTACACACACACACTCACTCACCCCTTCATCCTGGGACAGTGGATTGTTGACCACCAGGTCCTGCTGGCCTGCAGCCTTACGGGGGTTAGTGATGTGCTGTGACGAAGAAACAAACACGTATGTTAGAGAGATTTTGGGACAGATCAGTTTGTGACCAATCAATTGTGAAAGGGTTTCACTTCAAGAAACGCATAACCATAGTGTGACTTGACTTTCCTTCACTATAAACTGGTCCATGCTCTGTATCTATACCATGTAGCCATTCTACATAACATGGTGTTGCATAATTAAGAAGGTGCCGATTAGACAAAAAAAGAAAGTGCCAAGAAACTTTTTTCTAATATAAATGTATAGTTATAAAAATGATTAAAGCATCTGACACGGATCATCAGCTCAGTCTGTAGGGTCTTGGGTTGACAACTGGAGGGTCGCCAGTTCAAATCCCAAAGTATGGACCTTGTGACTCTTTGCTGGATTGTTGCCAGTTCGCTTCCAATGGGTTGCCGATGTGCTCTTAAGCAAGGTGCTGAAACTCCAACTGCTCGGGAGGCTCGTTTGTGTGCTTCCCCTTCACTCTGAAATCTCTCCATTAGAACATGTCCATAGGTTCCTGTGTATGCATATGTGTGTATTCCTGGATTATGTGTGTGTAGCAGGTTTAATAAAAACAAAAGAATCCCCATTGGGATTAATAAAGTACATCTTCTTCTTCTTCTTAAAGGCCAACCACTCATCAGCCACTGGGTCGGCTTATTGGTTATAAGTTCCATTTGGTTTCAAAGTTGGTGAGTCAAAGTTATTAGTGAGCCCGTTGTATAATTAATTCGGACAAACAATGGAGGGGACAGTTCTTTAGTGCTAACTCTTCACAACCTCCTCCAGAAACATTAAAAGCTCCTGACACTTTTTGTCATCATGCAGACACAATGTGCCACATGGAGGCGCTCTCACCGTCTCCTTGATCTTTTCATACTGGGCTCGGAGCTCCTTGGTCTTGTTGATCCACTGACCCTTATCTTCTGGAAGAGCCTCCAGATATAACTGAAGGCAGACAGGACACAGGTTAGTGTAAAGGCTACCTCAAAAGACCCTCCCTCACAGAAGTCACAAACAGGCAGAAAATTCACACTTTCAAACTCCATCAAAGAAGCTCTGCGGGCTGCCAGAACTGCATCTTGTTCTGCAGTAGGGAAATTGCCAAAGCCATTTTAATCAAATTCGATAGAAGTGCTTGTTCCATTTGGCAAGATACCTTCCAGCACACGCTCCGAAAGCGGCTGCTCCTCAGTCGACCGTTGATGCCTGCCTGCCGGATCCGGGCCAGGTAATTACTGTTGAGGAACAAGTCATCCCATTCTTTCCTGCATAGAGGACGAAGAGATTTATGAGCTTCTCAACCTAAATTGGGCACGGTGCTCCATCTAATGTGTCACCCAGCGGTGTACCAGTAGGCTGGAGCAGGAAAAGCTGGGCCAAGACTTTATGGTACACACACACACACACACACACACACACACACACACACACACACGAAAGTGCTGGAAACACTCACCTGTATGAGAGGAAGGTGGACTGAGGCTGTGAGAAAGTGCTTCCATCAAGAGATCCTCCTGTTAAAAGATGCAAACACAGCCACCAGGGGGCGATGTAAACAGACAAAAACTAGAAAGAGATCATTTTTAACCATAAACAAAAACATAACCTTTGACGACCACTTTGAGAGAACTAGCCGTTGAACTGGTTCCAAATAACCCATGGGTTATTTTTAGGGATTATGTTTCTTTCCGTGCAGTCCATCAAGAAAAGGGCCAGAGGCAGGGAAAGTGATGAAGGGGAGAGTGTAGCGCCGTTCGTCTTTTTGTCTTTAATGGAGGTAATAAGTCTAATTTGGCCTGCAGGTGAACATGCACTCAAGACGGAGAGCTGTCTATCAACATTAGTTACATGAGTGGATCATTCCACAGGGACGCTCAGCATGAATATTCATCAGCACCACAACATGCCAACCCCTTACGACATATTCTCTCACTCCCTCTCACATAAACATAACAGGAAAAAAAACACCCTCAGCCCAGGGGGGGGGGGGGGGGGGGGGGGGGGGGCATCGCCAGACACCTCCGTGACTCACACTTCATGGCGAGATCCAAATGTATTCTTTATTATCTGCTGAGAAAAAGAACTTCAAGGTATTGTGAATCTCTTTTCTGCTCTACGACTCGACTGCTGGTCAGGATCATCACATCATTTCTTTTGAGCGTAGAAGAACATAACTCTGGGAAAGGGCCTTCTGAAGGAGGAACAGCTATTAGTTGCTTCAATGATTTATTGAGAGCTTGCAGCCAACTTGAGGCTAAAATAAGAATGGCCCCTTAAAGTCGGCCTTTGGAATCATTAGTCAAAGAACAGCCCGAGTCGGCTCACATTTTGTCAGTCAAATATCTGCACTTGTGTTTTTAGCCATTATTGTGCACATAGCAATGTAGCACTTAACAAATCAAGTATGACCCCTTAGAGTTCATCAGTGTCAGATTTTTACTGGGAGGTATATAATATGTGGAGGTCCAGCAAAAAGAGAGCAAACAAAAGTCCCTCAGCTAATGAATGGAGATAGATTAAAAAACAGCAGTTAATGACTTGAAACACTAAGAAAGTGGTCGTCTAAAAATATTTAAATTTAAGATGAGCAGGAGGTCTGCATGGTAGTACATCAAACTCATGAATTCATATAGGAGTTTGCTGTGGTGATGGATTGATCAAATGGAATGAGTAGCTTGGTTTGACTGTCAAAAATCTGATTTTTTTTTGTTTGAGAGTTGACGTACTATTGTGGTTCTTGTTGAAATTATTGAGCGGGTCTAAGCCCGTCTCCTGCTGCTCGTCTGTCTGGAGAGGGTGGCGGGTCTCGAAATTTGGGTGCTGCATGACCACGACCCAACCGGACCTGCAGCGAGTGAAAGCAGAGACAGGAGAGAATTCAAATACAGTAGAAAAACAAGCCCATCACATGTTGGTACAACAGAACAGCTAGCACATTAGCCTGAGATAAATGCAGTTACAATCAAACTTGGGGGTCAGTTGTGTTGTGTTGTGTTGCACCTGACGTCTTCGTGATAGAGAGACTGACCTTTGATCAGAGCTTGTGCTGACATGCATCTCCTCTCTGCCTGAGTCTTCTCGAGCACATGTTGTCTACTCTCACTAACTTTAACCTTTTCATGAAGGGTTGCACGTTCAATCTATCTTAAAGTTTCCTCTGCTAGCATTTCACACGCATGGACTGTTTAATGTCAGGACTTACTGTCACAGTCTTGTGATTCTCCTCAGCCACGACTCAGAAGAAAAAAAAGACGACTCTGTAAGAAGAAAAGACAATAATGAAAGTAAACACCTTCAGTGCGCGGGGAAATAAAGAGCATGGTTCTGAAGAAGGCCAAAAAAAATAGACATTGTTATAAAAGGAACACTTATTTTGGCGGGGGAAAAAGAAACCAGCAGCAGAAAAGAACAACTGATTCACATTACATACAGTACATCCACTGGACATTTACGATGCAACTCGGACGCATCTCAACACAGTGAAGCTTTAATATGAAGGAGAGAGCACAAGTTTCACTGACCACTTTACACTCAGGTATAGAATTTAAACAAAGCTTTCAATTCTGATTTCCTATACACCTTACTTATTAAAACCTGGAAGATAATACTCCAACATCAAACACATTTAGAAGTGATTATACATGAATAAAAGGTGCTTCTTTGCATTGGGTAATGAACAGAAGTTGCCGTTTATTCTGCTTTTGCGTACACCAAACTATGCTCTCTGTCATAAAATAACAGTGATTCTCATGATGTCATTAAATAAGCCAATTTCTGCAATAATTTTATAATGTCACTTTAGGGCTTCACATGGCACATTGACATGATGCTGATAACCCTCTCTTTGAAGTGATAAAGGAGTCGTTACCGTTTCAGGAACTTTGTCAGGCTAATAAAACAAAGTTTGTGAGCATCGTGCTGCAAAATGTAATGACGTGATCCACAGGGGGAGATATGACAACGTAGATATGAAGCTTCTGTTATTATGTTAGAGATGCACAGATCCACTTTATTCAGTTCAGATCTGATTCTGATACAAATGTACCGCTACAGGTACTGATTCAAGGCTACACAACGCTGTAGTAAACCCGGAGTTACATTTTTTACTGAAAGAGCAAAAACATAATAATTATAAAGAAATGCATAGAAATCTAAATCACTCTAAATAAATTCATTTGAACTCTGTGCAGGCTTCACATACAAACAGGAAGCAGCAACAACTGTAGGGTTTTCAAATTAAATATTTGAAACTGAAGTGTAAGAATTGTATTTGTTAAATCACATAGCAGGAGCTGTTTCATCTCGTCTGAACGTCGTCATGGAGACGGTATGTGGGAACTCACAGTTCAGTCTGAATGTGTGGATCGGCGGCGTCAGTCCGATATCCAAATTATGTCAATTACGTCAGTATTGAATCTGTCCCATCTCTATTGTTAGGCATGTCATGAGCAATATATACAAAATCAATGTCCATGCATGCTGCGTTGTTGTCAATGCAGAGTGTGATGTCAGAACTAATCTCCAAATTATACAAATCTACTACTGCAAGACTGATGAATACACAAGCAATAACAAGCTGGTGAGGTTTTTTAATTCACATTATCTACAATTATTTTATAACATAGTCATTCTTCTTCTGTAGTTTGACTCTTATACTGCTGTCACAAGTGACTGTCCTTCGAGACCCAGGATCTTAATGATTAATAACAATTTGTAAATAGTGGATTATTAGTCTGTCAATTTTTAAACTAAAGGGCCATTTATTTCCGGTTACAGCGCCAGAAATTAGAACTTTTGATGCTTTTCTTCCTGTTACATTGTAAAGCGCAAATACTGTTGAGTTTAAGACATGCAGAAGACATGTAAGCGCCCTGGATCCCAGAAAATAAAAAAAGACACTTTCCAGTGCTTGTTTTTCCAGATCAAAGAGTGAGCGATCAATAAGAAAAGAATCAACATATTGCTTGAAATGGTGTAATCGTGTAAGTAGTCGGTCAGGGCCCTCGTGTTAAGATGTTACATGAGCAGATTCAGTGAGCAGTGATGATGAATAATCTGAAGTGATCAAATGAACACCATAATTAACCTTAAAGAGAATGAAAGTCGCTCACAGAGCAGTATGTTGGTGTGAGCAGTCAGAATCTCTTGTTGTCACACTAATAATAGTTACAGCAGCTATTGACGGCCAACGAGATTTCCGAGCGTTTCAAACAGGCTGCAGTCCACGGAGGGGGCCAGGACTGGTTATAGTGTCAATAAAGAAGTTAGCTTACAGCAGCAATAATACTTTGCCCTGTGTAAAAAAATAAAGCTTTAGAGTTACTAGTGTGTGAGCAGCGTGTCATCATTTTACAGTCTCATCTGGAAATGTATCTTGCAACAATTCTGAAGATCAATTTATCTTTAGGTTGGTTATCAAGCGAAACACTGCTGCTCCTGCTCCTCAGCTTATCTGGTTTTTGAATCATTTCAATATGAATATCTTTGTGTTTTTCGACTGTTGGTTGGATGGAACAACCAGTCAGAAGACTCATTGCTGAGGGCTGTAACAAACGGTGGTTTCTTCCCTTACTATTTTTGGATTCTTTAAAGACCAAACCATGAGTTACAGAGCTGCAGAAACCTGAAAGTGAATTCATCAGCAGATAGACCATGTACTGTTTCACTCTCTGGCTTCAGGTCTTAGCTGTGCTAAACACAAAACCCAGATGTTTAAAAAAGACCCAATAATGCCTTATAAATCCATCAATACATCACTGAAACCCTGAGCCGATACTTCTGCATGTGCCGTTCAGAGTCGAGAGAAAGTTTGACTTTCTTTGCGAGACATCCCAATCTAGGTTAAATAATTCTTCCTCCATGCTTCATCCGGTTTGGGATTATTTCCACGTTTATGAATATGGTTAGCCTAATACACAAGCCTACAGAATACACGCTTCTACAGAGCGTCATGTTTTCATTCGCCTTATTAATTGTGTAAAAAAAAAAAAAAAAAGAAAACACAACACAAAGGCATCTCATAAACCTATTAACCATGTGAGTGGAACACGGCTCCATAAATCAGCTACACAAGGCATCAAAACAGAAATAATTTTATATGCATAATGTATGCGGCTGCTTTCTTCTGAAACATCTGTTCTTCTCCTCAAAGACTAATGCTCTCCTTAAGACTGAGGGGTTTTTTTTTCTCCCTTTTCTCATCAAAAGGATATTATCCCATTGAATGATCAGACTAATCCACAACTACAGGGAAGAACAGAACAATATTGTGAATACATATCTCCCATAATAGTTAAGTTTCATTTTGAAGGATTGGCTTGAAAGATGTATCCAGCTCCCCTGTGCAACGACAAAATATAAAAGTCCTCACTATCAGATAATGATATTTCACAATGTGACTGAAATTTGCATCAAACGACGTGCCAAAAGATATTCTGAGGACGACATTTCCCTGCAGGCCCGCAAGCACAACTCACTCTTTGTCCCTTCTTTCCAAAAATAAAACCCATTCGAAACTTTGCAAAGGCGCCTTCACAGATCTGTCACTGTAACCCATGCACGCTTTGAGGAGAAATGTTGTGAGTGAACTAAAGAGGATGCAGGTAAAAGACTCAAGGCCTTGACATGTTAGCCCGAAGCTAATCATAGCATTAGCTGTCATTGCCTCTTACCAGAGTAGAATGTAAAAAAAAAAAACATCCTAACTTTACTAAATAATAATCAAGGCAAATTAGCTTTTGCATAATTTAATCCACGGCACCTGGAGACACCTCAATAATTCAAACCAGGAATATTTCATGAAATAATCAAATCAATACATAATGAAATGCATAAATAAATCATCAGGCAAATAACACTGTGTCCATCTGTTCAGAGGTAGATTTAAAACAACAACAGCAGCAAGTGAAGCTAAATCCAAGTTGAGGCTGTAGTTGGATTTAGTTAGGATTTCACAACCATTTCTTCTCCTTCAGTTAGAAAATCCAGCATCATTTTAAGATAGGGAAGCTCAACACACACACTCTTAAAGCTAAAAGTAATGTCAGACAACCGTGCACATGCCTGTGCAATAAAAAGATAATTATCGCAATATCACTTTTCTCTGCATTTGCCAGCACTGTGCACTGTGGTTATGATTGTGAAATGTTCCTCTGTTAAAGTATAGTTTGTCCTGTTCTGACAATAAAGAATAATAAAACCACAATTAACTATCTGTATCTGGTTTCTTCAACTTTCACTTTGGAGCAAAATTCAGCCTCCAGTCCACTACTCTGTTTTCCCCCCAACTTCATCAAATCCCTGCAGCCGCATCACATGTCAGAGACACGGATCAGCTGCACAGGAAAGAGCGTGGTTAACACATTAAGACATATATATGTTCATTTCATCTCTACTTCAAAACACAGAGAGGCAGGTTTCTATTTGTGCACCGGCTGGAAAGCCACATGCTCAAGTTGCTGAAGCTGAAATGGACAACAACAAAAAATCCCACACACACATGAAAGCTTCGGCCTGCACGAAGCTCATTGGCTAAAAGGCACAAAGACTAAACTATTCTGAAAGTAAACCCAGATTAAAGTGTATTAAATGTTCTGCTTAAGTTGCCTGCAGGATTTCCATCCAGGGACATCAGACTGAACTATAACTGTTGCTCTTCTGAAATAAACAAGGTAAAGCTTGTTTTCAGCTCGAGAAAATGTTCCACATACAAGGCCAAAGTTTGAAGAATTGACTAATTGCTGTTTGTGAAACCAATACACTAGTCCTCATTTCAACTGATTGTCAGAGCTGTTTGATGAAAACTAGATGCAGGGAAAAACAGTCATCACCATATGGGCTGTTTAGATGGATGAATATTTAAACAGGATTCTGCAAACAGCGACAAGAGGAGCCGTCACTGGCAGCTACAGATGAGGCTGCAGACTGTAGTTTATTTAGAAGTGTTACTCTCCAGCTAAACAAACTCACATGCCTTTACTTCAGCTCACAGCAAGAGCCCGGGAGCCTTCGCAGTCACATGCTCCGCCAGAGGCTGAGAACACGCTGGGGATCTCAACCCTGGAAAAATACTGTTACTTGCTGAGTCCTGGCTGATTCAATTGGCAAATACATGGAAAGAAATCTGACAGTTATCTGTCTGTATATACAAAGACTATAGAGTCATGGATCACAACCTTGGGGTCTAAGCCTCCATAAGGAGTCACATGCCAGGATAGGAACGCAAACAGAACAGTTTGTGTCTAGAAAATCTGTTCCTTTCAGACTTTCTTCTAATCTTTCTTTTTATTTTTCCGTGAGAATAACTGGATGATTTTCAGGCATTTTTAAAAGCGCATAAAAACTTAGTTATGCAACGGGTTCTCTTGAACTCACATGTACATTCTGTTTTTACTTTTTCAGGAAACAAGATTTAAAAAAAAAAAAAAACACAGACATTTGAAACAACTGTATTAGACAGAGACATATGATGCAAGAAGAATAAATAAGAAAGCTTTAAATATCTGGCAATACTCAGTAATTTGCAGGAACAAATTGTCAAGTTCAGCAAGTCACAGACATTTCCCCTCCAATGCCCTGTTTCCTCTCTCTACACTTGTGAGTGCTGACAATAGCAGACTCTCAGTTTCACTCCCTCCTTTCTAGACTTAAAGGCACAAAAACACAGCTCTAGTCAGGAGCCTTTTTGTGTGTGCTTTCCTGACACGCATATTTTTTACTGACCTGTTTCTTGGAAGTGTGGCGAGAAAATGAAACTCCCCACCAAACAAAACGTGCAGGGAAAGAGTGTTAGGAAACCTGTGCGCTGTTTGTGCCCAACACGGAGTCTGACAGGCAGGGTGGGTCACACTTGGGAAATTGGTTCACAGCTGACTACATTAGCAAACATATCAGTGGGGAGTCGACGTTTCAAGAGTTTTTAAAGCACAATTCATAGCCAGCATTGATAATTTGTCTATAACATGAAGTAAAAGGCACACACTGTCCATGTTTGCTGCACCGTGGATAATGACAGCGAAAGCTTGCGGGATTATCGATGTAGGCAGGGCAAAACGCCACACAGCAGCTAAGCTAGCTTGTTATTTAGCTTGCATTGCTAACTGAAAGGCTGAACAAGCTAAATGAAAGCACAGTTGTGCACTTTAGCTGCCGAGGTCGACTGAATTAACCACAGGCGACATGAAGCAGGTAGGATCATGTTTTTGTTAGCCCTGGCTGTTAGCAAGTTGTAACCGAGTCGATGCACGGGCCTGTCTTTACTTCCGACACACAGACTGCTGCTGCAACACACGACACAAACTGCACACACACACATTCATACAAACACACACACACAGGCTAATGTGTTAGCAGTGATAGAGAGGGGTGTGCAACGCCGCTGCCGGTTCTCAGTGTGGTTTCAGGTACCTGTTCAGATCACGCAGGACTCCTCATTCTGCTCTGTCGGACTGTCTGCTGATTTGTAAACACTTGCGGGTCAGGCGGATGTGCTGAAGACCAGCTGACTGATCATGTGACTGGAGCTGAGGCTGACGATGCCGCCGGCTGCATGGAGCCTGGTGCTGCTGAAGTTTTATTAAGCTTTGCCCATTCACGAGTCTTACATTGCAAAAATTGAATTAGAAAAGTTGTAAACTATCCACTCATGACTTATGGACAGTTATTCATTTCCAGGTTACACACGTCAGACTCTACGGTCAGACTGCATAAGGGAAACCTGATGAACTATGAGAAAGACAACGTCGAGCCAGATGAGGACCAAAATACACCAGTGAGATGTGTCATCTTCTTTTTGGTTAGACAACCTGGTGACCTAAACTTGTTTAAATGAATATTTAATACTGACCTAGAACGCATGAAACAGTATTTGAGTATTTTGAATCTATTCACTACAAACCCAGGTGTCTACATTTTCAGGGCATTCATTAGTGCACTGCATCATGTTTTGGAGTAGTAGCTCATTAGGACAAATGATCTTAAATCTTGCACTGTAGAGAAAACTTCATGGCCTCCATGTGCATCGAAGAGGGCATTGTTGCTGCCTTATTTTACTCAGATGCTTGTCTGGATCCTTCATTGGTTACACCTCATACACTCTTTATAAAGACTGCCTTATTAGAAAGTGGCAGATTAAAAAACTTTCTGAAGCCAATTAGCAATATCAGGGCAAAAGCATAAAACTGCTTGTCTCACATAATTAACAGACTTATAGCTACACCCTGTTCCCTTAGCTTCTGGCCAAGCAGGATGAATTTCTTCTGCACTATTCTCACCAGAAACCTACACTTGAGTTTTTGCACTGTCCCTTCTCTCAGTCATTTTAATCCTGTTAATTTAGGTTTGGAAATAACTCCAAACTAGTTTGGACAGCAGAGATACAATCAATTAGGAGATTACAAATTGAATTGCAAATTTATCATCACACAATCTGCAGCACTCAAGGTCATTATTTGCATCGAACAAGCAGCAACATATTTCAGTTTCGAATAAAAAAAAAAAGAATTGTGTTAGGAATACATATAAACTAGAAAGAAGTAAATAAAGAATGCTGCTTTGGTAAGAGCATAAAATTGTTGCAAATCACCTCACTGAGGAGATATAAAACACATCAGGAATAAACCAGAACACCGAATGGGCTCTGCAACATGAGGGTTAATTAACACCATTTTATGGAGACTTAATTGCAGCAATTTCTGAGGTCAGAAAAGTCAAGTTTATCTTGAGAGGGCTTTTATCAAACACCCTTTTTACAAAGTGCTGCCCACAGACCGAACAATATACAGAAAAAAATAAACCAAAGCCGCCAGATGGTAATGATAATAAGTTAATAAATAAATAAAACAGAGCATTTACAGGTAGTGACATTTAATAGCATTAATGATCCAAATGTGTGCAGTGGTTTGTGTGTCTGTGTGTATTTTTGTGCAGTAGTGGGGGTTTACACAAAGCATTCTTAATGACCATCATCAACATTACCATCATCATCATCAGAGACATGGCATTTCAGGAGCGCCATTATCATCATTATTATGGCTAATATTACTGATGATGAGGCTTTCATGGCCTCTTGTTGGCCCTGACTAAGGTATCACCATGGAAACGGATGTCAGAAAAGAGCATAGCTTTATTGAATTACTCTATAAAGCTATTCTTACCAAATGGGCCATGAGTGTTGCACTGTCTGTAGAGAGGAAGCAGAAATGTAAAAAGGTCCCGAGGAGAGATGAGTGAGATTGAGCTGCAAAAAAAAAAGAAAGAAAGAAAGAAATGAGACAGATGAAATAAAAGGGGAATAAAAAGTGACAGATGATAGGAAACAGTGGACGCACAGAGGGGCATGTGATTGTGAAGAGACACAGATCCACTGGTACTGGACGGCCTGCTTATCAGCACAGAGGAATACTGTCTGATGGCTGGAAACAATGAAAGTGATTCACCAACATAACCACGGTAAAATAATAAGAACTCATCAGTATTAACTCAAAAACATCTGTAGGAACAGTGAAAAGATTGATTAAATCTGTAATGGTTCTTTAAATGCATGGCTCTACTTGTCTTTAATCATGCAGGTTCATGAAGTAGCTTTGTTTCTTTCCAACATGGATGTTTTAAAGTTTATACCCCGAGGCCTGCTGCTATTGTTTTACAGCCTGGCTTGATACACTAAAGGTATGCTAATGTGAAATCAAGCTTAGCATCTAGTAGCTAGCAGAGTCAATGTTAGCAGCAGTTTAGCTAGTAGCCCTCCTTCCCTTTAGTCTGCTTAAAAACATTAATTCCCTGATAATTAACATGAAAGCCTTTCACTTAAAGCTTTTCACCAAAAATATTAATCTTTAAAAAACGGGTCGCTCACACTTTGCTAACCTCGACACTTAATGCTAGCTCTTCTTTACCACTTTGCAACAGTAGCTGCTAATGGTCATAGTTTATAGTATTGTTAATGTAGGCTTATGTTGTGGACAAGGAATAAGTAGGTCAATTTGTGGGGGGTGAGGGGGAGGTCGATAATCTGTGGGCTCAGACTGTTGCTTTGACTGGCATACTTAGCGATAACCTATTTGCCGGCAGTGTCATTCTGATACTGGTATCAACAGCGGAGGGAATCTCAAAGACTTCTTAAATACAATCCAAATATATTTGCTAACATCTTATAAAAGAGTAAAATCTCCATGCAGAAATTAAGCTTCTTTGGGAAAAACAAACTAAACTAAAGATAAACACAATCCCCTCCTGGCTATCTCCACCTCTGTATGTTCCCACAGTGTCCTATCACATGAGGTTATAAACCTGACTTTCCTCATTCATCACAAGTTGCTGTTTTCACTGCCCAGAAAAGTTTCCACTTTCTACATGAATGAAATGTTGATCTGTTTAATTTCTGCCAAACTAAATAAACAACATGTAATATTAACTGCAGTTTAAAATGATCAGTCTAGTCTTCTTAGTTATCAAGACAGACACTTTTTTCTTTATCTCACACAGACTTGACAATTGAGACCATGTAAAGAAATTAACATGAATACAATAAAGAAAGACTTTCTTTGTGAATAAAAGTGCATTCTTTTAATTTACACATTTCATGTGCACACTGCACGGCTTCAGTCTTATATTCTAGTCCACGATTTGTCTTTCAGGAAGAAACATTAAACATTGTGCACTCCATGTGAAACATAAAAGGGGAACAACTGAGTTCACTTTTTAGACATTTTATAACACTCAAATCATTGATGTTTCTGTCTCTGCTACAGTTTGTTTGGATGATTAATCATCACAAAAGGAAGACCACAACATGTTTCAACATAACACTCAACCTCAAAGAACATAACTACTGTTGGGTGGGAGAATTAGAAATTCATGCATCAATAGAAATACTTAATTCAGGTGCACAACAAATATTGACAATGTGAATAAAGGGGAGAAATAGGAGCTGAAATGGACTGATTTGCAGGGGAGATGCTTGTAATATGTGTGTAGAAGTGTGGTAACACATCCAGTAATTCATCTATTGATTAATCAAGAAATGCAGTGACATATTGAAGAGGATGTCGTATCATTTACTAAAAGGGTGATTCTGAAATGCTTTTTATTAGCTGCAAAAAAGTCAACCAATTTCAAATCGATTCAGAAAGGCGTGATCTTCTCATAAACTGTGACAGACAAACTTGAAGAACAAGGCCATTGACCAAATCTCCCCCCCACCCCCCCCCCCCAAAAAAAACAAAGGCGATATTGATCATAAAAAAACAGGAGGTGCCACTTTCCACAAGGCATTACTGGCATTAATGTCAAACTTCATCAATCAGCCAGCTATGATTGTTAGATTTCAGTAGTGATATGTAATCTGCAGCTTTACTGGGTCCCATTCATCCAGACATGAATCTACACAGGAACAATGTTTTATAAAGTTATCTGCACAGTTGTTTTCTGTCTCTCAATTACAGAAGGAATCCTCCAATCAAAAGACAGCTTTTTTTAAGTATACTGTAGTTGAACTGTCTTTGTATAATATTTACAATAGGTCAACTTTTTAGTCTTTAGATGTTGCTCTCTTGCTCCTCCTTGACGGATGGAATAGTTTGAGTCCCAGCATCTGATTCTTTTGAAATAGTTAATTCACTTCTGCATGTTTGTGTCTCCTCCTTTTCTTCTCTTTCAGTCTCTCCATCCCTTTCCTGTTCCTGCTCCTCTGTTCGTTCAGCAGTCTGTGCGAGGCTTTCCTGCTTGTCTTCACTGTGTTTAGGGCTCAGGCTGCTGTGTTGATGCTGCTCCTGGTCCTGGCTGTTGAAGAACCTTCGGATGGTGTGTTTGGGCAGACCCAGCTGAGCCGACAGAGTGTGGACCGCCTCCTCGTCTGGGTTGAGGCCCACATCCTGGATGAAGCTCTGCAGGATTCCTAGCGCTTCTTGGGACACTCTTAGCCCCTCCCCCTGAACCTCATCTCCTCCTTGAACTGCATTATCTGACTCTAAACACACCCTGGCCCCATCTTGGTCCTCATCCTTCGATCTGGACCACTTTATTGTGAGTTTCTCCTCAACCCCATCCCCTTTTCCGTCTCCATTTATCTCACTTATTCCTACCTCACCTTCATTTCCTTCCTTCACCAGCTCTTTGCCTTCAGTTCCTTTTTCCCTAAACCTTCCTGTACAACTCCAGTCCCCTCCGACCATGCTCTTATCTCCTCGTCCCTCCTCAATGCACTCCTTACTGTCCCCTCTCTCACTATTACTACAGCTCCTGCCCTGAAGACGCACTCTCATGTGCCCCCAGTTTCCCCCTGCCTCGGACTCGGCCGGTGATGCGGCACATGGTTGCTGTGGAGACAGGTAAGGGGCTGCCTCCGGCTGCAGGGGCTGATGGGGTTGAAGGTGGTGTTGAGGTGGTAGAGGAGAGTTGCGTTGGTACTGAGGAGGGAGAAACAGTAATTAGAAGTAGGAAAAAAAGTCTTACTGATTTAAATTACTAAAATTGTTGTCAGTCTAGACAGTTTTTAGACTACTTTTTTTACTAAACTGTCCTACAAAAAAAGGAACATTTAATTTTACTTGCAAATAATTGTATTGATCAAAACTAAATCCTGTCAAAAGAAACGGGTCTACAATTAACTTTACTGCTTAATAATATGTGCTTTGTTTTTTTAAAGACTCATTAAAATATATTTTAAAGAGAACTGGCATCACATTTCTATTTCTAATTACAAATTAAAATTAAAAAGCTAAGTTTTTGCATAGATTAGTAATGCTTGATTATTTCTCATAGGAGCTGAAAATGATGTCAGGGCCCACATTTGAGGCAGTTTCTTCCTGTGTTTGAGCTCACTTTGAAACGATGAATTTCTGAACATACATGGATAGATTCACTCTTACTGACTACAGAACTGATCAGAGCCAATATCAGAACATGTAGTCCTTATGTCTAGTTTTTGACTTTTCATATTTGATGCAACATGCTTAACTTTCCCAAACAAAGGGATGCAGAACTAGTTTTAGACATGTTATCTGTAAGTGTGCAATAAATTAGCCATTACTCCTCCATACTCAAGCTATTGAAGTGAAAGACATATCACTCTGGAACCTTACAGTCTATTGCTTATAATTATTATCATGTCCTATTTTTGCATTTGGCTGCCAATAGTATTTTTTTTTCATTGCATGCCCTTGGAAGATACATTGGCATTGAATCTGGTACTATAACTTTAAATATCAAGTGTCTTATATAGTGTGCTTTGCAAACATGCCTCTTCTCATTCTTTGTAAATGTATTCTAAAGTGATGCTGCTATGGCGTGGGACTTGCATGATTGCATGTCATCATATTGTGTTGATCTTGTTTCCTATTGTCTCACCAGTGCATTGTCGTTGCTGAGCAGTGCAAGTCTGTCACTGCAGTGCTGCTGTGCAGTTGTGTTGCTGCTCTCCTGCTCGTAGATGGCGTCTCGTTCTGTCTGCGGCAGGCTGAGGAAGCGGCGGATCATGCACAGGTTCTCCCACAGGGTCCGGTTCTCTGGGCTGGGATCCTCCTTCCAACGCAGCAGCTCACACAGCCAGCCCTGCAAGAGGAACGGTAACACTTTACTTTAATGTTAAACATTTAGCGTCAGAAGCTTAGATTTTTTTTAATAAATAGATTTTAGCCATCTGTAGTGTTGTTTAAACATATACAGATTCACTTTTCTAACAACTCTGCAAGAAAAGGCATAGAGAAATATGATTTCTACTGTATGTGATCAATTATAATGTTTCAACATATCAACAATGCCGTTCGGCTGCCTAATGTCCTGCTTAATTGCCTATATCTAATAAACTAACCATAAGCTATGCTAATCAAGTCAATATTTTGTTAATTAGTTCATTAATTATTGAATTTTTCTAGATCAACAGGCTCATCTTGCTATACCTCAGAGGATCTATACACTTGTGTATTTCTCCTGAGATAAGAGTCAGTTAGGAAGAATTCATTTTTTATTCTCATACCCCTGCATTCTGTTTGGTGTTATTTGAGCGCTAAGCTAGGCTAACTAAAGCTTCTTGATGTCTATGGAAACAATGACATGTTTATCTGTTTTTCTTGGCTATGGAAGCATGTTCACAGGATACAGGACATTAATCAAAGCTTTTAAATAATGTTGAATATTCAAGAAGGAAGGAATTTTGTGGAATATGTAGTCTCAATAGACCACGCATACATCTATTTCTAAACTAAGCTTATCTCTACTCATTATGCAATATCTCTTAAAGCAGCATGCACAAACAAAAGTAACTGTCTGGCATTAAGGATGGGACTGAAGGAAAATGTAAAAAAGAAATTGCAGTATGTTCAACAAAGTCAGAAAATGTATGCTGCATTCTTCTTAAACATCGAATAATTCCTCAGTGTGAACCTCCGGCATAAGGACGTGGGACATCAAAATTGCCATGCCAACTTTGTGAATCAATATAAGTTTTGAAAGATGTCAGCCTCATACGCCCACTCTTCTATTATAGTTGTCACTCTGACTTAACAATTCATTTCCAAACATCTTCTTCTATCCAACATGGCCTCTTGTTTTAAATCTGCTTTTTTCCTGAGTCTCTTTCTTTTCTTCTAGTTTGCTCTTCATGTACAACCATAAAATAACAGTTTTGAGCATCCTCTAATCGAAAAGGCCAAAGATGATGGAGAGATTTTCTAATTAGTTTGAATTACGCCCTGCATCAGGAGGGAAGAAACTCGCAAGTGGCAGACTGACAAATGTAAAGCCGAGCTAGTTTCTGATTCATGAACTGGAGCATGATTACGTTTGCACGCAGGCTGATGCACACACACACACACACACACACACACACACACACACACACACACACACACACACACACAGATTCGCATAAGCACACCTGGCTATAACCCAAGTCTAACACACAATGCCATCCAGATGCACAGTGCAGATAGAACAGAGGGATCCAGCACGGTTCTGCTTGCCAAACAGCCGGGTAATATGGGGAAAGAGAGAGAGAGAGTGAGTGAGTGAGTGAGTGAGTGAGTGAGTGAGAGAACTTCAGCAAAAATGAAGGTTAAAGAGAGGCCAGTGAAGAAGAGATAGAAACATCCCTCAGGGGGTTTGGACCACCTGTCTGTACTGGCATGACCGCTGAATGACCTCCAAACATCTTCATGGTTGGAGGGAAAAAAGCAAGACAGGAACAAAGAAAGAAAGAAAGACATAGAGAGAGAAAGAAAGAAAGAAAGAAAGAAAGAAACCATAAGAGAAAGAAAGAAAAAGGGTGAAAATTGGAGACATGCACGAGAGGAAGAGAAAATGAGACAGCTAAAATCCCCCCATTCCATGAAGGGAAATTATCCTCAAAACAAAAGGCAATAACAAGCTTATGGGGCCGCCATAAAAATGGGAACAATAAACACTCAAATCATGTGTGTATTAGTGCATCTGTGTGTGTTTGTAGGCTATTGCATGAATGCATTTACTTGTACAGAATGTCTATGTGCACAAATAAGTGGTGTGTATGTGTGAGTGTGCATGTGTTTTTGTATGGTGACTATTAAAGCGATAATTTAGGACACAATAGCAGTCTGATGCACTGATGATAGTCCTCTGCAGAGTACAGCTGCTGGTTGATTATCTGGGCTTTCCTCCACACACACACAAACACACACAAACACAAGCGCACACAAACACACTATGGAGATGTATTCATCATGGAACCAAAATTTGAATTTTCAAGCAGTAGAAAGGATTGGGTGCAATATGTGCATGTTTAGGATAGAGCATCTTCATCCGATTCACACCAGCAAGCAAGCAAGTACCTGACTCTTGGAGGCAGCCACCTTTGCGAACAGAGCCTGAGACACTTTGGCTCTCTTCATCTCGTGCTGAATCTCCTCGTAGATAGAAGCGCTCACGTTGAGAACACAACTGTCTGTCCTTATGCTTCTGTCTCCTGCAACTGGGGACAGTCTCGCCTGAAAACAGCCGAACAATAAAACAGAAAAACAAGAGAATTGGATTTGAATGCTAGCCAGAGTTAGCATCTAAGTATTTGGAATTTGCAACCAAGTGAAATGACATCCAAGCAGAGCAAAGACGAGGTGCCTCATCAATCAAACCCACATTAAAAGAAGCTCTCTTTTAAGAACTATTAAAGGGAAAGCCAGTGAGGGATTGTGTCCTTTATGAGCTAAAGCTTAACATCCTTACTTAGGTGTTATTTCTTGGAGACGGCATGAACCAGTGCACATGTTACTTCCTCCCTGGCTGGGGAAGCAGCTGGCAACCTGATGTAGGATATTAGAGGAAACATGTGGCAGTCTGCTCCCTCTCCAGGCCGACAGAGGGGAGTCAGCAGTGCGGTGCATGAGGAGCTGGCCGCACCAGATTGGGAGTAAATGGGGGGAAAGAACTGTAGATGAAAAAGATGATGAAAATGAAACTACGGGGGAGGATGTAATAAACACATGGCTTGAGGAAGCTGTGCAAGTATTTTATATATAATCGGTCCTGCTCTGTGGTGTAAATAAAGGATAGAAGTGAAGAGAAAAATTCATCTACATGTATGTTTCAAATATTGGCTAGTAGGTTATCAATCCCTATCGTTCCATTTGATGATGTTGATTTGCTGAAAGCTCCTGTGAAGAGTTTTGTAGCTGGTAATGAAACCAACCAAAATTACTATTGATGTGTCTTTATGAACAATAAAAGCAAACTAAACCACCAGAGACAAGATTGATTACTTCTATATTAAAATGTTTAATACCTATCCCCCACGCTATGGGCTGCTGTTTGTTAGCAGAAAAAGAAAAGAAAAGCATGCTGCTGAAACAGCCATTTTAAAAAATTTCCACAGCAAAAATGATTGATGAGATGCATCTGACAGGATGAGATTTTCCATTTAATACTACTTCCACATGGACAGGACAGAATCAGGAACGAGACCAGACATGCCACTATGTGGACAGAGGTCAACAGTGCACTAAATGCTAGCTTCAGGATGCTACCAAGCTTACATACTGTTGTTTAGCATGTAAAATATTAGCCAAAACCTAGCATCATAGTAAAGCATGCTAGTATAGTAACTTTAGCTAACAAGTAAACCTGAGGCTGTTGGGAATGTTACTCGCTTTGTAGTTATTTGGTCAAATTTGAATTTTGAAGTGATGATGCCTTTGGATGCTAAAGGATCATAAATGACTCTAGCAAACTTCCTGGCAATGTGTTGGTACATGTTTTAAAAGATTCACTCCAAACCACAAATGCCTCCTGGTTGAAGGTCTGTGAGCTTCAAACGTGATCATTTGAGGATTTGTGTTTCTTTTTTCAGTCTTTAACTTAGTAAGCCTGTGTCGTCCATGTTTTCTGGCCCTTTAAGGACGGTCTCTTACAACCAAGCATATGCAATCTGATACTTTAGATTTAGTTTAGGCATACATCAGTGATTTTATTATCCTAAGCTTAATAATAGTTAACCCTATTCAATATTTCAAGTTTTCTTAAATCAAGAAAAATAAATAATACAAATCATTCTAAAGCAGCCATTTCTCTCTTCTTGTCCCTCTCTCTCTCCCTCTCTGATTACTTGCAGGCTGACCTGTGTAGGTCTTGGTGGCGTGTTGTTGCAGCTGGGGGTGAATCCAGTCAGGCTCCTGTCTTTCTCCTCCTGGTAGATCCGCTCCCTCTCGGCTTCAGGCAGCTGCAGAAAGCTGTACATGGCTCGCAGGTTTACCAGAAGAGACTGAGAGGCGTGCTTAGGATCTTCCTCCTTCCGCAGGATCTCAGACAACAAGCCCTGGTATTTTTTTTGGTAAAAACACTAGTAAATTCTTAGTCAATAATGAAATGCTTTTCACATAAAGGTGGTATATTTAAAGTTTCTTATACGTCTGAAGAATTTAACTACAGCTGCTTCATCGCTTTAAGTTAACTTGTGGTTTAGTGTTGCCAGGCTTCACAAGATACAGAGCCAGTTCTCAGTCACTTCTGAGCGCTCTTCTAGTCTGTCAAGCTCGCATTATTGGAGCTTTATTTGAGAAAAGTCTTCAAACATCTCATGCAGATTGTAGGGATTCAGTCCTAAAAAGAAATCAGATTTTACGCTGGAAGAGGAAAAAGGGGGAAACAGCTTTCTTATTCAAATCATGGATCATCTTTAGATACTCGCTAACTCCTCCTTTCAACTTGAAGGAGGCTTTACATGAATCGCTAAATGATAAATGCTTCTATCAAGTCTATGTGGCAGGTTGGCATCGTGCCCGATTTGTACGTCTGGCACTGAGGCACCTTGGACTTGGCAACGGGGGGAACACAGGGATGGATAATAACTACCTCTGCTTATTGTGATGAAAATGATAATGGCGGTAATAATAATAATAACAATGGCCTGTCTTCTGAGCCCCATTTCTGGGGTGGTGGATGCAAGATGATGGACACAGATAAAGTGGCAGTTTAGTCTTTGAGGTAGATATGGATACTAAATAAGGGAAATAATACAAAAAGAAAGATCAGAGCAGGAGATTAAAAGTCTAAAAAGGGTTGTCAGAGTGAACAGTAGTGAGCTGGAGGGACAGTAAGATAGAGAAAAAGGTGGAGAGGGAGACAACATTTCTCCAAGGGGTTGTGATTAGTTGGCCTAGCAGCTGCTTCAGTGTTGGCAACAGCTTTGTGCTGCAGAGAGCTGGCACAAACACACACACACACACACACACACACACACACACACACACACACACACACAAACATACACACATGCATGGGGGGGGAGGGGGCACTGCGGCAAAGGCCATGCCAATGTGCCAACCATGAAATACGCACAATCACAGGACACATTTACGAACAACCAAAGCACCAGAAAACACTTCCAACAGATAATTGCTAGCAAACATTTCCCACCTCTTTGTGTTCCATACCTGGGTCCTGTTAAATGCAACTCGAGCAAAGATGGCTTGAGAGATGCCCGCTCTCTTCAGCTCCTCCCTCACACAGTGGTAGATGTCACTTGTCACGTCTGTTAGCCCCACGGAGGACCCGGCTGATGTATGGATTTGTGGTCCGGGTGCAGGGCCTCCTCCTGGGCCACAGTGTGCCTGTTGCGGTGCTTGAGATTCAGGTGGATGGGAGAAGACCTTAGGAGGTGCCCTCCCTACAGGCGGATGATTGAGATACTGCTGCGGGGGCGATGGGTGACCCTGCCCGGCTAGCATGCGGCTAACAGCGTACTGCTGGTTGAGAAACTGGGCCATCACTAGCTGCTGGTTGACCATTTGAGAGCTGAGCGGTTGGGTCACTAAGCTGTGAGGGCGCAGGCCAAGGGGGGAACGGCCACATATGTTGGCTACTTCTCCACGAGAGAAAAGAAGGGTGGAGCTCTGCTCGGCTGGGCTACTTGTGATTGGTTGCTGGGTCAGGGTGACGTGCGTGGACTGTTCAGAGAAGTTGTCAATATCTGGTGCAGAAAAGAGAAAACATTCATATGAGTATCAAAACACCAACTGGAGTATGAAATATTTTTAAAAAGTGACAAAAATGTATACCAGTACTTAAACCAGACAGCATTATGCCTTAAACAGTTTACTGTCTGTTTTTTTATCATAGTATTGAAGTTGGAATTTATTCCCCTAAAATTCATTCATTCATTGTTTAATCCATCATGAGCACATCACTAAGCAACATTTAGTATTGTTCACATTAAGAGTTTACTAAAGCCAACTCACAATCATTAGAAAGAAATGAACAACTTTTCTATCACTGTTGATGAATAGGAAGTGATTCTATGCCAGTCGTTGCATTCCGTTAACTAATGAGTCAGCAAATATATAGTTGTAGCTTCAATCTTGCCCAAATATCTTCCAGTGTCTTTATGGCCCGTTGTCTTTTCTTGTGGCTGATGGATTGGGAAGCGATGAAATGCTAACCTGATGCCAGACTGAATACAGCAAAATATTTTTTCAATGAAAGCATTCTAGCTTTCGACCCTGAGCTTGATGTCAGAGGAAAATGGCTTCTGTAGGAAAATTTTATAATTTCACTGTAAATATTTTTTCCAACTGCTTAGACAGTACACAGTAATGAAGATAGGTAGTATAAGACTTACTAATAGTGAATGCTATAACAGCTATCAGGCACACTCAGTGGTTGCAGGCTTGTTAGAAACCCCTCACCCTTGAAGCTTTTGGTCCTCCTGAAGTGCTTGTACCATCGACCGAACTCGTGACACTTGGCTGCTGAGACGTTTGCATAGTAAGTACTATTTACAATAGATGATATCATACTCTGAAACAGAGGGAGGAAAGACAATAGAAATTCATTACGTTTTTCCGAGCTACTGCTATGGGCGGCTGGGGTGGCTCAGCTGTTCACACATCTGATATTAATGAACTTAGATCTGTGTTATTAAAAAGACCCCCAGGTAAATAAGATAATAAAGACAGATGAGTGTGTCCGTGTGTGAGAGCTCTGTGTGTGTGTGTGTGTGTGTGTGTGTGCGCGCGTGTTTACAACATGTGGAGGCACATTTGTGTTTGTGCATGCATGTGTGTGTAATAAAAAAGAAAACACACACACACACACACACACACACACGAGGTCATCAGAGACTATGCCGCTCTGTCTGTCTCACTCACACACACAAGCGCCCACAAAAACACACAGGCACAGCTTCTCCCCAAAGACCGTCCTGTGCAATCTTTACATCTGATTACACCTTTCATCTTCTCATATTTATTTTAATCTGCTCCTCGCGAACAACAGAGGGGGTAATGGGAGTGATAGGAGAGAGAGAGAGAGAGAGAGAGAGAGAGAGGGAGAGATGGGGGAGGGAAAATTGTCTTGTGTCAGATTAGGGAGAGATAGTGAGAATTTCTCTTTATCAAACTGTAGATGTCCTATGCTGCCTTAGGCAAACAAAGAGACAGACTAAGTTGATAATTATGAATATTCACAAAGAGGCCCTCCCCAAATACTGCAACATTAATGTAATATTATTCCTGCAGTTGTGTCTCTGTTTGCTTGATTAAACACGCTGGATTGGAAGGAGATCTTAAAACCAGATTTGGATGATATTGCTGAATCAGTCAAGAGTGCAGGAAAAAAAAAAAAATGGCGATAGGCAGATGGAGCAAGTGAGAGTAAGACGGCGGGCGAGGCCGACAGACGGACAGACGGATACATTGACAGGCAGACAGGTCGGCAGGGGGAAAAGAATCAAGATAGGCAGCACCCCTAGGCGGTTGGGCTTTTTAAGAGATAGCCATCTCTCGTTATCTGTGTCTCCCGCTCTCACTCTGCCCCCACACCTTATCTCCCGCTGCATCTGGACTTCCTGTCAAACTATTGGACCACACGCTCACTCTGCCTCATGCGTCAGACATACACACACACAAACACACACAAAAACACGGCAGCAGGACATGGAAGGGCAAAGACATTGAAGGCACACTTTGAACTTTAGCAGGAATTGATTCTCTCTGTGTATGCATGCTCTGTCTTTGGATGTATGCTGTGTGTTCGCGAGTGTGTGTCTTTGTGTTGTACCTGGGACAGTGGGCACTCCTTAGCTAGGGTGCTCTGGTTCATGTCCTTGAGGAGTTCCTTCAAAGCATTTCTCACTGTAGAGTGACTCCACTGCTCTGCGGGCAAGTCCTCCAATTTGGGACAACTAGACAAAGAGCACATTTAAAACACTCAATTGCAGCATTTTTAAGTCGTACAGTATGAAGGGAAACACGGGGAATCTGCTAAAATAAAGTTCAATAACAATCAACAACCTGACTTTCAGCTTCTTCCACTACAACTCAATCTCAGGAAAATTACAGAGTGCCATAAAGTGACTTACTTGATGGCATCTGATTACTTTTCCAGACCCTGATGACATATTTAGGGCTAAAAAGGTTACATTTACAACCAGAGAAGACATGCGCCTCTTTCAAACGTGAGCTTTTGACCTTTTCTAGATAATTTGGGACAGTCAGGCCCTAACCTTTTCAGGAACTTGCCTTTCAAACACAACGCATTACTCCGTTTGGTTTAGGTGGGGCACTACTGTAGATAGCAGGAGAAGGATGATGAGGCTGGCGACTGTTTTTGTCTTATGTCACCACTACATGAAAACACAACAGTTTAAAAGAATATACAGATCATTGAGGTGAGCAGCAAAGAGTATACAGCGGCGAAACTCCACTCAACGACAAACATGTCGACAATCCTGCAGCTGACCCAGACAATGTTGGGAAATGTTCAGGAGTGCAGCGCATGTATGCAAGGGGCTTTACAGTACTCTGTTTTCATAGGCTGATAATTGTGATGGCTAAACTGAACTTCATGGTTACAGCACCTTTAATAACAAGATATCCCTTAAGTGTCCCTAGACATGAATGAATCTCCCAGCATGCACTGGGTGATGTGCAGGCAGGACCCCAAACAAGTTTTCAGTATGAGGGTGTTAATGAAAAAAAAATTAAAGCCCATGACCCTTGCGTACATGATCCAGGGTCTTTTTTTGAGAGAATTGACTCTATATTTCGCAAAACATTACAGGTGCAAAAACGTACATTTAAAGATATCTGAATTCCATTGAGCTGTTTGCATTAAGCTATGTATTTCTATAACAACAAAATATCTGCTTTCGCGTATAAACACTCAGATTCTGTATCTTGTAATAAAAAATAAGTTATTCAGTCTTAAATAGAATTGTGGATCAAATTTGGCATAGCTAAAGCCCCTCTGTCAAAAAGTGAAAAGAACCTTTATTATTGAAAAATGTTACAGGAAATAACTTTTAATGTCTCCCTCCATTAAAATACGCATCAATATTCATTGCAACAAGCATATAAAATCACTCATTAAACTTTATCTGATGGCATTTAAACTGTCACAAAGTAAGATTTTGATCATACTTTGCAGGAGACTGCCGAACAGATTTGATTTACAGTTTACTGTAAAAAAAAAAAAAAAAAGGTTTGATTTGGTCTGTGCCACTTGGTAAGTTTATTTCCTCACTGAGGGATGGTGGATGGCTTGAAAACCCTGAATGAAGTTGTAAATATAGAGAGGGTCTTACCTGTGCAGCTGGATTTTAAGGGTGATAATATGGTGAACATCCTGCAGCATATCTGCCACTGTGGCATCAGGAGCATCTGTTACACAGGACAGAGGCACGGGGTTCCACCTGCCCACCTGGATCAGACCTGAACATTTAAACACTAAAGTGAATAGATTGAAAAAGACACACTGGTGTCCTTACCTCTTCTTTTTTTTTTACAAGTTAATATATTTTACCTTTGGCCTGTGCGGCGGAGCTGTGCGAGTAACCGAGCGTCAGCAGGGCCATCTCTATCAGCTGGTTAAACAGCAGGTCTCTTTTGACCAACACAAACTCAGCGTGTTCTTCTCTCCTCTCTCTTTCCGGAGCGCTCTCCTTGTGCTCCACCACGCAGAACACAGGCAGCAGACTCCCTGAGGTGATGGACACAAATGAGGAGAAACGACCCACGCTAAGAGGAATTAAAAAATGTTATGTTGTTCATTCATGCACTTATTGGTTATAGTTCCAAACCTGCTATATTCTTGAAACTCTAATTTAATCAGAGTAACATTTTCATCCCCCCCAAAATGAACCCAAGTCAGTAATAAGACATATCAGATGGCATGTAGGCGTCATAATCGCTCTACTAAAGACCCAATCTGTAACACAGTGTTTCCAGTAAGTGTAATTAAAAAAATTTTTCGATGAGAAACTTCCTACCTTTGGTGTGCCAGCTCTTGCTCTGTGGCCTCACTGCTGTGGGCTTCTGGGCCACGCCGAGGTTTTTGGCCACGGGGCTCCCCTGCCTGCTTCTCTCCTGGGCAGAGGGTCCCGCTCCGTTATACTCCAGTCTAGCCAGCTTGGCAGGCGGAGGCTGGGGGTCTAAAAGGGGATCTGCGCCCTCAGGTTTCTTTGCTCCATTACACAGGACATCCATCTGTTGTTTTGCACTATTACAGAGACAGACATGCTGAAAATTCAAACACAGTGGCAGTAAATCTCTCCTTCATATCAGCATAAATAGCTTCTTGTACTGCTAAGCGGATATCATATTTAAGTGACTTCTCCCAGAGAAATGTAATGTCATATTTTCATTGGTGAAGAATATGCTACATAGAGAATGTCAATAATTAAAATATGAGTCAAACAGAAGTAAATTTGGATACTTGGTGAGAGACTGTAAATAAGGCTTTTCCTTCATGTACTGACTCTTAATATCAGAAAACACATACACACACTCAGATCTGAAGGATATCCGGGTCAGTAAAAGGGGGTGACCTTCACCCACATGTAGCGAAGAGGATAACCCTCTAAATCCAGTAAAAGTCCAGTGAACGATGGAGCGCAGTTTCCCAGCCTGCTGTCATCTCCAGGCGCGCAACACTGATTCAGTTCATCTTCTTCAGCACCGTAATGCGCGCCGATCGTCCCACGTCTGATCAGGCTGAAGTTTGATCGAGGAGAAACCAACCTGTTTCAGTCCGCACACCGTGCATGTCCAACCTGCCATCATACATTAGCATTCCGCCTGTACCCCGTGTGTTAATCTCGCTTCCATCGATCTCCAGAAACGCGTCTCATCGCCGTCAGTGCTCGTCCGTTTACTCACTTGGATCGTCTCTCAAACATCAACATTACCTCGTGTTTGCAGTCTCGTTAGTATTGTGTCTGTAGGCTGCCTCCTATTCTCCAGCCGCGCTTTCCGCTTTCCGGTGCGACGATGAATTTGGCCTCAGTGCAAGTTCAAGAGCCGACCTCCCGTCCAGAGCATCGGGACTGAGGATCAGCTGTTACCGTGGGTCAGGCTCCAGAGAGAACAATACGCGGCTCTGAGCTCCTGTAGTGCATTCCCTATCATACACGAGGCTACAGCAGTGACTCCGGGACAGCACTTCAAAGCCCTATGCGCACGCAAAGAGAGAAAGCGAGCGAGCGAGCGAGCGAGAGAGAGAGAGAGAAACACACACACTCACACACATACACATACTCATAAATACGTGGACCCAGCTGCATTAGCATATGGTGTAATAATGAATTCACTAGCGCGCTCCGTAAATGTATTAAATGTGACAATTGCGCATAAATCTATTTATTATTTTCCGCCGCATGCTGTGCACGCACTTATTATTGTCTTTAGGGTATTGGAGCTCTCCATGGTAACAAAGTGGAGCAGCACGAGGAGAACTGGCTGACTGACATTAACTTTTGAACGATGAGGTTAAATCCTCACTAGAGGAAGATGCAGTTAATAACACTTTTTAGCCTAATCACTGCCACCAAGAACAACTTTATCCATCACAATTACAGAAGTATCAGGCACAACGATAAAAGCAACCCAAAAAACAGGATGGATTTTGTACATTATGTTGAATCAGTATGCTTTGTATCAGTACATTGTCTTATAGTATTGTATAAAGTTTAGTTTTGTATGCTATAGTATAGTAGACAGTGAAGGATATAGCATCTTTTACTGTTCAGACCATACTAAATTTAAGACTACTATACTACATTATATTATGTTGTACTGGTGTTATAGAGTGCTACTATAGTATGTGCATTCTATTCTGAGCATGTATGAGAGCAGTTTAGTATAGCATAGAACGATTACGTGTCAAATATAGTACAGTATAAAGAGATACGTTTGTCAAATCTGCCTGATATAAAAGACATACAGAGGATTCAAATGCTGCTTTCCCAGGCCACAGTGTAACCGAAGAACAACAAACAACAGACATAATAATAATAATAATAATAATAATAAAAGACCAGAGTGCAACTTGTCAGGCAACAAATATAGAAGCATTCAAAACTGCAGCAGTTGTGTTTGAGATATTGTTAATATGCACAGTATATAATACTATAGATTTACAGCAGCACTATGAAAGAGTAAAATATACATTATGATTATATAGATTAGTACTCTATACTTTACTATATACCATAGTTTCATATGCTATGTATTATGTTTGTAAGGGCCTATATAGTATTGATATCATAGCAAATCATTACATAGTGTAGTGTTGTATTCAGTAAAGAATATTGTAGAAGTATATATAATAGAGTTTAGTTACCCTTACTGTATTTTACTTTGCTTAACTATGCTGGGTTTAAACAACAGGTTATCATTTGACTCTTAAAGTAAATCCCTAAATTCCACTTTGAAATGTCTAAGAACAGCACCCAATGAAAGAAAAGGGCATGAAAGGAAACATTTTTATCTGAGTACCTTTAGAGTTTTGATCAGGCTGAATCAGCTGGCATAGAGAGAACGCCTTTTGTCCTGTTTGCAGAATCCTGAAGTTGCAACCAAGTGCCAGCAGACGTCCTCTGTTCTCAGTCACTGGAAGACGAGCTGCACCTCTGGAGCTGAGATCACTAAATGCTGCCTGAAATCTCTGAGAAGGTAACACCAAGCCAAGTGTGGTCTGCATGTGTGTGTGTGTGTGTGTGTGTGTGTGTGTGTGTGTGTGCGCTGTGAGAGGCAGAAGGAGACCAGAAGAGTCACAAATCCTTCATTGCCGCGAAGATCCACAGACTTGCCCCATTGAAACGTTCCACCGATGTGGTAACAGGTCTGTGTTCTCTACGGAGAGAACGGGCACAGGGATGGGTGGATGTTGTGCAATAAGAGAGTCTGTTTGGGGAGAGTGAGCATGCTCTACTACTTTTGACTAATTAAACAAAGTGAATTAGCTATCTCCCCAGCCAGAACGAGTCACGGCTGGTTACACATCATTCATCGTGACTAATTCGGAGAGAGACGTGTCACTCAGCTGGATGGAAATGTGTGTGTGTGCATTCGTGTAACTTCAATTGCACCACTGGGTACACTGCTGTGTAAGTTCACAGTTTTGTGAGTGTGTTTAGAGATATATAGTACTTCTTGTGTGTGTGCTTGTACCTTTAGGTGTTGATTTATTTATTTATTTCTCTCTCTCCGGCTGTCACCCTCTGCTCCACTATTTTATCAGTGGCTTGATACATCGTCATTGAGGCTGGCATGCTAAATGATAATTAAGACCATTACACGCTCACAGAGCACACTACCAGTGCAGCACAGCAGCTCCCTCGATCGCAGCCTCATCTCAAGGGACACCCTACTACTCACACAGTCGTGTATCTCTCCAAATTAGGTTAGATTTTCATTCCACCTCATTCGCCGTGGATGTGATGTGGTTATTATAAACTCATGATATGGTTAGTGAGCCTGCTGCCATTAGATGGGTGGCGGCATCATGTTGGAGCGTTAAAAGGGGAAATGGATTGCCAACACTCTGAACTGCAAATCTCCTTTTCTTTTGCTCGGGCACACATTTCTTTTGCAGACAAATACTTAAAAATCTGATACACACTATGTAATGCAAAACACACAGACACTCCCAGATGACTGATAAGATGTCGTCAACAATACATCCCGCCTTAAAACACACACGACCCATCATGAACTCGCACATCTCTGTGTACATCATTCAGAAGAACTTAGGTACAATTAAAGACATGTCAACATAGTGAAATAGTCTGAAGGTAAATGTGCTTTACTTTTATCTACTAAACATGTTTTTAACTTCTTTGGCATTTCATTAAAGGGATTGATTTTACTTTTATGAAGACGTTTCTTGATGGTGTCCATTATGAACCTTTTAGATATGAGCCTAGTAGTTTTAAGCGGTTCCACCTGATTGAAGTTTAAAACTACAAACCATTTTTTTAATCACCTCCAGCCACCCCTACATTTATTTTGTGGCCCATTAAAGAAGGTCCAAACCAAATGTTAGAAACCAGTAGACATTATTAACATACTGTATATTAAGTTATAAAGCTAGTCCAATCTACTCCAACTCCTTTCTTCTTCACACATCCTGAATAGTAATCCAATCCAACCATGCTATTTATGATAATGGACTAACAAAGTCCTGACTTTCTTTTCGTTTTGATACTCTTAAGTATGTTTTACTGATGTGCTTTTACTTGAATCATCACTTAAAAGTACTTTAGGGTGTTTGTGAACTGGGTTTGAAACTGACTCAATTCAATACTGATGCCTCTATATGACCTACAAAAGCAAACCAGGCCATCAGCTACAAGATAGACTACATCTATAAAGTTATTTTTAATCCCTGTCACGCTGACACAAGGTCAGATTCTGAGGAAATTTACAGTTTGCAGACTGAAAAAGACTTAAGTACAAAGTAGTAGATTGAGATTACTACACTATTAAGAGGAGGACTGGATCTGAAAAAGGCACGAGGCACATTTTCTCCAACAAGGGCTGGAAAAAAAAATGTAAGTCTTATATCTGCTTTATTCTGAGTGAAGGTCTTTTTCCTTTAAAAATGTAATCATAAATTATTTCTATCTAAATTCAAAAATATGAGTGCCACCACTGTGCTTGTCATGTTTTTAACCTGAAACCCAGAAACCTCTCACTACAGTCATATAAAATATCCATACAATAATCTTATCGCTGACATTGTTCCTGAGCTGGGTTTGAAGACAGCTGTGTCTGCTCAGGTTTCTCCTGATCTGGGGCTCCTTGGTCTGATACTGTACCAATGCAGATATCAGATATACAGGATGAGAATAACTTAGCTCCAGGTTAAGGTGGTTTTGATAAAAATCAGAACATCTACTGTATGACAAAAAAAGGTCTGAGTCTGATTGCATACCTTCAGATTTCAGACGAGATTGTGTAATTGTTTGACGTACAACCGACAAAACAGAATCAACCTTCTAAAGATACAAGAAAGGATTACTAAAGGGTCATATGGAGCTGTTATGACATGTGACATACTGCCTTTTAATTAGGGCTTGTGCAGTACTAGTGTACAGCAGTTTGTGTCGGTGGGTGGAAGTGACTGTGTGCACATATAATATGAGCGATTAGCTTTGTGAAAATAGAAGCAACGTATAGCTTTCACAGCCTCGTGTACTTCTGAGATAACCCCCAAGAGTATAGTTGTCTTTGCATTGCAGCACGAGAGACATGCGGAATAAAAATGCATGACTTTGTGTTACAGAGACAAGAGAGCAGATTAGATCAAAGTTTACTTTAGACCGTTTCATATTTATGAACTGGCACTAAGGTTATTTAAATTAAAACTAAAATGAATGATTGATGCACATGAAGGTCTTTTTTTCTGTAATTCAGAACATTTGTTTCTGTTAAAGCTCCTATGTGCACAATTTAAAGGTTTCTTTGGCGCCTCCTAGTGGTAGCATGAAAACACAACATCTTTGTGTTGTCTCGTTTCTCTTCCGACACAAAAATGATGCTTTTACAGTGATTATAGATTTTTAGTATATTCACATGATTCCTTAGGTAGGAACTTTAAGTGACACTATCTGCAGTCTTACAACTCAGTAAAGCTTCATCTACTACACCGCCATATTCCCTTTAGATGGTGGTTAGTTCTCTACAATGATACTGAATCTAACTTCTGTTATATTATCTATCATCTTTGAAACCAGAATTCAACTTTTTATTGAGCAGAGAAACATAAATAGTTATTTCCATGTCTTTCTATATGTTGTTTAAAACTCTAGTTTTGTCTAGTTTTGACCTGATTTAACTTTGTATTCTTTAAAGTGAAAAAAAAAATCTTTAAATAATAGTGTATTTGTTCCTTTCTTTGTTTTTTTTAATGCAAGTTGTCATAATTGTTGTGTGAGGTGTGTTGCAGCCTTGCTTTAAAACAGCTCTAGATATAAACAGGTGATTAATTAACTGTTTATTTGAATCAGGGACAGTGTACAAAAAAAAACATTAGTCTCAGAAGAGAAGAGATGCTTTGTACCAGATTTAGCTAGCTAGCTAATTTCCATCTGTTGTCCCTGGGCAGATGATGGCAACAGCAAAATACAAATCAACCAGACACACACACACACACACACACACACACACACACACACACACACACACACACACACACACACACACACACACACACACACACACACACACAAAGACATCTAAAAGGTTGTCGAGATGACACATTAATGCTGACAAGACTGGTTCCTTAAAATCCATTTTTTGACTTCCCGGGTGAAAGTGCAGAAGTTTGAGCAAAGTTTAAGACTAGTTGGAAGACTATTCCATTCTTTAACGGCTTTAAAAGAAAAAACAGATTGTGCTAAAGCGGAGCCACGTTTAGGAATACTGCAATCTCCGTTAGAGGCAGACCTTGAAGACCTGCTTATCAGCTCAGAGCGAAGTTTCACAAAGCTTTTCGTTAGAAAAAACGTTAGAAAATGTTGGCTTCCCATTCTTCCTCTTGTTTAGTTTCTGTGTTGGTTCTTATCAGGGTTAACATTATACAGCATATCAACATTATATACCTTCTACTGATGTATATTTTCTATCTGGGGATTACACCCGTGCACAGCCTTTTCCTAAATATATTTATTTTTCTGCCTGCGCAAATTGTTAAGAATTTTTCACAAAAGATTTCATCAGACATCTTATGTAGACTTGCTCACGGAGTTAACTGAGTGATTATTGAAAGATGTGAGTAAAGTGATCATAATGTATGCAGGCTCTAATAAAGCTGGTTTAGAGGGAACACTGTGATGATCACTTTAACTCCACTGTCACTTCACTACGACCTCCTCTATGACACTCTCTCTCACACACACACACACACACACACACACACAGCATGTGTGTTCAGAGCGGTGATCAGGCTTAAATGATGCATTAAGCTCTTAATTACTCAGGCGATGCACCGATGTGTGTTGGCTGTCTGTTTTAATTTTATTAGCTGACAGTCTTATGGAAGTATATCTCTGTGTTTCACACTGCCTTTCCTGAGGGATGTGATTCATGTGTGTATGTGTGTGTGTTTGTGGGCACGTACAGTTTAATGTATGATTCACAGCTCTCAGCCTTAGAGCACCTGATGACCTCACCTTGCCTAAATGACATAACAGCTGCTTCACTGTTGTGGAGGATCTGAGTGGGAGTGCTTGACTTCTGCTGTTTGGTCCTGTGCTGTGGAACTGTTCATAATAGGATTGACCTAGATTAGTTCTGTCTGCTATGATTTGCCTGCATATGTGTGTGTCTGTGTGTGCTTGTCTGTATGTGTGTGGCTGTGTGTGTGTGTGTGTGTGTGTTTGTGTTTGTGTGTGTTAATGTACACTAGTACGCTAGGTTTGTTGTCATGTGCTAGAGGTGTCTTGCAACATGAGGCTTGAAATCGCAAACTTTGGGTGATATCCCATTTGTGGATTTACAGAGGAGACTTGGGTTTCGCAGGGTGGGATTTTAAGATCACTTGAGGCAGAATTTTTGTACGTTTTCAAAATTATTTCCATCATTAGCTTCATCAGAATTCCCTCACCCACATATTTAAGTATGGCTTGCTCAGGAAATAATTAGTTTATCCAGCCATAAATTAGCATATAAATAGTTGTAGTCCCTGCTCCCTATTTTTTTGATTAGGGAACTTTTTTTGTCACGAGGCTTTTCTAGGAGAGAAATTTCAGTGACTTTAAGATAAAATCTTACAGATTTAACTTTCAGTAGTTGTATTTGACCCTTTTAATACTCTAATAACAAGCTTTTTTGAGAATGTGTCAAGTCTGCATATTTAGAGCAATAACATACTTTGTTCTAATCTGACAAAGTTGTGATCCCACACAAAAGACTGTAACAGATAAACAGTTTTTCATGTTTAAGAGCATGTACGTCATAAGCTACTCTGCAATCTTTACAGGCTGTAATGTGCATTTAGAAGTTGAAGTTGCGCCTGATGTAGGTTTAAACTTATTCGTCGTGTAGGTGAGCACTGCAGTGAACTGTCCACAAGATGGCGATATTGTACAACTCACGTGTCACAACTCACATTGTTCAGGACTCCAGTTTTTCGTGGTGTTTTGAATTCAGCGATTCTTGATCCAACCGTCAGGTGGCGCTGGAAATAAAGAAATATGTGCTCCTGTGTCCAGCTGTGATCATGCTTTGTGCGCTCTGAGGGAGAAACGCTGCCAGTGTACAGTCTTGACCTAAGCAAAACGATGTGAATGAGCTGTGGATCCCCGAAAGCTTTTTTTCTTCAGTTGTGAAAATCCTTATTTTGCTCCCCATCCTTTTTTTTATTAAGGGCCGTGCAAGTGCCGGTATTATGCATGGAGAATGGGTAATATAGCAGACACAAATTCCTGTCGAATTACGCATACCCCCTTAAAGTTCCTCTACCTACACTTCAGCGTCAGTTCACTGTTTGCAGATCATATTTAAGCTGGTTTATGGAAACGCATCCTCTCTCGAGTCTACAGAAAAATAAGGGACAATTAACGTTTATTAAGTATAAAATTCAGATACTTTGTCATCCCAGATCTTCCCCAAGCATGCAATTCTTGGCACAGCTGTTTTTAATTTTTGTCAAATAGAGCCTATTCATTATCTCTTGCGTAATTCTTGTTCAAACAATCTTTTTTTCTATTTTCAAATGTTTTGCATCGAACAGATGCGCTCATATTTTAATTATGGGTTAATTTAAATCCAGTTTATAAACTGTAGTGTTTACTATATCATGAAAAAGTTTCAAAGCTAACCAAGCTTTTAGAACATTTTCTTTTAAATGTGAACTGATTCGAAATGTATTAGATTTGACTGCTGCTGTTCGGTTGTGTAATTCTGCTTCCTTATGGATACAGATCCATAAATAAAAACCTTTAAAAATCAAATCAATCCACACTTTATTGATGCGATAATGAGACAAAGAAATATTATTTGTTTTTCTGAGAAACTATACATATGCATTTAAAAAATTAAAAAATAAAGTTGTGTTTCTGACTTGTGATGTCACTCAGACCTCACTCTCAGAATCTTCCTCATTTGCGCTTTAATCGCTGCTTGTTTTTTTTTTTTTTTTTAATCTTTTTGCTTCTTGGAAGTGATTGATGCCTCCCAGGCGGCATTGCGCGCTGTGGAGAGACGATCATTGAATCCAACGGGCACAATAATGGCACTGCTGACAGGGTGCCTCACGCTCTCACGGTCGTCCTGGCTATTACCTGAACTGCACCTGTGGACTTCATCTCCTCTTGTCGTTTACACACGCGACACAAGCTCCAGGCGCACGGGTGCGCGCGTCGCGTGCACTCACCACCGGCTGGTGATCGCCTTGTGCTGAGTTGACCGGATAGCAGCTTCTCCATACAGGTCCGGAGGCTTAAATGGGAGCAGCTCACACATGTGGACGACTTGCACGTTCTGTTCAGTAACTTTGATGGGGGCTTTGATATCAAGGTGGGAAAATGCCTGTGATGAAGGGATTATTAGCGCCGCAGAACACGTTTCTGGACACTATAGCCACACGTTTTGATGGCACGCGTAAGTTTGCTTTGAATTATTTTGCATGCAATTGAATCAGTTTTTGTAGATTTATGGTTTAAGTTCTCTATTGGCTTTTACCCTCTGGTTTGTGAGGAGGAGCAGGTTGCATCTGATCCTTGGAGAGCTTCAGCAGATTTAAACCTGCAGAAATAAAAGAAGAACATGGGATTATTATCATTTTTGTCGTTGATGCAAATGGACTTTTAATTAAATGTACACAACAGGAGCCCCACAACAATAGGCACATTTGTTTTTGCTGAAATTGTACTTGCCTGTAATTCGAAATGGTTATCTATGTGAGTGTAAAACTAATAGAGAAGCTGGGAAAGCTTCCACAGCAATTATCAGGCTGAATCTGTCGCTGTCCATGGTGCTGGAACATCAGCACCATGGACAGCGACCAAAGGGTTAACTGGGCGCTAACAGGCTCCCAGCTACTGTACATACAACACATCTGGACGACTTTTTCACAAGTTACTGCCTGTGTCATGTTTATTTTAATGACCACACCTGTGCATCTCTATCTCTCCTCCCCCACCTGAGTTGTCAACGCAGTGTGTCCCTAACATTAACCTTTATTATCTTTGTTCTTTGGCCTGCTGCTCTCAGACCAGCGGTAGCATTTATCAGAATGAATTGGTCGGAGGTGATATTGCAGCAGGTCTTTCACAGACTGAGACACGCACAGGGCTTTCTAAAGGCAACTTTTGTCTGAACTCTCTTCTCTCATGTCAGTTGTCTTCTTTTTCAATAACGAAAGGTCTCTTTTTACTCTTTGAAGATTCATAGAGGTCTGCAATGATGTAATGATGATTGTCCACGTTTGGGTTTTGTTAAGCTGAGCTGCCTTCCACCCATTGCCTGAGCCTTTAAGTGTGTGTTAGATCTTTGTTCCTTTTGGTTTTCTAGGCAACCATGAACAATTTGACTTTTTTTGCAATGATTCCCTTGGTTTAGAAACTCTGCCTGTTTTTTTCTTGATAAATATATTGTTACTCTTTACTGTTCGGGCTGCAACTAATTATTAATTTATTGACTTATCCCAAATCACTTTCTTAATCACTCATTAAGTCTGTAAAATAATACAAAATGAGTGAAAATGCCCATAACGGTTATGTGAAAACTAATACAATTTCATCATCTGTGTCCATTATGTTCATACAAAGAAAAGCAACACATTTTCATATTTGAGAGTCTGACACTAGTGACCTTTCACCATCGATTGTCAAACTCTCAAACTCTGCATATTTTTGTACCAGTCAGCTAAACAAGTAATGGATGGATCAGGGTTTAATTGCATATCTAATTAGATCAACTCAGTGTGAATGTAAGAGACTAGTATTCTGTATTGTTTGCTTTTACATTTTTCAAATTTGTCCTTGCTACCTTTATAAACTCACTTCTATCTGTGGTATTTCTTTGTCCATTCTGTGCCCATGTTCGCATTTCGTTTGTGTGTGAAAATCCTAATAATAGACTAAACAGGTAATAACACACCCTTCCTTTAGTGCTTGGTTTCATCCCTAAGTCCACTCCTGAGCCCACTCTTACCACAGCAGTTGCTACATTCTTCATTGTATGTTCATAACAACAACTGTATCTATAGTAACCCCAGACATCCACCCGTTGTTTCAGTAAGCAGACCTGCAGGCTGAGCACTACTGTATGAGTAAGAGCAGGCTTTACATTGAGTGGCAAAAACATGGAGCCGACTGTGCAGGAGCTCTGCTCTAACACAGGAGAGTTGAAGAGGTATCGCTACTTGCACAAGTGGCTTTTCTTTTTTTCTTTTTTTTTTGCTGTGAGGTAGAAGGAAATGAACGCAGGATTTGAACTGCAAGACAGGGCAGACTGGAAGCAGCGGAGCTTGACGGGACAAATTAGGTGTGATGGTCTGGCCAGGAGCACATATAAGGGAGGTGCTGAGTTCACTGCTATGCGATCCCTTTTGACGTCATTCGTAGCCCGGGCGGGAGGGTCAGACCTGGAAACAGCAAATGATAAATGGATGAAAGTGAAAGTAGGCAGGTCTTTAACTTGATCTGATTTGTACCAGGGTTTTTTAAAAATTTATATGTGACCTTTAAATGGATTCAACAGTTTTTCAGAGCCAATAACAGGAGAGATTATCGTTTCAACTCAAACCCAGGGCTCGTTGTTCTAAGATAAGATTTATTTTATTGATCCTCGCAAGGGGAAATTCTGTTTTTTACACTCTGTTAATCATGCAACACACACACAGGCTGAAATATACAAACAGGATCCTCTGGACATGCACTAATGGAGAGATGTCAGAGTGACGGAGCTGCCCACACCGAGCACTCCTGAGCTGGTGGTGGGGAGGGGGGTTTGGTGCCTTGCTCAAGGACACCTCAGCAGTGCTCAGGAAGTGATCTGGCACCTCTCCAGCTACCAGACCAACTTCCAGATTTGGTCCGCACCGGGGCCTGAACCAGTGACCCTCCGGTTCCCAACCCAAGTCCCTATAGACTGAGCTACTGCTGCCTAGGCCCAACCTTTCAAGATAAATTCATGTACGAGATATGATTGTTTTCAAATTACATATCCATGTTTGATGGAAACAACATGACTCAGAATCTGTTGCTTTGTCAACTCCACACACCTTTGATCACACTGTATCGATGGATCGATGTGTCTCTGTTTGCCCACACTGTAACTATGATGACTGTGCACTGTGATGACTGTGTGAGAGCGCTGTGACACTGTGTGTCATCAGTCCATCATCCAGATGACTAACTTTATCACCTTACCTTTGTTGGAGCTGTATTTAGTAGTGAGCTGCTCATACAAAATCACACATTGTCTCTCATAGCCCATAATTGCTTATAGTCTCTTTACATTCAGAGTAAAGCTGCATTATAGACTTTGATTGGACGTAGCCAATGTAACATTAAACATTTTTTTCATGCCTGTGGCTCAGTGGTAGGTCGGTCGTCTCTCAGCCGAAAGGTTGGGCGCTCAATCTCCATCTCCTGTGGTCACATGTGAAAGTGTCCTTAGGCAAGACTCTGAACCCCAAATTGCTCCTGCTGCTATGTAAGCGTGTGTGAATGCATATTAATGGTGTGCTGCTGATGGGCCATTGGGCACTTTATGTAGCAGCCCCTGCCATCAGTTTGTGAATGTGGTGTGAACGGGTGAATGTGACATGTCGTGTTAATGTTTGAGTAGTCAGAAAGGCTTGAAAAGGGCTATACGATTCCATTTACCATTTTTGCCATTTCACTTTTTTTTATCTGAGTATAGAAATGTATGATAGGAGTTTAAATCTGCTATGCCATTGACTTTCCATATAGCTGGTAAAACCACTGAAATGTATTAAAAAGGTATCCATGTGACTCTCTGGCTGGGAAACTATCTTTCTATACCTCTGAAGTGATCATTGTCTCTTTGCAACTTGGAATACTTGCTGACTCTTCCTTCTGTCAGGCAATGATGGCCTTCATTTGGGAAATGGAGACCATACTGGGCTTTCCTTCCACCAAATTAAGCAGACGGTATGGTGTTGCAGTTGTAACAGAGGGCTGTGTAAAGCCTCCAATAGTGTGGGCTGCGTGCTCCCCATCCTGCACCATTCTTCCAGAATGCTATTTTCTAGCTCCCAACGCACACTAGTTCTACTTCCACTAGATAGGTAATTACTGTCACAATCACTGATGCTGAGACTTGGAACAGCTGTGTGTTGAGTCGACGTGTTAAAGTGTGTGTGCCTGTGTGTGTGAGAGCGTAAGGAAAGAGGAAGAGGATGGGGAGGGAGTATGCTAAATTTTGAGCACTTAACAAGTTTGTGTCACAGAACTTTATAAGTGTATAAGTGTGTAGCTGTGTGTGTGTGTGTGTGTGTGTGTTTTCTGTCTTTAAGCATAAGGGTACAGTACTAAAGCAGAAGTTTCAACTCGACTGATAAATTACCTTTCTTTAAATGCATCAAATCTGTTTCGGCTGTAGTGGCTGTGGGATTTCACATGCCTCACACATTTTCTGTCACGTGTCGCAAAACTAACCCGGGTATCGCAGACAATAAAAGAAGCCGACGCTATCAGAGTCGGCTGTCTTAAGATAAGACACAGTGTTGCTCTCCCTGTGGCTCAGTCTCACCAGCAGCCTCATGACCTGCAGGAAAACCCAGGGAGCTAATTACTGAGTCTGAAAAAACCACAGACAACATGCTGACGCACAAATGTTTCAATGAGGTTTATTAAAGCAAAGTAAACTTGGGCTATTTGGGTGGGATCATCCAGCCTTACGTGTGTCAAACTGTACAAAAAAAACATCAGCAACTCTTTAGTTTTCCTTAATAGAGTTAGCACACATCATCAGATTATGCTACTGTGAAAAGGCAGGTCTAATACAGTCCTCAGATAGAGATTGACTGTGAAAGAAGTAATGAGTGCAGTTATGAGACAGCGAGGGAGTAATCAATCATCATTGACTGTAGTGCCGCAGGGTGCACAGGGGCCCTCACTTACTGCCGCTGGATTGGCACTGCTGCTCCCTTTTTCTCCAAAGCCCACTTAATATCAGGACTGTTTTATTTTAGAGTAAAAATAAACTGGGAGGAATGAGATGTGCTTTATCCAATAGAACAAAGTATAAGGTACCAACATATTACTTCTGTTGTGACTTCTTTCAGGGCTACTGAATGTGTTTTTTTTTTTTTTTTTTTAGCAAATTAGTGTAATGCTTTCTCCAGCTAAACAAAATAAATCAATTAATTAATCGTAAAAGTGAAAAGTTTTTATTAATTTAGCACCATTTCTCTCATTACCTTTTAAATGAAAAGCGGATCTTGAAAGTATTCTTTGAAATCTTATTTGCAAAGACCAAATATAAATACGCCAATGAGCAACTACTTTGCCAAAGTGTCAATGAAGAAATGCTTTCAAGCAGGTAGAGACCTCGAGCAGAACCAGAACCAGCTAGACGAAGAAAGCAGGATAGACAGAACGATTCAATGAGATGGAGACAAAAATATTAACATGCAGGGAGACATATACAGTGAAAAAAATGAAAACAGATTAGAGAAAACTTGCTAATAACCAATAGTTGGCATGCTAGTTAGCACTGTTCATTCAAAGGTAAAATAATTTTAGGTTTCTGGCCTTTTCTTAAATAGTAATGGTAAATGGACTTGAGCTTATATAGCGCTTTTCTAGTCTTCTGACTAATCAGTCATTTTAACTTATTCTATCTTGACACATTTATTTTTTAACACCAGTTTCAGTTAAACTTAAAGTAGTGAACTCTTTTAGTGAATCGCTGTCTATTTACACATCCAGCAGACACAGAGCTGGGCCGTCAGTAGCCATTAGTGTGTGTCATTAGTAGTCAGTGTGTGTGCCCAATGAACGGACACTATCATCCTCTAAGCGGGCAGCCCAGGTTCAAATCCCACCTGTGGCTCCCCTTCCGCATGTCATTCTCTACTCTCTCTCTCTCTCCCCGATTTCTGACTCTATCCACTGTCTTGACTCTAGATAATGGCATAAAAAGCCCCAAAAATAAACCTTAAAAAGCAAAATGTACTCTCCTTCCAGCTCTGTTGTTCTTAATCAACACTATATAACTGATGCCTTTGAATAATATGTGATGCTATAGCTAAATGCTTCACCAATTAGTGAACTTTCTTTTCTTGCTGAATATAGCCACCCGCCTCAAGAAAACTCTTTTTAAACGACATTAATCATGAAAATACTGTTTACTAAACATCTTAGCTCAATTTCTAAAGCTAACTGGCTAAGGCTACTATCAGCTAGCTAAAAACAGGAGAGTCAGCACATTTAATGTCCTTTAAAGTTTGATAATCTGGGTAGAGCAGCAGAGTACAGATCAACAATGGACGCGTTTCAACATAAAGCAGCTTCATCAGCTGGCTGTCAGTTGGCATGCTAGCTATGTCAATGGTTTTAAAGTTAGCTACTTACATGGATTTTTTTTAAATACTCTGGGTCAGTGCAACTTTATGTAAGGCCAACATTCAGTTTATGAAGTAATATTGATTTTTTTTTAAAGCTTTGATGTCTGCCTGTAAAACTCCAGCAGACACAGAGCTACATTAGTATCCGACTTTAATATTGATTCCCCCCCCCCCCCCCTTTGCTTTCTGAACGTCTTTATAAACTCTAAAGAAGAATTTCTAGCCTTTTAGGTAAATGCTGCACCAATTAGTCCTTTGTCCATCTGTCCTTTATTTGGGCTAAAAATAGCTGCCTGCTGCTCTTCTGTACACTTAAACCAAAGTTATGTGCCTCAAGAACACATGTTTTAATTTGAATTATCAAGAAAAGGTCGATTCCTACAACATCATCAGTTCCATGTTGTGTTATAAATAACAAGATCCTCAGCCTCTACCTACTCATTCACTGTAAGCCAACATAGCTAAAGGCATAAGATAGAAATATAAATGAGTTTTTTGAATTAATAGCAACCCAGCAGGACCCTCTGGCTTTAATAAGGCTTTGACAAAGTATTAAGATGATAGAACCGCCATCAGCAGCAGCGCAGACTTACAGACAAAACACTGACCTCGCTATGAGATTACTAGGCCTGGTTAATACAGTTCAGTGGTCAGTATGATATCTGTTTCCACAAAACTTTGGGACTTCTGTGTGAGAGCCTCGGCGTCGACGTGGACGTTCTGCCTTGTTAAACCGCCTAATTAGCAAGATTGCCTTCCCTAATCACCGTCTCTAATGACCTGTCCGAAACGATCGACAAACAGGGTTTCACCAACGTAAATCCCGGCCAAGTCGGCCATTTTTAGATTCAATTAATACTTTAAACAAGACGATTGCATTTTGTGACACAGAGAGAGTGTGTGTGACAGACATTTAGAGGAAGCAAAGAGGGGAAATATACAGTGGAAGTTGAATGACGGGCCAAGAGAAATGGAGATGAAAAAATGTAGAGGGGGGAGGAGGGGGAGGAGGGGGAGGAGGGGGTGTGTGCAAATTACAGGAACGTAATGACTGGTGTAATTTTTCAGTTGGTGAGAGCCTGGGGGACTTTATGACAAAGAGCCCAAGAAAGTGATTAAGACACTGGATTTGGCTAATGATTTTCTCTCTTCACTGATATGGTTTGAATGGATTACCACACTTTGAATGGCTGTGGGAGTCTGTGTATGTGTCCTGGATGTGTGTGTACATAAAGAAATACAAATGATCAATAGACAGCCCAAAACAGCTTCCTAAAAAACAGAGTAGTTATGTGATGTTAATCTCATAATCCAATGTGTTGAATCAGAGTCACTATCTATTTGTCAAATTGAACAGTTGTAGCCTTGGTTGCTGTGGTGTGTTTCTGCAGTTACCATGGTAGCTCTAGAGAGACATTTTGTGGTTATGTGACTGCCCTGTAGCAGTTTTCAAGAGGCCGGCATGAATTCTGGCGAAGAGGTGAGGAGGTTTTTCCATCCATCTCTCCACTTCTCCACCAATTTTCTCCATACTCCATCTCCATCTTTCATCATTCCACCTCTCGCAGCTCTATCTCACTTTTCTTTCAACTTCTCACATCACCCCACCACCCTGTGTCCCCTTCCCACCCTCGTCTGTCCGCCTCTGTGTATTTTTCTCTGCCTCTCCTTCCTTTTCCGATATTTCCCTCATTTTTCACTTTCTCACCTGCTTTGTCATCCATCTCTTCTCCTCCCTGCTATGTCCCTCTGACGGATACTACCCCCACCGCCGTCCTCTCTCTCTTTCTATGTCTCCATCTCTCCTCCTCTATGTGTGTTTTTTTTTTTTTTCCGGGCTTGCTCAACTATTATATGAATTGTTGTGCCCTAAATAGCTCAGGGGGTTCTCTAGGTGGTGTCACAGTGCTGTCTTGGGGCTGCTGAATGTGCGTACAGAGCATTTCTGAGTGCGTTTCAAACCCTCAAATCTGGGACAAAACAGTGTGTGCACAAGGTAACACAAACACTCACTCACCTTTAGTACACTTTTCCATTTGTTTAGGAGAGCTGTAATTTGTGCCTCTCTCAAACCTTGTTATTGTTCTACTCACCTGGGAAAGTAAATCCTCACGAGTCCTCCAACCTAAAACACAGAACAGGTCACTTATAGAGACTTTGAAAAATGATCAACATGAGTGTTTTCTAATCTGGTGCCCTTATTATTCAGGTGTTATGTTCTGCTGATGTCATACTTCTGCAATTAGCTCTGTTAAGCTGCACTTTGCCACAGTGGTTCTTAAAATGTTGCCATCAGCATGCTAATATATTCATAATGACAACGCCAACATAATAATCTTTAGTAAGTGTTATGTTTAAAACGTTAAAACATTATGACAGTTTTTTTTTGCCAATTTGTCCAACTCAAAACAGCTGAAGCCAAAGAGAATGTCATCTTGTTGCAGGTTTTTTAGACTTTAATTCAAGCATTGGGTATTTCTGAGATGTACTGGAGAAGATTAAAGGAACACCACATTTCCCACTGTTTATCCACTGGGGAGAAAAGGCCCAAACTAAATAGCATCAATCCAATAGATGTGGATCTTCATTTCATCTTTACCAACAATGTTGTACTTCTGCTGAAGCTTTGGGCTGCAAAGTCACGGTTCCCAGATTCATCCTCTTTGAACCAAAAATGTCTTCGCAAGTGCTATGGCCATGTTTTGTAGTTCAGTATTAGGTTTTTTTATTGTTTTCTTTTTCATTTTTTATCTATTCTTTTTGATAAGTTAATATGCTCTGTTGTTCTTTTGCTCTTTTTCTATTTTATTCTTGTATTTTTATTTTTTCCTTCTTTTTTGCTCACTCTTCTCTTCTGTTGTAGAATGAGCTAACAGAAATATTTATCCATGCCTGTATAGATGATGCACTTATATGTAGATCTATGCTCATTCTGACAGCTTGTTATTTTTCTTCAAAACTATCAAATAAAAAGTATAAAAAAATATATTTTTAAAAGTATTAGGTTTGACCAACCTGTTGGTGCTTTATGAAACATCAAGGGATGTATTTATCTGCTGAAGAGATTGTATTTTTGTACCAAACTTCATGGTCACCTATACAATAGTTGGGAGATATTTTAAGCTGGACCACAGTGATGGATCAACTAACTGGCAAACCAAATAGCTAACCATTCCTAGACCCATGTGGCCAGCTTTTTTTTTTGATTAAAGTTAAGGAAATATTGTGGTCATAAAAGGAAACCAAGCCGAATATTTGAAAAGCAAAGCCAGTTGTGATGCTATTAAAATACCACTTCTGCCTTTACTCCCAAGAGAGAGCCCCAAAACCTCTTAATGCTACACAACCTAGCAAAGAGGAAAAAAAAACAAAGAGAGAGTAACACAGCCTGTGATGTAGTCAGCCAGCAAGGGTATATAGTTTCTTTCAGCATCCATATGGCTTCTAGTTCAACAAAGTACAACAACGTTTGGCATGGCGTGATTTAAAGCCAACACATTTGTTCATAATGTAACCAACTGAGAAGTTTATTAAAAATTCACATGAGGGCAGATTAAAACGTTCCACATCAGCAGCAGCCATCTAAGTTGTTTATGAAAAATTCCTCAACAACCCCTTAACCCTCCCCGTATTAGAAAAAGGGTTAGATCAACCTGACCTGAATCTGAAAGGATACAAATCTGTCTGAATTAGAGGGTGAAACAGACACATCTACCAGAGCAAATACAAGCTGCTCAGTCAAATCTCTAAAGGCATTTGGAGAGGAGGCAGCAGCTCGGTTATGCTGATGTTTTGATGTTATAATATTGCTTGAAAGTATCTATTAGTGAAAGCTCAAACATGCTTTACAAGTAACTCATTCACCCACTTGAATTGCATAAGAAGGCTCCGTAAAGATTTTTACTCTCCAATCTAGCTCCCTTTCTTCTCCCCCTCTCTCCTCCGCTGTCCCCCTCTCTCGCTCTTTGTTTCCATCTTTTCTCCTCCGCTCCTCTTCCTCTCTGAATTTCAGGTGGGGGGGGGGGGGGGGGGGGGGGATCTCTCAGGACTATGCGTCCGTATGATCTATGGTGCTTCTACACCGGCGCAATTAGGTAGAAGAAAAATCAGAATGGTGAGATGAATACAGCAGAGAAATGACAGATGATGAACAGGTTCAGGGGAGAGAAGATATAGATTTGAAAAGACCATCAAAAGAAAGACACAAAGGAGATGTGATGGAGAGATAAAAAAAAAAAGGTGAGATTGAATTTGAAAAGAACTCAGAATGAGAGATGATTCAGTTTTCCTTCATTAGAGCATCAAGGTTCAAAGGACAGATAGGAACAGTAGACAGATGCTCTTGGGGTCATCGGGAAGAAGGTGAACATGTGCAAATAGTGAAGAGAATAAATGGATTGGGGAAAAGAGGGATAGTCTGATGGAATTCCCAGGGAAAGGGGAGATGAAAAGTAATTAGGCGGAACGATCTAGAGCGGTAGGAGGACTTGAAGAACATCTGGGAGGGAAGGAGGTAGTGACAGTGGATAGGAGAGGAAGGGAAGGAAGGAAAGAAGGTGTACAATGGACAGTGAGAGGTGTTGAGAGAAAGGGGAATCGTGCAGGTAGCCAGGGAATAAGAGACCAGAGCAAAGATACTGTAGCAGTATTGGAGGGCGGGGTTAGGCAAGAAGGGGGTTAATGCAGCTGCATTAGCGAAGAAGGGAAAGAGGAGTAGGACAGAAGTAGGACAGTCAAAGGTAGAGGGCAAAAGAGAGGTAGAGAAATGAAGGACCAGGGGATTTAGTGGAAAGGGCAAGGAAGAAAATGGTAATCATGTTTCGTGTCAAGCGTTTTTGCTGACATCTACGAATGTAAAGAAATAAATAATTCAAGAAATCACAAGACTCCCGAAAACTTGGTTGCAAAACTTAGAAACTAGAATTATCACTAAAAATGTTGGTTGTTGTCAATGCTTAAAAAACATCAGTTGATTGTTCTTTTCAAGTTTCTGTGACATAATCACTGCTCCGACTCTTGCTCTGATAGCAAACTTTTAGTAGTTATCAGGCTTGACAAATACATTTTTGTTATATTCATTAAGATGATTAAAGTAGATTGTTTTCTGGCCAACGTTAAAAAGAGGAAAACGATTCACCCTGCACTTGTAAAAGGCTTCCAGAATTTGCAATTTAACACTTGAAACTTAATACTTTCTGGAAATCTGATGGCTCTCCTCCAATACACACACTTTTTTTTTTTCTTCGTCTTTATTGACAATTTTAGAACATACAAAAAATATTCATACAAAATCTTGTAGAGGACAAACATACAACAGCAAAATACACAGGAACGAGCTAATTCAAACGTAAGTCAAGACTTACATAAAAATAAATAAATAAAATTCAAACTTTTCCAAAAGTATACATCAGGCAAATGATAACAGACAACAACCTGGTACAAAGTACAAAAACATTCAACGAGGACCAGAAATCAAAACAACTAGAATTTCGACAAGTCAGCACTTATCTTTCTAGCAAGGTACACACGCACTTGCTGAGTGATGAAAGCGTCACTGTGTTTGTGTTTGAATGTTCTCACATGTAGCGCTATTCGCTACTGTAAATGCCAATCAGTGTTTGTGGCAAGTCCCTCAATTACTTCATTTTTTAAAGGGAACCACATTAATAACTTCATTTGAATAGTGCTCTAGTACCTTGTGTGTGTGAACTTTGATAAAGTAGCACCCATGAACACAGATGAACTGTATCAGGGCTGTGTATGTTTGGTTTGCTTTGACAATGACAGTTGTCATGTATCTCATTGTCATCTGCAGATGAGTCTGTTAATGCTGAATCGCACGTTGATATGTTGGCCAATTTCCAACATAAAAAGAAGACTTTTCATTGCCCTTCCACATCCACATACTGTGTATTTAAACAACATGTAGCAGAAGCTGTCAACTCCATCCAACCTATATAATCCTCAGGCAAACACAGCATGGTGTGTATTTCACTGTAAACATCCGCTCTGTGTCAGCACCATCTTCTCGTTTCTCTGGGAGCTGCCATCAGACATCCTGCAGGCCTTTACCGGGGCTTCCTGAGAGGCCAGCAGCCCTGTCGTTTTCTCTCCTGCTTACCACGAGCCTGAGGGGCTTCATGTCTGACAGCCGGTCCCAATGCTGAGGCCCACTCTGACCATCTGTCTGAGCCACACAGTCAGAGAGTTACAGCTGACATGTCATTCTTGTTGGGATTTCTCTACATGAATGGGAACAGCTCTCATTATGTTTTAAATCCATGAGGACTACAACTCCCAAACGCTGTTAGAGCATACATTCAACAATTACAATATCATTGTTTGTTCTAATTCCTTTTAATATTAGTAAAATTGCACTTAGCAAGTTCATTCTGATATGTAGGAACCCAGTGTCACCGCAATGAAGGAGTCAAGTCATTAGAATACATTTTGAGGAGAAAATGGAGGTGAACAGAATAGTTTTCAAACCAACTCTCTGTTGGAAACATACATCAACTGGCCCAAACTTTCCCTCTGAAGTGAACAAGAATTACAAACATTTCAAAGAAGCTCACTGTCTTTCTTCAATATATCCAAGAAAAGTGGTGGATAACCTAACAAATGGTTTAAAAAGGCTTGTTTTGGTTTTTGTCTGCTCTTGCCTCTTTAGAGGAGGTTGGAACAGGCCTTACCAAACTTGCATTTTGGTTTTCTGAACATCATTAGCGAGTGCAGCTTGTGAGTTCTATTTGCTGTCACCGGCCCTCGCAGCCAAACAACCAGCACGGCCCACCAGGGATTTTCCTGGTCCTCCAGATTAGCCACTCTGGGCCTGCTGATTAAATAAATGACAGATTGGACATGTACTTTAATACAATGAGCATGGCCAAAGTATTTTATCATAAGATTACCAAATTTAAACTTCGGATAGGTATACCCACTAAAACACCAAACCTAAATTGCCCCCAATAAATTTTCTTTTTTCTTATGTGTGGGTATTATTTTTTTAAGGTTACAGTGCCCAGCTGTTAAATGAAATAATTGAGTATTTATTAGCAATGGAAGTATTTATTAAAGGGATACTTCACCGGTTGAAACATGAATCTGTATTGACATTGGGTCATATATGTAGTAGAAATGTGAAATAAAATTTGAGGTTGGTGCCTTCTTGACCGTGAAATGGCAGAAAGTGTCTTTTTGGTTCATGTGGATGAAAGACAACAACTCCCAAAATGCACAGCACCACAGGCCACTCCCACTGATCCGACTAAAGGCTGCTCAGATTATCTTGTAGTGTGAGTTGTACAAATATCCAATCTTAACGTCCCGATCTGCCCGGCGATAGTCAGGGATTTATTTCAATATGTTTGATATTTAGACTTTAAAATCTTGAAAATTACGTCACGAAAGGGTCTGGCAGAAGTTGTGTCTGTGACTACAATATAATCACGGAAGACAAGGGAGGAATGTAGTCATGGCGACCAGCAGCAGGACGCAAACCGGCATTTTTTATTTTTTTTTCAGTACAGATCATCAGTGCAGCACTTTTCTGAAACTTGTATCCATATATCTACGATTGTATCTACTTTCCTCTATCCTACAACAACTTTCATTTCCTTCTCTTTCACCAACCGCCGTCTGTTGGAGTTTTCAGATGAAACTTTATAAAAACTTGTCAACGCTCCGTCCCGATTTCACTCGAACAGTGTGAGCTCTCCGGCCGTGCCCGACAATCGGGTCGTATAGTGTGAGCACATAAATCGCAAGGTCTGGTCGGGCGTCGTAACAGAGTCAGTCGTACAGTGTGAGCTGACATGCCACCCCGACTTTTATACAATCGGGGGAAAATTGCACAGTGTGAGCCAGACTTTGGTTTGCGAATTCATTAAGACTTCTGAGGTACTCATTGGTTTTTCTTTCGAAATGGTGAATTATTTCAGTGGGTCCCACCCCCTATGGGCGGGTTGAAAACATGAGGAAGTAGCGATGTAGTTTCACCTCCTTTAACCAATACAGCCTCCGATGATGCAAAATGGCGCTTTTTTTGCGTCATGAGAGGCTCCTCTGAAATACAGAGCTTTCCCGTCTCAGGGGAAAATGACGGCAGGATGCACGACCATTCAAAAATACTATCAGGTTTCTAATGATACAAAGCTTAATGCAAATGAGTGAAGTATCCCTTTAACAGAATTATACTCCATTTTGAAATGTTTTTGTGTCCAGGAATAAATCCGCTATGGCTTTGAACCACAGATGATAGTGTCGAGAAACAGTTTGTTTTGGTTCTTTCTTTGGGATTTACTGACCTTAAGAAAAACCGTTGGCCAAACTTTCAATGTTGCCATGTTTGTTTGATCTGATGAAAGGCTAGTTAAATAATATGGGGGTAAAAATGATTGAAAGAATAATACTAGGTTTGTAAAAAGCCATATTCATCCTTTCCCTCCTGGTCACTACTACAGGGAGCGACACGAAAACAATTTTTTTTTGCAGGTGGCAGCGAGCTTACAGGAGCAGAGAAGGATTGTTGAAAGGAAACATGTTAGTCATTCCTCTAGAGGGGCGCAGACACCGTTTCTGTTCTCTGCTGTTGTATTCCCACTTCAGATCTGAGGTGGTTTCCGTCAGTAAAGCCTGATGTACAACATAAAACAATTAAACACGGAGGATGCCAGAAAAATAAATTATTGATGCAGAAAATTGATTTCTGTGATGAAACGTAATTGAAACAAGTCGCTTTGAAGGAAAGATCTCAAGCAATAAATATAAACACGATCATGTGCTGTGTGTTTATGTGAGTGTGACTCATCTATTAACTGTGATTATACTAATGTCTCAAGCTGTATCGGGAATCATTTGCTACATGTGCCCATGTGTATCTGCATTTTAATTATGTAACTAAGGGGCTAGCTTGAGCAGCTTCGACTGCTCATAACATTATATCAATGCAAACACACACACATACACACACACAGACACACACACACATTATAGAACCTGCCAAACCACAGTAGATCAGTGTCTTGTATAAAGAGCATTGTACTGTAAACATTAGCTGTCTATCAGCACTGCTCAGCATCATTGTGCGCTTCATTCAGCGGGTGTTTGTTTCTGTGGTGTGTTTGTGTGCACTGATAGATGGATTCAGGTATAAACAGCTGGTTCTTTTCAGCTGATTACTTAGCGCTGGACACAAATCAGCTCATTAATAGTGATAGACTTGAGTACTAATGTGATTCTGATTCAACCGTCATCTCTCCAGATCATTCCCCACTGATTCCCCTCTTCCTGCCTTTTTGTGTCTTTTTTTCTTTAGCAAAGTCCTCACAACACGAGACCTTGATTTACTGCAACTCTCTGTTAAATCACCAGTTCAGGGTCGGTTACTTGACAGTAGGGAAGAAGTTTGAAGAGTAAGACTCCAGCTTGTAGGTAAATCAGTTAGCAGATAAGTTAGAGAGCTAAATGAGCTTCGTGCCCCACACAGACCTTCATATACCTGGGCCTTTGTATCTGTGAGTTCAAAGTCAAATATTAGCTTGTGAGAGGTGTTCAGCGATAGGGCCAGAGGTCAAGACCTGTACCAGTTTCATTTGCTTCCATTCTCATTGAAGGTAGTTTCAAAGGATGGTGGTAAGGGGTGAGTGGTTTAATAAGTGTGCAATTCCCTACATGACAGGCTCAGACAGGTGGGGACTTTACATCCAGCTGCCATGTTGCTCAAATGATTAAAGCTGCTTTTATAAATAGTAAGAATAATAACAAAGATGTGAAAAATATGAAATGTGTTTTCATACTGATCAACCCACAGACTTATCACCTACCTGTGCTACTCTCCTTAGCTTTAGGGCGTTTCTCAGCATTTGTCAGCTACATGTCATTTTGGTTGTATGCAGTTTAGTTTAATCATATTCTTCTCATCAACTTCCTGTTCAGCCACAGAAGGCAGCTTTTTTCAGCTTAAACCTCCAATTTACCCACTCTGTTTCTCTGCTTCAAGTCTTTATAAGCAGAGGAATTAGAATAACTCCAACCAACCCCAATTGGGAGAATAATATCATTACCTCAGTTTCTTGTCCTCCTCTCACCTTACTTCTTCCTCTCGTTCCTCCCGCAGATAGCAACTTCATCCTGGCCAACGCACAGATGTCAAAGGGCTTCCCCATTGTCTACTGCTCTGATGGCTTCTGTGAGCTCACAGGCTTCTCGCGGGCAGAGGTCATGCAGAAGAGCTGTGCCTGTAAATTCCTGTACGGGACCGAGACCAGCGAAAGCATCATCCTCAGCATCGACGAGGCGCTGGAGGAGCGGAAGGAGTTTAAGGATGAGATCATGTTCTACAAAAAAACAGGTAAAAATGGACAGATGTTTGGTTTTCATTCGTTCTCAGTTGTTTTGTTTTCCCCTTATTTATCATCGGATTTTGCAACAGTGTCTAGTCGCTTTACTGTAAACCACAGAATGTGTTCCTTCCTCTACCGTTTACCAATTAAATGTTGGAACCAAGTCAAGCCATTAGACAGAGCACAGACAGAGGGATTACCATACTGGACTCTGCCCGTATATTTCCATCAATGGATGGTGGCTCTCTGTGTCTATGTCTGAGGAAGCCACATTTAAATTGGCATAGATGGACCCATGGACAGATGAAGCAATGACAGTATTTCACGGATGTATAACCTCTTTTTATTGGCCCATTCTCATTAAAAGGTGATTAAACAAAGCAATCCTTCACAAAGTCCCCCTCTTATTATTAAAAGTGAGACACATTCAACTTTCATTGCTGTCAGATAGTGTCTCTTTAGCCCTGTCTCCTTCGATTACACTGAGCCAAGTAGGTAGCCGAGGTGCAGTTTGTTTTCATGTGTGCCTCACTGATCAGCCAGCTGGCCGGTGCAGAAATGGAGTCGAAAAATAATGAGCACATCCAGGCATCAGTGGATACATGCTTGCTGTGATGTGGGATTGGGTCATGTGCTGTTGCATGGTAACTGCAGAGTTTGTTTGACATTTTATCTTCATGTTGTCGTGTCTTGAAGTAGTAACAGTTATGTGAATCTATAGCCTTTTTTTAAATAGTGTGGTGAGGTTTTTTTTTGCAGCCAATCTGCCACAAATAACGTTTTTTTTCTTGACATTTCGACCTTTAAATCTCTGCCAACTGTTGTTTTTAACAATGGAAAATCCATGACAACTAGAAAAAGTCCCTGCCTGATTTGCAACTGAGTGGCCATTTTTTTCTTCACTTTATCCATTCAGCATGACAATGACCTTATGTTATCCAAATCTTTGTTGGTGAGCAGTGTTTCTCAAACGTTGGCAACGTAAGAGGGGTGCACGGGTGGCGCAAAACAGTGGCCAGTGACCCCTTGAGATCTGACGGCCTACCCAGTTACCTAACCAAAATGTTTGCTCCTCCAAGGGGGGCATGACAAAATAAGCCTCAGAGCCACTGTTTTAGAGCATCATCATTTTCAGTTTTTGCACAGTCACATCTTTGTTTTCTACAGTCTACAATCTACACTTTCCCTCATTTTTCTTTTGGGGAAAAGTCTGTTTTTAGATCAATGATTCTCGTTAGCCTACAAAGTCGAATATTTGATTCTGCCATTTCGACTCTGATGGGTTAACAGTTCTTCTAACAGAGTGAACTGTCATCAATAGGCAGATGTATTTATTTGAATTGCAGTTGGGAAATATGTCGAGGGATTCAGAAAAGCAAGATAAAAAAAAGTTCCAAACAGACGCTGACATGACCTTGTGATGATTTTATAAACAGGGTTTATGAGGGTTGTTTATACTGGAAGGTCTTCTTGAAATGAATCTTGAAGGGATGATGGTGTGTGCATGTGTCAGTTGTGCCACTTTCCTGTAATTTCTCTGTGATTCATGATGCAAATTTGGTAGATGAGTCAGTAAAGTTTGCACAGACTCAGCTTTGCTAATACCATCACAGATGTGACTGTCTACCCCACTGTGGCTCTCGCTTTGTTGTCTTTCATGTCCCACCCCTCCATCTCCTTCTCCCTTCTGTCCCGTTTTACTGTCCCTTTGTTACATTTCCTCTCGGTTTGCCGCTTTTATATAAATGCCATTTTTTCCTTTCTCCAAACTCTTTTACCATTTCCACACAACACTGTTTGTACCAATTTGTCTGCTTGTCTGCCATGCTTATCTCTCTCTTTTTCCCTCCCTGTGTCACTCTTTTCATGTCGTCTCATCCCTCTCTTTCCTTCTGTCACAAAAGTAAACGTCCCTGATTGACTCAGTTTGTCCTCCTGTCTGTCAGCACAAGAAAAAAAAGAAAGCTGCCTGTTCGCAATCAAGGACGCTTTTTCTCTCACTGTGCGCTTGATAGTGCTGCCGTGTCTCCCAGGCATGAATATATTCACACGCACCCACACATGCACACAAACACAAATGCAAAGACAAGAAAAAAAACCTCCTTGATTCCTCACAAGGCAAGCGATTTGGTGAGAACAGAGGGAACTCCGTGGGAAAATCACACCTGATCAGAAATTCATGTGGGTTCATTTAAAACAGGAGAATGAAGGTAGCTCATGATCTCTAATTTGGAGATCCCTAACCAACAAAAGAAGAATCTGCACATAGATATAAAAGATTACAAACAGTTTAACTGCCTTTTAATAAAATCAGGAAATAATCAAACTAACATATGAGGACTCCTGGCATGGAAATATACAACAGCATGATGTACATGGTTAATGGTTAATTTACATTCACAAGAATTAAACCCCAGAGATGCTATAATGCTCAACATAACTTTGCTATTGAACATAAGTGCTGACATTCAAGTTAGTATCAGAGGAAAGATCCATGCACCCAAATTAAAATCAAGTCTCTTACGTATTAGGGCCTCATCGGTTTGAGCCCCTTGTTTTCAGACTAAATTTAGCTAAATTATATTTTAGCACAACCCAATTCACAAACAATGTAGCTTGAAATAGTTCTATAATAGACTGCAAGTTAGCTTACTGGTGTCTGTGTGCAGACATTAGCCTGGATTTGCCCAAGATTTCTACCTCTTAACAGGACGTTTTTTCTTGCCACTGTAACTTATGCTAAAATGATGCTAAAGTGCTACGCTCATGACGGATTAACGCTGGGTCTTTGTAACATAACAATGGGTAAGGTCTTTTATCTACTTTTCGAAAAGTGTCTCGAGATAACACTTGTTATGAACTGGCACTATGACGATTGATTGGTTGATTGATTGATTGATTAGCATTCATCCTGTTATTAAATACCAAGTTTAGCGATGACTTATGGGAATTATTAAGACGTTAGTTTCAGAGTTAGTCTCAGACTCGCTTTTGCATTATTTGCACACCTTAAACCTGCATTGATTCATTTGTTTTGTCATTGAGACACACCACAACAAGCTGTAAAAAAAAAAGTCAGACATAGTGTATAAAGTTAATATGTAAAAGTTAGCATGATAGTGGCCTTTATCCAGCAGACATGGAGCATCGTAAGCATCCATTAGGAGTCATTTTTCTGGCTATGTGGTGGATTTAAGTGGAATTTTGACTCTCCTTTTAGCTCTGTTATGTTCTCATCCACCTTAGCAGTACCATGACTCAACATGCTCCAATACATTCACTAAGTAATTGAATCTAGTTAAAAAGTATTACAACAAGGTTGATGTAAGCGTTAAGACAATAGATATCAACATCCACATCTATGGTTGACTTTGAACCTAAACTTTGAGCTTAAAGATGCTAAAATGCTACTTACAGAATAGTTAAAGGAGCAGTATGATATCTACTGAATTGAATGATAAAATGACCTTACTATATCATCGGACATTAAGGAAACATGCTATGTTGAAGTGCTGGCATCTCTGACAGCACACAGCAGCTGGTATGTCGTCCTTCTAAGTTTAGATTCAGGTCCAGAATGTTTTTGTTTTGACCGGAGAAGGTCGGCGGATTTAAGGTACCCCTCACAAGCCCCTCAGTTTTCCAGGCAAATGGCAAACTACCAGGTGTTGTAACAATAGAAGCGAGCAAACGAACTGGTTCAGATGTAACTGGTTGTACCGGACCTAAAAAGATTTGGCATATTTCTAATAAGCTCCACGACCAGAAACGCGGTAAAACTAGGATAAATATCTGAGATGCTTTTGAGAAACGTGGAGAGAGAATAGAACGCAGAAAGATTTAAAGGACAAAGCAGAGCTGGCTAAACACTGAAGCTTCTGTGACATGGGAACCCACATGGGCATCATCTCAAGGGAGGAGGGGCGGCGGGGGAGACAGCTCTCTCTCCGATGTTTTGAATGTGGACTGCAGTACCCATTTTAAACGCTAGGTGCCAGAGTTACATATTGCTCATTGTCAAGTTAGTTATTTATTTTATCTGTGGATTCATCACAATAAGAAAGCCCTTACACAAACATATAGTCATTTGATCTATTAGTGATATAAATATTCAGTAAAGCTGAAGATTAAAATATGGATTGTTGCAATATTCTTGGGTATTTCTTAACCAGAAATTGTTCAATGTCCTTAATTGTGTACATGCTTCTTACAATGTTATAGTTATTAGCACAGCAGCATTACAGTCCTGCAGAATGAACATGCTGAGCTGCAGTTTCTCGGAAAAGCAATCTATTTAACAGGAGACAGGACCGAGGAGATCAGTTCATCTCTAGCAGAACCTGGGGGACAGGGACTTGGTCTATTTAAAGGCTCTGCGTCCCCTGAGGGACTTCCATGTGTAGATAGGCTTTCTAATAAGTCTGAGAAACGGTGAAACTGTTGCTCCTTACATGCCCACACTGGTCATACACACACACACTGTTAATCCACTGTGACCACAATCAGAGATGGTGTGTGTAATAAGGGTGTTTTTTTCCCTCTCAGCCGTGCTGTTCTGGTGCTTGCTGGACATCGTGCCAATTAAGAACGAGAAGGGAGACGTGGTGCTCTTTCTGGCCTCATTTAAGGACATCACTGACACTAAAGCCAAAGCCATCCAAGAGGACAAGAAGGAAGGTCAGTATGTGTTTGTGTGGAAGAGTTGTGTTGCTTTGGTAGAAAACAAAAACATCATCAGTCACCATTGTAGCACAAAATCTTTGGGATTATGTTGTATTAAAACTAAGTGTTTGTTTTGAACCAAATACTGGTAAGATCATCACGTCTTTTCTATGTTTTATAATATTTAAACACCAGGTCTGTTAATGAAGTAGGTTTGAGTTTTTTTGGTTGTTGTTTTACATATGAACCCCCTTGCTTTTCAGTTGCATTTTTAAAACTAATTTGTTGTGTCAATTGCTTTTTAAGCTAATTAAAATTACCTCATGATAACGTTCATGTTGAGCACCAAACGTTTTTCCAGTTGAGTTTTTGATGTGTATCAAACAAAACATGGGTTTATTGTTAGTATATAAAAAATTCCCAAAGAAATGTATAAATTCTGTCTCATCCAAGGACACAATTTATTCCCCAACTTAAGCCAAAAGTGCTTTTGTGCCTCAACAGAAAATTACAAACATGAATCCTGCTTAAGTTGTTACGATAAATTGCACTATAATCACTATAAAATAAATGTTAACGTAGCACAAGTTAGGAAACAGTGACATTTTAAACAAAGCAGATATCTTAATTCAGATAGTTTGTTGATTATGTTGATACAGTTGACAAGCGTCACCTGTATTTATGAGTGTCTTCCACATTTTTCTTGCTGTTCGATAGCACAACAGTTGAGAAACATGAAGTAGTTCCAGAATCTACAGCCTTTCTTTACATAAAGCCTGGCAGTCATTCAAACTTGGTTTTACGAGACAGAGTTATGTGCAGCATGTTGAGCCAACATTTCTGAATCTGAATCTGAATCTTTTTAGTGATATCCAGGCTTTAAAATACAATTATAATTGGTTATTTTGCTGATTAGTAAGGACATCTCGTATATATTCTCAAGGGATTAAAAAGGCAGCGTGGCCGTGATTTTTTTTCAGATACACTTTAGTTAAGTAGCTGATGACTCGGGTATCCAAATTCAGTGTTCAAATGTTCCTCACGTTCGCCCTTCCATTATTTTAATGATTGTCTCTAACTTAAAAAAAACAAAAAACAAAATCAGTGTCAAAACCAATCTTCTCAAAGGATGAAACTTTAGCTTAGGTTACACCTAACCTGAGGTAACACCTACGCTTTAGCCAAAAGCTGCCTACAAAGTAAGAGAGAAGGTCAGTGTGGGCGTGCATGTCTGTTTGCTTTTCTGTTAAGTCAGCAAACCGACTTTTCGCATCTCAGGCCTGCCTTCTCTGGATTTGCCTAATTACTCTAATTACTGTAAATACGCAAGAAAAGGACGCAGGAAGCAAAGCTATTTTTGCACAGATAATGAAATGTTTTCATTGAACAGGAAAAAGGCTGATGCAGCGTCTCTAAAGACAAAGGAGCAGACTCACTATTATGGGTTTGGGACCAACAAATTTTTCAAATGAAAACATGCCTGCAAAGTCTTGAGGAAATTCTTCTTGATACCCCACACAGTGTAGACAAAGGGGGATGTGCTTGTTGAAAGCAAATGCCGAAAAGTTAAAGTAAAGTTTGTTTGTGGAACAAGATGAGCAGAAAGAACATTTTTAGGGCCAAAAAAAAAAAGAATTAAGGATGTAGCGAGGTATGCAGGAGATCTGCAGACACTATGACATCAGTGGGGTATTTCAATCCACGCTGGGGAAGCCTTTTAAGGATGGAGGGACAGCTTTGGATGTGACCCAGTTACCCCTGTGTCTGGACAATGTGCACAGTGTGAGCAGACACAGAAAACCCAGCATTTATCGCCAACAGTTTCCTCCCTTTTGAAGTTTATATCAGTTGAAATGTATTATAGCCAGATACGGCAAGTTGTCTCAGAGGGGTTTGTGCAAAAATAAAGCAAACAAAATGAATAAAGTGCAATAAAAACATGACAGTACAAACAAGTTATTTGGAGTATTATCAATATATTCCATTAATGCCTCTCTACTCCCTCCCCTACACCTGCTCTCCTCACCTTCTCTACATTATTATTTAAACCTGGAAAATCCCACTCTTCTCTTTTGAATCCAGCTGCTTTCATTGTATATCTCCTTTCCCACCCTCTCTATATGTCCAACACCCAAACGATCTTCTCCCCACCTACTCCCCCCCCCCCCCCCCCCCCCCTCCACCCCATAGAAGAATGGCTGTAAAAGCAGGGGGATATTCATTAGACCTAGATCTAAAAATACGCATGTCTCCTTCTCTGTGCTCCTGCTGTGTCGCGTCCCCCAAGGCTGCACAGCGTTATGGATGGCCCTGTCTGTTCTCCTCGTCTGGGGTCCGTGCACACACTCACAACACACCGCAGAGCGCACACACTTTCTAAAGGACACTCAAAAGCAGTTATCACTTCTATTCTTCTGCTTTCTTACTCCCCCCAGCCAATCTGGCCTTGGTCCTTTCCTGTGGGTGCACTGTAGAGAGAATTGGGTCTAAAGTGTCGTCTCTGATTTCCCAACTCCTTGCTTTCAACTCATTACTTACTGCACTATCTACTTTATCTTCACCAATAGATTAAAAAAAACCACACAAAACAAACAAACAACTCCCTTAAAAAAAACACTCCAGTTGCGAGCGACCATTGAAAGTCCTGATAAAACATATCAAAGCCAAAATTGCGATGTTTTCTTGGGAGATAGTGCTTATACAATGAGACATGAACAACTAATGTTTGCGGCTGAATAATGTGAATCCAAATAGGTAGCCTAACACACTTATTCAAAAGCAAAATAACAGTAAATATAATTTTTTCCCCACTTCACTTAGAAATTGTGCAATTTGTTTAAAAAGCAAAGATTATTTCTATTGCATATTCATGTTTTCCTATTCAGGGCAAATAATTCTGTATTTCATCAGGCATAATTACGGATTCAGTCATCAGTAGTTAACCTCAGGGGGTAAACTATTGTATGTGGGATGTGTGCTAACTTTTGTGTGTGTGTGTGTGTGTGTGTGTTGGTGTGTGTGTGTGTACAGAGCGACGGCGCGGCAGGGTGAAAGCAGGTCCTCCATTCAGCTCGGCGCGGATGCGGAGCAGCACGGTGCTCTACCACATCTCTGGTCACCTCCACAGCAGAGAGAAGAGCAAGATTAAGCTCAACAAGGTATCATCAGGCAGTTCAAAACATCAGGGCCGGACGGGTAACATGGTGAAGGGTCCATCGAGAGTGGACAGGAGTGAGAAGATTGCTTGATGTTATTAAAGCACCGTGGACCATCTCACAGGGCAGGGCACTGAGGAGAACCACTGTGCCTTTATGGAGAGGGGCTTTCTAGTAAACAAAACTCTTCAAGGAACAACATATTGCACTTTCGAAGCTTGCTCCAAAGGCAACTGGACTTACTCGAAGATCTTGAAGACTGGCATATGCTTTTTACCCAAGTTTACTTTAAATTAGCTAAAGCATTTTATATCTGTAGCATCAATGTATTCTTAGCTCAAGGATTTGTGGGACTTTAGAAGAAAACAGCTGTTACATAAGCAGTAATACTTACTAAAATAGGGGTTGAATCATAAACAAACCAGCTATTATTACTTTACTGTGGCTAACTCTCATTAATAGCTCTGGCTTCCTTTCTTGTGTGTGAGCCAGCTAGCTTTAATGAACTAACTAATGTTATCCTCTTTGAAGGTGATATGGCTAACTTGTTAGCATAGAGTTGCCTGTCACAGTCATAAACATTACCATTAGTTTAGGGTACACAGAATGTATTTGCTAGTTGTTAAGAACAGTGTGAGGATTTTATTTTTTTTTCTTTTGGGGGGGGGGGGAGCTATCGATTAGATTGCCTGACAGTGGATAGAGTCAGAAATCTGGGATAGAGAGAGTTGGATGTGACATGTGGTAAAGGAGCCACAGGCCAGATTCGAACCCGGGCCGCACATTGGGCCAGGGGCACCAACCACCTGGTGTTTTATCAAAGGAATGCATGTTTATGTTCTGAATTATGTCTCTTTTCTGTACCGGTCTATTCCTTTGGTGCATTATTTTCTCCACTACATCAAGACTCCACGACGGGTTGGTCGAACTAAATGGATGTAACAATTTGCTTCTGCTAAATGTTCTCTTATCCTGTCCTCCACAGAATGTGTTCGGGGATCCCCCTGCTCTGCCAGAGTACAAAGTAGCAGATGCCAAGAAGTCCAAATTCATCTTACTTCACTACAGCACGTTCAAAGCCGGCTGGGATTGGCTGATTCTACTTGCCACTTTCTACGTTGCTGTGACGGTACCATACAATGTGTGCTTCATCGGTGACGATGATGACCTGACCCGCAGCACAACTGTCAGTGACATCGCAGTGGAGATTCTCTTCATCATAGGTAAGTGACACATTTGTAGAGCTGATGACTTCACCCTTCATATACATTACAAATAGTTGACCCTTATGCTGCAGACTGTATTTGTCTCTCTTTCTTTTTTCCCTGCCAGACATTGTTTTCAATTTCCGCACAACTTATGTCAGCAAGTCAGGCCAGGTGATCTTTAATGCTCGACAGATCTGCGTCCATTACCTGACCACGTGGTTTATCATCGACCTGGTTGCCGCGTTGCCCTTTGACCTGCTCTATGCATTTAAAGTCAGTGTGGTAAGTAGCCTTTGGCTTTTTGCTGGGTTTAATATGGAAAATGAACCCTGTTCTACTTGTATTTGTCATTGTTTGTCAGCTGTTGTTTGGAGTACAACTTTTAAAAAATCAGTAAAAAACATTTGATTAAAGAAAATTAAGGATGTACCGTATATATCTATAGAACTTATTGGTGCCTCTGGTGCAGGACTGAAAAAATTAGGAAAGAAAAAAAAACTGCTAAAGGCTTTCAAAACATGACTTGAAGTACTAAAAATCTCAGGATTGATAGATTTCCCCTAAACCTGTCAACACATTGCTGTATAGTGAGTTACATCACCTCCAGCCTATCTGACATTTCTTAAGGACGGATTACGTGTGAGTGTTTCCAGCGATGCTCCAGCACCCCTTTGATTCTGCGTATTGATTCCACATAGTGTACAAGTGCTGAGAAAACAATCAAAGCTGTATCATTAAAATCCTGTTCTGCTTGAGTCAAATACATGGCCCCCTTAAGAATAGTTGAAGGGAGGAAGAAACAGAGATGTGGAGCAATTAGATAGACTTCTTCCCCAGCTGAGTGATACCACACAATGAAAGCACTACACTGCTGGGAGGTTTTGATGGGTTGCTTATGGATGTTTTATTCCTATTCGGCCTCTAATTTTAGGAAAGAAATGCTTTGACTGTGCTCTTTGCTGCCTTTCGCCCTCACTCAACCACTGTAACCTGATTTAAAGTGTCAGATTTATAGTATGAGTGCCCAAAAGCTATGTATCCTGAAATAATCTTCATGTAGAGAAAACAAAAGGACACCAAACTTGAGCTTTTTAGTAACAGGACTGAGAATGATAACAGAAAAGGAAGAAAGGAGAGGTAAAAAAAGAGGAGTATCTAGAGAAGGCAAATAAATAAATAAAAAACAACAACTGTAAGAAAGAAGGGGTGGCCAAAAAGTACTGCGAAAGAAGTATAGATGCTGTGGGGGTAAGAGTTTGGTGTGGTGACAGATCGCTCCAGGCAAAGCTTCCAGGTTGGTACAAGACTATTTTAATGGAAATGCCAGGCGCTCCTTGTAGGATAGGGATTGAGTGTAGATAGGGTGTAAAACTATTGGTACACAAGTTGCCCCGTAGCCGCAGGGGCGAGGATGAATGACCAGTAATTGCTGCACATCCTGTGCAATGTCCCTTCTACAGACGGAGAAGTCACACACATTGTCCCTCTTTGGAAAAGGAGCCATTTGGCACCAAAATTAACCAAGTGGCCTCTGTAGTGTCCCTCCCTGATGTTCTCTAGTTTTTTGTTTTTGTTGTTACTCTCCATTCCTTGTCTTCCTTGTCATTCATTGTCCTCTTTTGTTAGCATTGTAAACGTGACATTTTAGACATGGAATGTGATCTCTTTTTAGCCGTTTTCTTTTTGTTGCTTTTTCTAAAGGTTGTTTGACGATGCGTCAGTTTCTTCAAAATAAAATGCTTTAAATAGAAATCTTGGAACCCGTCGGCTATCATCTCACAGCAATACTTACTGTATGTCTGGGATTGATGGGCAACTTTTCAGTAATTCTGGTCTAGCCCATATCTGTGGTAACATCTTAAACTTCTGTGCGCCGAATTGTTTGCGGCCCAATTAGCAACTTGAGAAGTGACTATTTTCTTAAAATCGAAAGTGAAGTGAAATTCATCCCTCCAAAATAAATGTTGACATTTCTTGGTTCAGTACGTTAACAAGAAGCTTGTTCACCTGTTTCTGCTGAGTCTCAGGAAGAAAAAAACCCTTCAACGCTTGTTTGATAAACAGAAGTTCGACCATCACTGTTTCAGGAAATCTAAGCAGTGATCGTTTTTTTATTTCGAACAGATTGTTAGCTTCACATGCTATCAGATATCTATTAATCGAGATTATATAATCATATTCACATTACCGCCGATGCTTCATTAATTCCTTTAGCTGCGCTCTTACACTCAAATGTGGATACATTCAAATGGCTGAACATCCTTATTGTTAATAAAGAGTTAATACAAAAACCATCTACACAAATTGATCAGCAGGAAGACTGTAAGCACAAGTCTCCTATAGTGATTATATCTTTACTGTCCACAAGGGCCAGATACAGCGGTTTTGTTATTAACTGCTATAAGTGCTACAGTTATTATTAAAGCTGCTAAGAATACCTTTCATGGGCCCAGGGGCATAGTTAGTGTTGGAGAGCAGAGTGTATGCATATTGGCCCGTTACAGCCACATCGGTAATATAAAAAACACACAACCAGTCACAGTGTTATGATTGGCTTTTAGCGCTGACGGTGTGACTGCAAGGGGAGAAATAACAAGCACTTCTGTAAAGCTATGTTCTCATGTGCACAAATACCGCCTTAAAGAGCAGAGGGTAGGTAAGCAATCAAGTAGCTGATATCAATTTTTACACCTGACGAGCAAAGGAAATGCAAACATGAGGGGGAAAAGTTGAAGGTGAAAAAGTAGCAGAAGGTGTGTGTGTGTGTGTGTGTGTGTGTGTGTGTGTGTCGGGTACATTACATTGCTTACTGCTCATGCTGCTGGAGGAAAATAGGATGTAGCGCACAGTCTGCTCGCTCTATAGGTGGTTTGCTGGTCGGTGATAGATGGTGGAGAGGAGATGGAGCTTCTCCCCTGGGCTCGGTAGGAGGCTTCATTACCCCTCGCGCTGTGCCACTTCTCTATTTCTCACAGCAAGAGTGTGGAGGGAAAAAAAGACATAGACTATACTGGAGACACTTTAGAGGAGCAGCTCTTTTAAGGAATGTCCCCACTTCTCCTCCTCTTTGTTTTGTTTAAGTGCACGCTGTGTAATTCTTTTAACATGCAAACACAGTCTCTCTCCTCTCTGTCTTCATCATTCCTTTTCTTGCCTTTATCCTTCCTCATTCTCCCTGTGGTTATGCCAGTTATTAGCTTGTGTACACTTTCTTTTGGCTCTCTGTCTCACTTTCTTAGTCCCACATACACTTAAGTACACACGCTGCACAAATACACATGCAACATACATCCTCGTAGAAGGGTTGCAAATATTCTCCATGTCCTATATTCCTCATAATAATGGCTGCTTCATAGGTGTGTGTCTGTCTCCAAAGGGGGGTAAACACTCTGGCAAGCAATGAATAATAGGCTGTTGGTGGATATTGCCTGAGGAGCAGGTGCACAATGGGTGACTTTCACATACACAGCACATGAATAGGTGGAGAGGTGTGAAAAGGACAGTTAGGAGTTAACGAGTGACAGAAAAAAAACACTGAAGAAAATATTTAGAGACACTCAAATAAAACAAACACATACAGTATGTGAGCGAGACCCTGAACCTCTGGGTCTATGAACAGAAGGCGTGATGTTTGGACCCAGTGGTGCCTGTGATGCCCCTCCTATGACCCGGGCTCATTGCACCCATACGTACAGCAAGGCCATTGACTGTATATGAAGTCGGACAGCGCGTCTCCATCTCCCCCCCCCCCCCTTATAAGTGAAGCCAAAATAGCTTTGTGACATAGCGCTGGCAATGTCATTTGGAACCAGAGTTGGACAGTAGAGACTCTGCTGCTATTAAAAGTCATGTATAAATATGTTGGAATGTATTGATTTTCATTATTGATTATTTTATATTCAACGATCCATCATCAGGAAATCTTCACGTACCGTACATCATATTTTTGTTGCGCTAACTAGCATGTGTAACATTGTTATTATTGAACCATAAAGCCTTTGAGTGCCTTCAAATCTTTGAGTGGACATGTTTAACAGCTTTTTGTCCATTCAGGCAGATGAATGATGCAATTTTTTATGATTTTTGATGTTAGCGTTTGTGTGTGTATTACGCTGGGTTATCTCTTTTTTTTACAAGATTTTATGTCTGCTCCTCAGTTTCTTCATTTTTTCACTCTTTTTATTACTTTGTCTGAGTTTTGCTCTCAGCAACACCAAGAGATCTCTCAAATGAAGAGGAGGTTCTGTAGTTGCACTACTTCAGTGCTTTGCAAGGTAATTGAACACATGTAGCCTTCAGAAGCAAGTGTTGCAGTCATTGATTTAGCTCTGAATGAAGAGTAGGGACAGAGATGAAAATGGATAAGAAGCCATAATACCAAAATTCATATTGATCTAGAAATCACAACCGTTTGTTTCTTTGGTTTTTGTAAATGATGCCAATGACAAGCAGGTTATGAAACTGCATGACATTGATCAAACTGCTGTATATGCTGCCTTAAATATGTCAAGCTTGTGTCCTTGTTTTTTCATCCCCAGGTATCCGTGGTCCACCTGTTAAAAACAGTCCGTCTGCTCCGTTTGCTGCGGCTGCTCCAGAAGATGGACCGCTACTCGCAGCACAGCACGGTGGTCCTGACCCTGCTCATGTCCATGTTCGCTCTGCTGGCACACTGGATGGCCTGCATCTGGTACATTATTGGCAAGATGGAGATGGAGGCCAACGCCTATAACTGGGATATTGGTGAGTAAAGAAACATGGTGCCACGTTTTATTTTTCAAAGCCAAAAACATGTACAGACTCTGTTAAGGTGAATGTTTTAAAACTAAATGAAGATTTTTAATAATCCACAACATTCATTCGGGGCATTGGAGCTAAAAGATTCATCTTGAGCGCTGTTGGAGGTTGGAAAGTCCTAATGTAACGTGATAGTGTTTTTTTATACTTGTAGTAGTCCTCTGGCGTAAAGCATCTATGTAATTCCTGAACTTTATTGTTAATTGTCCTGTCTTAAAATTTTATACATTTCATGTCTTTTTTAGCGTTCTACCGATTCTGCTGAGTCGTCATAAAACTTGACACATTGTGACACTGCTGATTCCGACTGTAAATGACAAACTTTGTTCAATCTAAGGTTACCTCAGAGTTTTCCATAATACACGTGTATTTTCAAACTAAATCAAATCCAACAAATGTATCGTTTATGTTTCAACATGATGTCCATTGATTTCAGATATACAGATTCTGATGCGAATGAAACAATGTGAAGGCAAACACATGTACTAAGATGTGTTCCCATAAAAAACACACATTTGAAGATTTGAGCTCAAAGGAGTGTAAAAAGCTTTGCAAGATGTGTTCGAGGAGAGAGCACACTACATAAAAGCCTCAGTCCTAAAAGAAACACATCAAAAGTGTGAATCTAAGACAACCCCATACCGCCTGTCCCTGAGGAGAGAGCTGAGCATAGCTGGACATTGGGTTGGGACACAAGGTGAAAACAAGTTTAGGCGTTGAATCAATAAAAATGAGACACTTAGTAGAAAGGGGGGGGGGGGGGGGGGGGGTGGAGGGGGGGTGCGGTCTAGTTCCTGTCCTTGATTTATGTGTTTGTACAGATACTGTCGTGAGGCTAGATTTCTCTACATGATTCTTGCTGAGCGAGAACTTTTCTGGCGTTGTCATGCTCAGTAAAAAGTCAAATATACAGCAACACTTGGCGGAATAAATGACTCAATGTAGCAATCTATTTTTTTTTGATCATCGATCATTGATAACGGAAGTATATTTTTACATTTTACAGCTTTATTTCATGTAGGATGTATGTCTCCTCTTGTCCTCCCTTTCTTAAACTCTCTGTTTTATGTGTGTCCAGATTTAAGTTCTGCTCTTAATCAACCATGCATCATTCATTGGGTTTGGTAAACATGTCAGTGCTGCGATGCATTGCAGTTTCATGGCTCGGTTTTTCAGAAAACAATTGATGCATGAAACACGCAGAGTCTGCTTTTGTCATCAAGTCAGATCTGAACGTATGTTTTTCATCATTGACCTCATCTTACTGGTCAGTTTTTAAGCTGTCAAATCTGAAATCCTTCATAATTAAACACTCAACAAAGGATGCAAAGGTTGTTGTTAAAGCTCTGCAGTAGGGTTAGGGTTATAAATACCTTAATGGATGAATTCAAAAGACACTATAAAGATGTGGGGTTTGAAACACCACTTATTGAACTGAGAGCTTTTTCAAAAAAACGAAATAATGGTCTTATTAAAGTGTTATATTGTAGAGTTTGGGTTTCGTAGTCTAACCACATGTGTCTGCATCCTGTAATAATTCAGTAAACACTTTAATTAAGTTAATGATTTCCTCATTTATTTCATTGACTCCTAAGTCCCCTTTTCATTGAATGAAAAGTGGGAGTCATCAGTTCAGTGTATGTGTGTTTGCATGCAGGTGCTTGTGTGTGTGTGTGTGTGTCGTAAAACTGGCTGAGCAAATGGCATGGATCGTCTTGTAATTCCCCCTCAGCCTGCAGGTCCCTGGTATAATGAGGCCTCCTGGGCTGATCTGTGGTCAGTATCGATGAGCTGCTGTGCCTGCAATTACCTCGCTCTGGTGTCTCTCTAACTGGTTACGGGTCAGCATTGACTGGGTCATAAGAACAATGCAGATTTCTCTCCACCAATTACTGCATCTCAGTGTCATAAAGTAGCAGGTCAGAGCATGAGGCAGGATTAATGTGTTGTATCCTAATTACGCCACACTGATGCTGAACTGAGCGTTGAAGTCAGGCAGCTGTGAGGGGCTTCCATCCAATTACCATTCATCAGTGTCTTGCAGGAGAGTCTCCTGGGATCAGCGGCATGTCTGCACACTGACCAGGGATCAGTGCTGATTCCCTAAAATCTGATCTATTTAACTGTTAAATCCATCGTTCTGAATGGAGCAGCTCTGTTTACCACAATTTTCAGGACTGGGAAACAGTGCTGTCAGATTTGTCAGCATCTACATGCTCGACTACACCCAGCTTTCATAAACACACTGCAGGTTATGATGTCCTAAAAACAACAATTAGAATCAAAAAGTCCTCTTGCATTCATCTGGGAGTGTAGAAATGTGTTGAAAGAGTCAAAGCTTGGAGTCTTCTATGAGTCACAGAATACTTTTCTTCTAAGTTTGCCTCTTAATGGCCATTCTTTTGTGATGACCAAATATTTTAACTTAACAACTTCTACATCTTCTACCTCTAACCTTGTTTTATGTCTTCTAATCTATCTAAAAAACAGGATGGCTCCATGAGCTGGGGAAGCGCCTTGAGTCGCCGTACTACTCCATGGAAGGTGTTAACGGGACTGGCAGCGGGCCCTCCATCCGCAGCGTCTACGTCGCCTCGCTCTACTTCACCCTCAGCAGCCTGACCAGCGTGGGCTTCGGTAACGTGTCGGCAAACACAGACACCGAGAAGATCTTCTCTATCTGCGTCATGCTTATCGGAGGTACCCAAAACACACACATTGATGACTACTACGGTGATAGGTTGTCTAAAACTGTTCTTTTTTTAATGGAACATTTCTGCAGGTTCACAGTCTCTCTTTGTTTCTGACATTGTTAGCATTCAGAAAAATTGTGTGTAATTGTGTATGTTATTATATTTACAGACTTTTTCTCTCCTGTATTGTTGCAATGGAAGCACGTGCATAAAAAACAAGCATCAGTTACAACACAGCCAAGTGGCAAATATAATATATACCAAACAGACCTTTGCGAGATGTCCTGATCCAGTTTAAACTGGATTTGTTGCACTGGGTTTGGTGGTTTTCTGGGGATGAAGAGACCACAGTGGCGGGGTTTTCCCTTTGGACTGTCCTCATGCTGCTTCGCCTAAATGTTAAATGTCTCTCGCTGCCTGGGGGCACAGACAGTCACAGATACACTACACACACACACACACACACACACACACACACACACACACACACACACACACACACACACACACACACACACACACACACACACACACACACACACACACACACACACACACACTCAAACAGTCCCTTATGGGTAAACAAAAATGAAAACAAAGTACCTGTTCATTATAGCAGTGTAAAGGTCAGGTATGGTTAGTTTAGGAAAACAATTATTGACTCATCAACTGCTCTTTTTTTTCTTCACAGTTTAAAAATCATGAATAAAGAAGGACGCTCCATATGATTGAATAAATACAAAGAGAAGGAGAAAGCACTGTATTGATAAGTTTGGATGCCCAAAAAGCTTTCCACAGAATGTATCACCAAGAATCATGTACTTATTTCAGTCTTTGCCGGTGCCAATCACTTCCTCCCAATATCAAGAGAGGGACAAAAAATTGTCAAGATTCTTCTGGAATGCAACAATTGAAATATCAAAGGACGAGAGAGGCTAGGCACTGCCAAACCTCAAAGAATATCACTAAGCCTCACAACTCAGGCCCTTGATATGTTGGTGTGATGCAAGTTATTCTACAGGATGGAAGGAGATTGAGTTTGTTAAATATAGAAGGATGCCAGGTTCACTTTGGGAATCTGGTTTAAAGTAGTTTAAGCAAAGGTTTAAACAATTGGCTGGGCCACTGTGTCTGACCACCTATGGCCATCTACAAGATATGAAGAACTTTACAGACACTTTAAGGCGACAACAATCTTCATGCTTTGGAAAATGGAAAAAGTGGATTCACTTTAAAACCCATCACAAAGTCTGAAGAGAAAGGACTGTTTAAAAAGAGGCTCAATAGACTGTAACTCAAACCAGGTTTGTATTCCGGGTTCATTCTTAATGCAACCTCATGATGAAAATAAATAAAACACAAGTTTGAAAAAATCATGAATAACTAAATATTTAAAGCAGAATGATTTCATTTTCTTCTCCTCTTCACTTCAGAAACCTGGACATAATAGCTCACTTTTTTGCGACTGACTTGCTAACCTGAAAAAAAAAAAAAGGAGTAAGGGGCGGTCACCACTCAGCATGTGGTCTGTGTGTTTGTTGCTTTCATGTCCAGAGGTGAGCGACACTCCTGCAGGGCAGCTGGAAACTGAATGAGATCAGTAGAATTCTTTTTCTGTAGGCAGGTGTCTGTCACACAAATCAAAACCTCTCCTCTCTGTCCTGACACTGATCTGTTCCTGTCTGGGAGGTGCAGAAATACAAGTCGTGAATGCAAATACAATATTCAGCAAATATTGCATATTTTTTAATTCTCCAAATCTGGTTTAAGACATAATCTTTTATTGAATATAAGTCATTTATTTTTCTTCTTCACCCGTTTATCCAGTTTGTATACACAGTTTCTGTAGTTCTCCGGATTGCATATCTAACTTACAGAGAGACAATTAAAGAGTTGTGCCTTTTTAACGGAAATCAAACAAATGTAGCCTGCATTGGCTTTGCATGTTCAGTCTCAGAATTGAATATGAAAGACATTTTGAAGTGAAAATGTTAATCAACTAACATTAAAAAGTAATAATTGAAAAGCTTTAAGGGATGAGGTATAATGTATGAGAAGAAGTCTGTTTGAGTGTGAAGACTTCATTATATATATACATTATATGACTACCTCTACTTTTTTTTTAAATTCACGGTTGAACTGGTTTGAGCAGGAAGTTGATTTGTGTGCAAATCCCAGTCTTCCCATTAATGCCTCACTGGGCCCCTTTGACTTCAAAACTGTTGAGTCTACACAAAAACGTTTCCCTGCTGGCACCAAGCTTCTGCCATGAAAATTGAAAACGAAAGGTGTACTTTTTTTCTTCCCTGTGTAAACAACCCCTTTAACCCTCTCTCTTCTTCTTCTTCTTCTTCTCTTCCTCTTCGCACCTGCAGCTTTGATGCACGCTCTGGTCTTTGGAAACGTGACAGCCATTATCCAGAGGATGTACTCACGCTGGTCCCAGTACCACACCAGAACCAAAGACCTCAAGGACTTCATACGAGTCCATCACCTGCCGCAGAGCCTCAAGCAGCGGATGTTGGAGTATTTTCAGACCACCTGGTCAGTCAACAACGGCATCGACTGTAACGAGGTATCACAAGCACATGCACACTTCATGTACTTTATTACAGGTTTCAATAATATAATGCGATGTAATATGTGGTGAATAACCTGCTGAGAGGGGGAGTTATTTTATAAGGAGACCATTGGCAAGATGTCAACAGAGTAGATATTGCGTTGGACAGCAACTAAAACATGTTTTAATAATATTTTAATGATTTATGCCAATGTAAAGATGGGAATTATTTCAGGTTGTGTCAGACAGAAAAGTCTTCTAAATGTCAGAAATTGGAGCGTATTCAAAGCCAGTAGACAGAGCCAGGTTTGCAGGACAGCTCGGAAAAAAAAAAAACACAAACAGAAAAGGAGGCGAGGAGGCGGAGAAACACCTTTGGTTGACAGGCCTTCAGGAAACAGAGGAAACCAGTCAGTAGTCTAATAGCAACTCGTCCCTCCGGGCTGTGAATGCCTGTGAGACAGCTGTCAGGGCCTAGAGCAGCGCTGAGACGGAGTGATGATGATGAATCCCAGACAGATGAATTATAGATGGGCCTGTTGATTAAAGTCAGCACGGTTCTGGCGACTCATTGATCGACAGAGAGTGACGCTGAGCTTCAGATATCTGTACCGACAGGGAGACAGAAAGATAGGTGATATGTGTTCCCTTCTTTAACAGTCATCAGAGTTTGCATACTAAGAATTACCTGTATTTTTCAACATAAAAATGTTTTCTTTCTGACGGACGCTTATGGAGTTTAAATCAAGTGTAACCTTTAATTTAAAACAATCTGATGTTAGATTAACTGTGTATTCATCTGGGCACATACAATGACTGTATGTAAGAGATTTGTAGAGGGTCCACGGAGGAAGTTTTCTTATCTAAATCAAGGGGCTTAAGGTAGAGGATGTGTTGTGTTCTTAGCAGATTGTAAACCCCTCTGAAGAAAACTATTGAATTTAGGCTATGTACATAAACTAAACTGCCCTTGACACTGATGTTTCCTGTCGTACACTAGCTAAAGAATCAAATCAAAGGTAACCAAGGCTGCAAATGTAATCACTGAGTTACACATGGCTGTGTTTCCACAGCTGCCATGTCTCACTTCTGCCTACTTTCCCAATCTTTCTCTCTCTCTCTCTCTCTCTCTCTCTTTCTTCCTCCCGTCATCTTCGCAGCTGCTGAAGGATTTCCCAGACGAGCTGCGATCTGACATCACCATGCACCTTAACAAGGAGATCCTGGAGCTGTCGCTGTTCGCCTCCGCCAGCCGTGGCTGCCTGCGCTCCCTGTCGCTGCACATCAAGACCACGTTCTGCGCTCCCGGGGAGTACCTCCTGCGACAGGGCGACGCGCTGCAGGCCATCTTCTTCGTCTGCTCGGGGTCCATGGAGGTGCTGAAAGACGGCATGGTGCTGGCCATCCTTGGTACGATTTAAGAATTGGGGATAGAAGAAGTAAGAGGGGTGGTGTGTGGAAGATGTAGAATCCCTCTGGGTCGTCATTATAGTTTTACAAAGAACTCCCGTCAGCTGTATGGCTCATTGTGACAAAGATGAGCCTGTAAATGAGCCCATTGTTTGGTAAAAGGAGCATTACAGTGTCCTAAAGGCTACAGCTCATTCTCTGAGTCTAGTGTTAATGAACTCCCATGAAACCAACTCAAATTACATGCCAATATTTCTACAATAGATGCCATTTTCAGCTGTATTTTGGGGGATGAGAGCAACAAAAGGTCTTTGCAGTAGCTGTCTATGGATGTGAAAAAAGGGGATTACAGCAGATTATTAATTTCATGGATCCACTGTAGTAACTGGATTATACCATAGAACACTTAATCATTCAGAAGTACCCTGGATGGTCCAACTTTATACAATTAGAATCACTTAAATCCAGTGACATGCAGGAGAATATGTCCATGTTTATTCTATAGCATGTAAATGAGACCAGTCCAGCCCATTTCATCAGCCTCATTCAACAGAGTGAGTTTATTATGTTTAGTTCCATAGTCTGCACAGGTCAGGTGAAATCAGTCTGTATCTAAATGTATCTATATGGCACCTTTAGTGATATATTTATATTTACTAAAGAAGTTTTCAATTAATTTTGGATTTGCTAACAGATATTTATATAATATCAGCCGGCAGCCTTTTACTCAACTAAAGGGTTAATATAACCTTAAAAGATGTATTTAAGGAGCGCTGGTGGCTGAGTGGTTCGGGCGGCACGCCCCATGTACAGAGGCTGTAGTCTTCCCGCATGTCATTCCCCACTCTCTCTTTTACCTGAACTCTATCAACTGTCCTATCTCTTCAATAAAGGCATGAAAAGCCAAAAAAAAATGTTACAGGAAAAAAAAGGTGTATTTCAGTGGTCTGAAAATTAAGCAATACATGAAAAAAAGAGGCGTGATGCTAAAATAGAAATCATTAATTAACGAGGTCCAAAACATTCTCTCAAGCTGCAATTCAGCTTTTTTAAAAATTATAATTAAAGTAATAGCTTTTAAAGAAGAAGTTCTAATGAGAGGAAAACAGTTTGAAAAGCTGCATAAAAGACGAGAGTGCTCATCAACTAGAGAGATGATCTAAGGACAGCAATCTGACCCAGATGAAAAAACTGGTCCAGCAGACACCCTTAGCAGGTGGACTGTGTACACGGTGCTCATTTGACTGGTGTCACCATGGAAACGTCAGCTAAGAGATCCAAATGTTTATTTAAAGTTATACTTTTAATCGCATGATATCCCCACAGTCCATAAGCAGCTCAATAATCATAAATCTGACATGTACTGTTTGCATCCCAAAAAATGTCCCTGTATTTACCTTGAAACAGATAGAAGCGATAGAAATGAAACCACTCTCCTGCTCGCGTGATAAACATGAAAGAACAACTGTTCGTACAAAACAGAAGGAACAGCTAGCCTGTCCTAAAAGTTACCAGAAGGTGACATTACTCCCCTAAAAACCTTTAACCTTCAGTCTTCTTTTCACAAAATGTTAAACTATATATTTGAATCAATTATACCCCATTCCTAGCTGCCATTCTTATCATCCTCATCAAAGACCGACTGTGAACTCGGGGACCTTGGGGACCAGGGACTTTAGGAACTGCTAAGTGTGTGTATAGCAATGGGTACTTTGAGTTAGCCTTGTAGAGCTTAATTGTTGGTCTGGTGGAGACACAGACCACAAGGGAGTGTAGGCAGGGGCGATTCTAGAGTCTGTTGCGGCCAACCACCACGTACGTTCTGCGTGAGAGGAAATAACTCTCCATGCCAGCAGGCGACGGTATTCCATTGTTATCATACGAGAAGACCATATTCACACTGCTGTTGCGCACCGCTCGTATTATAGGTAGCCTACTAATCAAGAATAATGTCTGATGAAAAGTTGAAAATGGGGCTGGCGTTGTCAGCCCTTGGTCTTTTAGTGTAAAAAGAAAAGAAGAGGCAGAGGCGACAAATAAGGAGAAACCGCACTAATGGGTGAAAGCACGGATACTACAGCGGCAATTTCAAGGGGCTTTCCTGAGCCCGTGTCGAGAGCTGGAGATAAATGAAACCTCCGAACAGCCAATCAGAGAGATCCCTCTCACCCACCGCCGACGCCGATTCAACATGTCGAATCGCCTACGAGTAGCGACGGAGCCGGACACACCAACTATGGCGACGACCACTCACCGACGGTCCAACTAGGACCGACGGCCGAGGATCTCCTTTGTGTGTCAGGGCCTTCAGGGGCCCCTTACTGGCCTGGGGCCCCAAGCAGTTGCCTGCCTTGCCTGTTGACAAGCAGCACCTCTGAGTGTGGGAATATTTCTGTAGCTTGTGAAGAAGCATGAAGAACTTAACGGAATAGTTTAAGAAATAGTTCAGATATTTTGATTTCAGCGAGCACTGGCCGTAGCGCTCTCTGCTTTATGTACACTGCACAGCATGTGTGAGAATACAAGACCATTGTGTGGTTCACAACATTGTCCAAAAGGAAAGGGCTGTTAACGTCAAGGTCCTCAAATAGAGCGTACACTTACACTGAAATGTTATTTTACAGGTAGGACTTTTTAAGTGGAAATGTTAGTGTTCCTCGTGACCCTGCCTGCTTCGCTTCTGTGAAGAAACTCCAGCCGGCTTCCCAGAACAGAGACTGTGCTGTACATGGAACAATTATTATTAATAATTTTTAACCTCACTTAAAAAAAACCCTGAACCATCCCTTTGAAGAGCTTGAAGAGAGGGGGGGGGGGGGGGGGGGGGACTTGCATGGCTGAACATCTCTGATTGGTCGATTACTCGCAGCATTCAGACGATTGTTTTGCATGTTAGCACATCTCACAGTTCAGTTGGGAACCCAGACATTAATGGACTAGAGAAACATTTTGATCCCTTTAGAAGTAGCCCCTGGGACTAAAAGCACTGGGGCACTGTTGTTGGAAAGCAGCTTCATTTAATGCTTCTCATTTTCCTCAACACACCTGCACATGATTTTCAGCTGCTTTTAAGAGAATTTCCCACTCGAAACTTCTGCTTTAAAAAATGTGTGAAAGTGTGGGGGTGTTTTTGAAAAGCACCAAGGATATTGTACATGTCATTTTAGAGAATATCTCTTAAACAAGATGCACAAACCCCGAATGCTGCTGTGCTACCAGCCAAGCACATCTGCTGTGTAACACAACCTCTTATCATGAGTGACCTCCGTGGCTTTCACTTTTTTCTAACACAAGGCACAGAGTCATAAACCTATCAGGAACACGTGTTCGGTTGTGTGTGTGTGTGTGTGTGTGTGTGTGTGTGTATGTGTGTGTGTATGTGTGTTTAGAAGGTGAGTCAGTACGAGAGAGTGAGTTAAAGATATGAATCTGAAACTCATCCGTCACTGTCCTGGTTGATGCGGTACTTAAAACTATTATCTCAATCTCACTTTGTCTGTGTTTGTGTGTGTGTGTGTGTGTGTGTGTGTGTGTGTGTGCGCATGCGTGCGTGTGTGGGTGTGTGTGTAGTGTAAAGTCTTTATCTGTTGTGTTAGTCTCATCATCTGCATTAAGCACTCCTGGTGAAAAAAAAAGTTTGTGTTTGTTTTGGTGTGTGTGTGTGTGTGTGTAGGTGGCATTGTTTACTGGTATACTGAGCAGGGTGTGTGCATGTGGGTGGGTGCATGCATATGTGTGTTTATGTGTGTCTGTGTGTGTGTGTGTGTGTGTGTGTGTGTGTGTGTGTGTGTGTGTAGGCTTGACAAGCGGAGAGCATTGTCTCTGTGCTTGCCTGCTGACTGTGCAGAAGGTCAGGCTGACATTGAGTGTCTGACTGAATGAGAAAAAAAACCCTCTCTCTCTCTGTACAGTATATTGCTGTCTCTCTCTCTCTCTCTCTCTCTCTCTCTCTCTCTCTCTACCTCACCTCATCACACTACAAGAAAGTAGCCACAGCTCAGTACCTCATCATACAGTCAGTGGGTGAGAGCACGAGAGGCCGTGTTGAAAGATATGAAGCACTGACAGTGAGAGGAGGAGGAGGAGGAACTGGAGCTGATGGAGGGAGAACGTGTGTTGTGGAATAAACAAATGAAACAAATGTCAGCGGATGAATGGAAGGCCCTTTCTCCCTTTTTCTGATTAAGCTGGCATGGCTTTTTTGATTACGAAAACTGAAAATTAGGCTCTTTCTATATTTGCCAAGGCAGAGTAAGTAGAAAGAGGATAGGGATAGAGGAAGTAGTAAACAACAGAGTTTAACGGAGAGGGAAAGAGTGAGCAGTGCAGGTAAGAATAAGAGAAGAACAGGATTGAGGCAGGAAAATGTAGGAGCAAGGGCAAATGAATCAAAAAGCAAAAGGGAATAAATCTGACCTGATGTTAGAAAATAGAAAAAAAAGAGGATGAAGGATTTTTTTTTTTAAATGGTGAAGACAGGGGCCAGTGCCTCTGTAACATTGAGCTTGGTCCCCCCTCTGGCCACCCCTCCAAAAGGAAGAGCCCCCCTAATATCACATACACAGTATTTGACTCAACAACCGGAATCACAGTCTAGTATTAAATACTGTTACTGAAACAAAAATAAATCATGTTATTTTATGTTGTGGTATTTTATGATGTGCGCTATTATTTGGCATAATATATTTTTTAAAGCGATCATCTTTGTCTATTTTTCACCTGGGTTTGATGCTCCCCTCTGACAAAACAACTGGCTCCAGTTTGGCCCCCTCAGTAAGAGTGGTCTAGAACCGCAACTGGTGAGAAAAGTATAAAAGAAGGACAAAAGAATATAATGAATGGAGGAGGGAAGAGACGAAGATGACAGAAAGAAGGAAAGGAGAGAAAAGCAGAAAACCAAGAGGACGGAAAGCAAAAAGATGAGGAAAATCTGACAGAGAGGGGAAGCGAAAGATCGAGGGACGACACGAGAAGGAAATGAAGAGAATGACTCCTCCTATGCCAATGGTTTTGATATAGGAGGAGTGGTGAGAAATCAGAGAGTGACGGAGAGAGAGAGAGAGAGAGAGAGAGAGGCAGTGACTGTGGTGTGAAGGAGTGAACTCAGACAGTAAGAGAGAGAGAGAGAGAAAAAAAAGGTGGGGGGGGCAGTCACGACTAGCACTCCATCAGCATGGCTGTAATTGAGCAGCGCTCACAGTTCACAATGACCATAATGAATCATTTATTACTGCTTAAGGGGCATTAACACTAACAGGGTACTTAGCTTTACACTGTATGTATGAACAGGAAACAGCTGTCAGCTACACTTCAAACTGTCACATTTACAGACAGAAGTGAGAAATATGCTGTTGTGTAGTTATAGATTAGTTTTAATATTCATGTTCATCTGTGGTCTCTTTAGTTCTGTGGCTATTTTGTATTGAAAGTAAGTGATAGTAATTACATTACCTCATGATACTGAAGCATCATAGTTTGCCTAAAAGCAGTATAAGGAGTCTGTGTGTTCATATTACAACTTGTGCATTTTAACTTTTTGAGTTATTGACAGAGTGGTGGCAGCTGATGAGCAACAGGCGCTAACGTTAATGTAGAAACAGAGCAGAAAGCTTGTCGTCAGCTCTGTTTATTTTTAGTTGTTTGTTCTACTCTGTTGGTCACAGGAGCAGCAAGGTGGTGATGAAAAAAATGCAGCCGGCCTTGGAAAGCCAGTGACTATAATTAATGTGGGCATAGCAGCTTTGTTACCGGTTTTATTTCCTCATGTTTTCCTCAGTTGTAGCTGATTGATGTCAGATGAACAGAAACAGACTCAAGTTAAGAACACAGACTGTATAAAACATGGCCGTAGTATCAGTGACATCACCCATTGTGTTTTGAAGAGGCGTTATGAAGCCTGATGATGTCAGTCGCCATATTGGAGAAGCTGATTCCGGCCAACTTGTGGCTAGCAGAGGAGAAGGTGAAGAGGTGGAGTGGAGATGGGTGTATGAATATCTTGGTGCCTGAGACAAGCCCATCTAGCTTTTCAAACTGGTCAACTTAGCATATTCCAAATGATGAAAAAGCACAAAAATAAGCAGACAGTTTACAGTGACTCATAAAGTGAAGGCTAGCCTCCTGGCAAACAACTATAGCTAATGAAGAAATTAGCTATAGGGACCAAAACCATTTTCAGCACAGGACTGTGATCATGGTACATTTTTCAATAAAATTTTAAATTTGATCATGGGCTGGAATGGGGACTTCTTTGTTTTTGGCCCCAGCCTCAGGTGGACACCTAAGGAACTACATTTCTTTGCACTTGTACGTTGGCTACATTTTTCAACACTAGAGGTTGCTTCTCGGTTAACAATTTTAACGTTGCTGCCCAAGTGGTCAGAGGTCAACAAAATTGAAATCGTAAAACATTTTCAAGCTTAATATGTCATGAATGCTTTATACATCAGTTTTAAATGACAAAAGTGTCCACTATAGTATTTGAAATTACTTGAAAAAAACATTCAGGGCTACTTTTGGTCCTCCTCCCCAGTAACATGTAGGTGTCTTTTTAAACTTTTTAATTCATTATATCATTCTACCACTTAAAGAGAATTGTTACCACAATGTTTGTGGATGTCCAATCTGTTTTAAGGTTCAAGAAGTCAACTGAAGGAATAAATATCCTCCTTTTATTTATGCTATATTAAGGGAGATTTCTCAATTCCTTTTCTTTGGCTGTAATACCTGGTTCATGTGTTTGTCTAGTCTTAATATTCAAGATAGCTTGAACACTGTAAAAGCTTCCCTCTACCATCACATCCTGTACACTCATATCTTTGGTGTTTATTTCCTCTGCATGGTGTAGTTTCATGGTAGTTTTCTTTACAAGCAAAAGCAGAAACAAGAAGTCAAAACTGAAAAAGTGTGTAGTTCTTGATGACCCAAAACGTAAAATAAAATAAAAAGTTGTTACTAAATTACATTTTGTTTCACCGAGCTTTTCCCAGAGACACAGAGAGCTTCAGCAAAAACTGTGGTTTTTTATTGTTCTTTAGATTGAATGAATAAGGTTTTTTTTTTAAATCAGTTACATTTCTTTTTGATTACATTTTAAAGATGTATTATTTTTTAATTATTAATATAATTATGTATAATATGAAATATATAATCCCCATAGCCTATAGTTGTGGCCAACAGTTGTAGACAGGAGTTCCTATGTTTTAATTCCACTTACAGATCCCAGGCCGGGGTCAGGTACCAAACAGCACACGATGTTAGAGTTACAGTCAACATGTCTGAACAACGTGTTTGCTGACATGAAGGCTTGGGCAAAAAACTTAACCGTTCAGGTAGTCGTTCTAATGCATCAGAAATACGAATGCTCCAAGACCTTTTTCCACACACTGTAACCTGAGTACTCCCTCGGAAACTCTTTGATAAATGGAACATCTGAAACAGACTCTGCACCCTTTCACCCCTTTCACCAGAGAAAAACACATCATGCTGTGACCTTTAATCTGACCTCCATCATCTTTTCTCTCTCTCTCTCTCTCTCTGTGCAGGTAAAGGAGACCTGATCGGGGCGAACCTGTCCTTAGATGACCGAGTGATTAAGACCAACGCAGATGTGAAAGCACTGACCTACTGTGACCTGCAGTGTGTGAACCTGAAGGGACTCTATGAGGTGTTGGACCTTTACCCTGAGTACTCGCATCACTTTGTGCAGGACATCCAGCAAGACCTCACATACAACCTGAGGGAGGGACAAGAGACACATGTGAGTCCATCTGAGACCTTAAGGTGCTGGGTGTTCTAAAAGTCAGACTTAGTCCATTGCTTTGTTTTTCTTTTTTGCAGGCTTCACCAAAAAAATACATAACTTCTTATAAATGAGCAGACCGGCTTTAATGAATTTGACTTTGATTTATTGTCCCAGTGTGTCGAAAAGTTTTTTTATTTTGTGCTGCAAGAGAACACTGGTTATTGTAGTTTATATTAATGAGGCCCTCTTAAGCTCACAATAATAGAAAGTAAGGTGTAGGAAACCTAATGAGGGGTGGATTTGGACCAGAGTGCCTCAAAGAGATAAAAGACAAATTAAAATGTAGTTTTTTTTTTTTAACTCACATTTTGACTCAGTTTTTAGAAGTACCTTTTTTATCAGCTCTTTTGCTTTGTTTTAAGAAACTGCATTACTCTCCATCGTTTTGGATATTTTTAATAGAATAATAATAATGGAAAAGAGGAACAAAAAAAGTTGGTGTTGGAAGGGTAAGAAGGGGATTTTTTAGGGCGACTAGAGGAAACAAGAGAGGATTATGTATAGCATTAGACAAGTAAAGAGAGAGAGAGTGTGTGTTAGTGTGTATGTGTACGTGCCTGAGAAAATAGCCGGGCCGCTCTGATGAGCTCTGCTGCTGTAATTACACTCAGGTGTTTCTGTTGCTTGCACTCAAACACTACTGGCGCACTTACCCACACGCATTCACACTCACACGTCTTGCTGCAGGGCTTTTAGGGGCCTAGACCTCCAGACTGAGTGGAGTTAAAATGAAGACAGGGAAAAAGGAGCTGGCTCAGGATGGAGGATGAGAGTGTGAGCGGGAGAAGATTGCCGAAGATTACTGTTTGGATACTACTGCATTGTTACCCGTGTGTGTATCAGTGTGTTAAAGTGAATTCTTTTCAATCATAGGAATAGGATCACCTCATGCCACGCAGTCATTTTTTTACTTCCTTGAGGACACTCTGCAAAAATAAATAAATAAAAATGAAACTGCTGAGGAAAAGGCCACATCTTGATTGCTCTGTCGTGCAGTTCATTTACCGTGTCTCCTCTCTTTGGCTCTTTTCCAGGTGAAGGCCAGACTGACTACAACAACTGTAGATACTCAGGTAATGGACCACACTCACACTGCAACTCACTGATTGATGATTTAACAATCTAAAGGCAATAACGTGCCCCTCTTTGTTATAGCCAGCCCAGAACGTTTTAATCAGGCCGCATTAGAAAATAATGAAACTCAAATGAAGTTCAACAGCAGATCTATTTCTCTATCCTGACATATAAGAAGTCTGCAGAGCGACCTCCAACACTGATAATGGAGTCGATCACTCTTTTACCCTTAATGATTCTAATGATGGGGAGAGATTTTTTTAAAACTTTTTTTTTAGGCGAGAAGGTCGGCAAAGGAGAAAAGATCAATCCCTCGCAGAATGAGCTAGCGGCATCATTAAAACACAGCAGGCCCAGAATAGACGGCGATGAAATTCTCCACATGCTGTCAGGCTGCTCTTTGAATGCTGAGAATCTGCAACAGAATTTTTTTTTTTTATATAATCTGCTGTCAGGTATTTTACAGAGAAATCAATCCGGCTTCATCGTAGCCATTAACCTCGCTCTCACTCAGAAGTGAGGTCACAGGCTGCTGATCAATAGGTTACCTTTTCGGATATAACTTCTGTTATTGTGTCCTCTTCTTAAGGTTGATCAGCGTCACTGCTGAGGTCTTTCTGTTTGTTCAAAAGGATGTCAGAATTCACCAGTGTAGCCTTCATTAATCTGCAGGTCACATTTTTTGCTCTTAAATGTTTACAGGGGATTTTCTGCTCAACCTCGTCAATCATAAATCCAGCTGAGTGGTCTGCTTTTTGCACATAGATGTCATTAGTGCATATTGAAATCACCCCAGGGTCATGGTATTAACCAAACAAATACAGATAAGTGTATTCAGCATCTTCAGAAGGAGCAGAAAACATGAGGATGGCAACATTTGCTCTGACAAAATATGAAGAATTGCAGTTTTTTTTTTTTTTAAAGAGGCATTTAAGCAAAATTGACATCAAGGCTGATGCTTCAGATGAGTCAAATCAACATGAATAGATGTTGATGATAAGCTCTCATTTTCTGTCATTATGAAACCTCAAAAATGTCTTAAATCAAAGGCCAAAGATATTCATATCAAACATGTCATCATGTGTTTGTGTTGTTTTTTTTCTTTCCAGCCCAGGGTGGGAAGAAATGGACGAGTGGTTCAGGGTTTTCCGCCCATCATCGAGGGGCAGGAGAAACGGGAGCAATACGAGGAGAAGGAAGAGGAGGAGGAGGAGGAGGAGGAGGAGGAAGAGGAAGACGTGGGCATGTCTGTACCTCTGTCATCAGAGCGGAACAGAGCGGGACACCTCAGGGACTCAGGTGGGAAGTCTCCACTGAGCCGACCCAGCCAGAACTCCAGGAGGTCCCAGAGGAAGATCCAGGAAATTACACTCACCACATTAGACCCGTCCAACCTCAGCCCGAGGTAAGTGTGAGAGGTATTGATTTGCCTGTGTTGGCCTGTGTCCCTGTTTCTTTGTGTTACATCTGTTTCTGTCAATCTTTAATAAGTCGATGCGGTGCAAACCAGAGCTGGGATCTTCTGACAATTCAAAAGTTTAGTTTAAAGAAAGTATACTTTTATGAACTTTTGTTGGTACTTTCACTCAGCCCAGTTACTTCTCTTCTGTAATTTGAGCCTTTGGGTGGGGTTGAACAGATTAAACAAATGAGATGAAACAAGTAAACTGTTTGTATTTTTACAAAGTTCGGAAAACTCTTTTTCACTTTTTACCAGTGTTTATGATACATTAAGCTGAGCTTGAGTCTTATCTAACTGTTGGCAAGAAATTTCCTTAAATCAAGAGCTCTAACTTTAAAAACACAAACCCAAATATATGAACTATATGACAGTTTTCCAATTAACATATTTATTATTTTTAATATTGATGTTGTTCATACATTTCCTTCAGTTATTACAGTACCAGTAACAAGTCTTTTCTTTCTTGCACACACTTCTGTCTCTGCAGGATAGTGGACGGTACAGAGGACAGCCAAGGAAGGGAAAGTTCCCCGGCCTTCTCCTTCTCTCCTGGACGAGGTTGTCCCGGCAATGAACCAAACAGTGCCTCAGCATTCACCACAGGTCCTCTCATCCTTCATCCTCCTTAATCACAGCAGTTTGCCTCTCAAATGTGATCCAAAACTATTTACATTCTCATAAACTTCCCACATGCTGGGAAGTGAGAAAAGATCACTTCCAAATCCATGAAGTTCTCTCATATAATGAGGATGATTAATGTAACGTTGTCTGTCAGAGGCCTACATTCATCAGCTGCCCCCATGCAATAACTGCTGGGTGCACATTTTTATTTCTTAATCTGCTGTTGAAGCAATCTTTGTAACTTTCAAATTTGTGTCACAGATATGCTGCAGATCAGCACAGCAGAGCTAGCGGCGAAAGCCGAGGAGACGAGAGGACAACTGCGAAACCTCGACCAGCAGGTAGGACTCTGTGTGTTTGTGTGTACAAGTTCAAAAAGTGAAAGAAACTGGGTGTGTGTGCGTGAGAGAGAGAGAGAGAGAGAGAGAGAGAGAGAGAGAGAGAGTGAGGGAGAGTGAGGGGGAGAGGCAGGTGGGCCCAGGTAAGCACTAGCCATATGGCTATAACAGCATGTCAGGTTCAAACCAGGTGAAGCAAAATCAAAGTTGTGATATAAAAATTACCGTGCCAGAAGACGTAATACTATCAATGCTAAGTAATGCTAATGCTAGGTGCCATTTCTAAACCATCTAAATCCTGCATTCATTGGTTTTTAAATGAGCAGTACAACACATTTGCCACTTTATACTAGTTGGAATATGTGAGTATTATTATATTGTGTTATATTTTTAATGTTGTATGGACTTTAATGGTCAATTTTTCATCTTGAAACAATCCCTTCACACACAAATACACACACAGACCATCGTGCCGTACCCTATGGTTTTGATTGGCGGGTGGCTAAATTGGCATTAGACTTTTTGGCAGGTGAGGAGAAGTGTTTGCTTCCTCCTGCTAAGCCTCAGTCTGGATCAGCACTTGGATTAAAAAGAAAAAGAGACCTGAAGAGAGAGAAATTGAAAAGAGAGAAAGGAAAATTACAGAAAACAAAAAGAGAAACAAATAGGGAGCGATGGAAAAAATGGAGTGTGAAAGACAATTGAACAGCATCCTCACAGTTATACAAGCCCCTTCTGTTGTCCTGATCCTATGTCTCTGTGGGTTGCCCGTGTTTGACAGGAAGTATCCCAGCGTGGTCTTGTAGGTTGTTAATCCTCACTCGCATCCAGCCATTCAGATCACCATAGGAGATGAAAGCAGGGTGCTGGTTTACAGCCTTTCTGCTCTCTCCACAAACACAAGTACAAAACACGAATGAAAGCATTGTTTTCTTTTTATGCAGTGCACGCTGGATTTTTTCCAATTTGTTTTCAAAAACAGGATTTATTATCAACAAATAAAAAATGTGTATTCATGCTTGTATGAACCCATTTGCTCAGTGTTCAGTTTGTACACTGATTCAGTGGTGTGATCAACTCATGCACATTTCCTCATACAGTGCGATGAAAATAAGGTCAAGTAGTTGTTGTTGCATTACAGCTAGAGGATTTATATTCACTGGAGCGCATCTAAAAACCAATGATAACTCATTTAACCGTGCAAATAAATGCATACTGTGCTGGACAGCAATTCATAATCATTCATTTTGCTGATTTTGACCTGACTCGCGCAGATGTGGCAACAATTTTAATGAACTACAAATTGTGTGAACAGTAACAAACTGGTCCTGACCTCTCATCTCTGAACTTTACCCTTTAATCCTTATACTTCAGCATGTCCACAGAAGGGCTCGTTCAAATGGGAGCTGAAAGTCATTAATATGCTGAAAGGGAGACCTTTGTACCCTGTCATCAAAATCACAAGAAGGAGGGCTGGAACAAACAGATTTCTGAGTAATTGCACTTCTAATTACTTGAGCTGCTGCCATAAAACACTTTAATACACATACACTTGAAAGAAACAGTGTGAACATACTATAGACTGTAAATATGAATGAAGGAAGCCTGAGTGACGTCACCCATCTGCTACTGCACGGGGCTCTGGATGCTCATCAGCAGCAGGCGCCATGCTGGACATGCTGTCTCATCCAAACTTTCAGTCACCCTGACAAAAGGCCTAGAGCTGGAGCTGAGAAACCTGACAACCCGTTACACTGCACCCACCTTTCAATCAGTTCAGACACAATCCTAACTACGTGTCATTCATAAAACCAAAACTGATGCATTATAAAAAACATCACGGTGTGTGCCCATGAGGACAATAACTAATCAGACAGATATCATTTTTTTGCACCAGGATGTAAACATGTTGTGTATGTGATCTACAGGGCTCTTGGAGCCAGTTTCAAGCGGATCCTACGAACTCCAGGATTTTTGCACTTCTGCGTTGGCTTCATTTTTCAACACCAGAGTTTGCTGCTTGGTACATACACATGTATGCACAGCAGTGGCGATTCTAGAGTCTGGCAAAAATTCAATGGGGGAACCAGCATCTATCCCTATTATGTCAACCAGTTTCCTGATGCTTAATCTCTTTCTCCATCTTCTTTTTTCACTCCCAGATGGATAATTCCTCTTCATTTTCGTTCAAAAACTTTCACTGAAAAACTTTGTTTCCCACAGACACGCCTAGCAGGGCATCGAGCCGGAGTGCTGTCAGATGGGGTCCCCGTAGGGAGGTTTAATACGTCATTGTGAAATTTGCAAATTTTGATCCACTGCTGTGGTTTAAAGTTAGTCAGCCCTTGACGGCCCCCTTCTGGCCTGGGGCCCCAACAAGCTGCCTGCCTTGCCTATTGACAAACAGCGTCTCTGATGCACTGCAGTAGTGATCTTCTTAAGTTAAAGACAGTTAACAGTGCATACATGTTAAAGTGGTATCAATAGATTGTAGGGCCACTTTGGGGAGGTAACAAGACATTAATGTTTTATGTTTAACAAATACATACACAGAGCAGCAGTAGTATGTGTTTGTTGGTGTGAAATGATCTTGGATTAAAAATAATGAAAATTGAAATTGATCCGGATAGAAACTTGTTTTCAGATGTTTATCAGCACTCGTCTGCTGCTGTCTCTGTCTTGCAGAACGCTGACAGTGAAACAGGAAATTAGGGATTAAGTGTGGAGACAGGTGGGGAGGGATGAGGGAGGTGTGTCTGAAGAGAAAGTTTGTTTTGGTCTGGAAAATCTGCTCTGATAGTCACATAGTAAGCCTTTAAACACTCAAAGCTGAGGGAAACTGCAATGCCAGATGTTACTTCTCTGTAAACTGGTCACTATGTGCAGGATATTACCATTCAATACACAACGCTCATTATAATGGCTGCTGCATGGTTGGTGTTAGACAAAGTGGTTTAGAGCACGCTGCAGAAGCAGCCTTGTTTTACATTTTGCACAACAAAGATTCTTGATAATTGATACATCTGACTGTTAAAAAAGGCAGTTCTTTGTCAAAAAAGACTACTTACACAGCACAGGACAAAATCAGCAAAGACATGAGAGGAACCACTTATTCAACAGGGGGCGCCAAAACTTACAGAAAGTGAACGTTCCTCACAGGAGCTTCACTCACACATTCTAAATTCATTGATTTATATTTCAGCATAGTGTGTTATATAGAATGTTAAAACTGCGTCTATGACACATACTCTAACTTGCTTGTGCTCATTAAAACATGTTCAATCAATCAATCAATCAAACTTTGTTTATAAAGCTCATTGCAGACAAATTAAATTGCAGTTCAAAGTGCTTTACAAGAATGCAGAAAAAGTGATAGACGAAAAAGTAGATTGTAAAATCATTGCGAGATGAATGCACACCAATAAGATTTTGATAAAAAGATGGGTAAAAAAGAAATACAAAGACAAGACATAAAAGAATGTTGTACATGTTGTGTGCAGTTAATTATTATAGTAAAATACTGACTGAAACTGACTGAAATCGAAAGGGAGGTTTATTTGTTCAGGCATTTTAAAAAACAACAAATTAAATAATTAATGTAGAAATATCCTTGAAAACTAAACTAAAGTAAAATGTGTAAAAGATCAACCAAGCAGGAGCAGTTGGCAGTTAATGAACTGCTGATTATATTTGATGACTGTATTTATGCACTGCATTTACAACTTCAACACATTAATCCAGACTGAGACATTAACTGGTTTATTAAGTATCAGCATCGTATGATTAATGTTGTTTAGGTTTAACATGTACCTGTAGCTGCAGTGGTTTATAGCCGTCCATGGCTGCTGGTTTTGTCTGATTGTTCTCACAGATGGTTGTCTCGGAGGTAGGAGAACTGGAATTATGTTGACAGCGTTTCAGATTGGACTGTCCTGACACTCTCTGCTTTTTCTATTTTTATCAGAGCCAGAGTTTAGACCGGGGCTTTTATCAGCCACTCCAGAGAGGGAGAGAGATGGCAGAGATGTGACAATTGTAGAAGAAATATTTTTCTCTGTTAAAACTATTGTCAGAAGGGACTCAGAGTGATAGATCAAAGTCAAACAACTGCAGTGTTTAAAGGAAAAGTAAGTATTTCATATATGAAAATAGATAAATTGACATTCGGACTGGTTTCTAAGAAAAAGTCATTTGTACCAAATTTTTAATTTTACATTCGCACATAAATATTGTATTCATAACATCAATTCTTTATCCATATTACCTAGAGACTAATCATGAGCACCCAGCCATATTTGTTCTGAAGAGATCACAATATACTCAGACACACACACACGGCCTGATCCCCTCTACATGTGTTCACATGAGGTCTGCAGCAGTTTCCACCTGCAGCTGTGTGTCCTGCTGAGGGGCTGATGTTACTCCAGTAGCACTGATGTGCATGATCGGCCTGATGAACATGGCGAGTGCTTTGACTGGCAGAAGCAGATGGCACGTTGGCAGGGCTTCATGGCTGTGCCCTCTGTGGAAATGCCTCATGCGGAGAGCAGCTAATCACCACCCCGCCCTCATCACAGGAATGACCAATTATAGCAGCGCGATGCTACATGCAAAACGGCAGGCAGGAGACGAAAATAAGAAATACAAATTTGACCTAAAATGACTGACCTGAAAATACCAAATTCATATTTCTTTTCTGTATCTAACCATGGCCCGGTTACATGTACAGTATATCTGGGGTCTCTTTGATCCTGGTAAAGAGTTTGTATTTCTTAGAAAGTTCATCTTAAATCTGTAATCCAATAGAGTGTTGTTAAATTGTTGTTAAGTTGTTAAAATTCTCTATTTTTAATGCTGCTTGATTTGTTGGCACCTTGGTTTACTTTAGTACCAGCAACTAAGCTTCAATACTTCAGTAAAAATTGTTGCCGTTAAATTAATTTTAAACTGCAATCTGATTTAAGGCTGTACATGACCTGAGTTATATTGGACACACCAGCAGGACATTGTAAAGTTGTTGTTTAACTTCATGCAGTCTTACCTGAAACCTGAAAGCTACTGTAGCTAAATGCATACTGTGGTTGCTCCTTTCATTACATCACTCACCTGGTAAATAACCCATTCAATGTTTTACCAGTGAAATGCTTTTAATGTTAAGAAGTGGCTGCAATTAATATTTGGATAGCATTACCAGATTTGACATGGTGGCCATCATCAATGAGATCAAATGAAATGTCCCTTGATCACATGCTCGCTCTGTGTCCTGTGAACACCTTGCACATTGAAACCCTGCTGCTGGCTGAGGGGCAGAGTTGCTAACCGCTACACTACAGACTCCAAATTTTATTTAGTGTTGATCATGAAGATCAAGGCAACAAAGTTAATTCATTTTAAAAAAATTTAAAGATCTATTTACAATTATGAAAAACAGAAAAAAAAGCAACATTTCCGCACACATAAAGAGCTGGAACCATAATTATGTTTCTGCTTGAAAAGTAAATCAAACAATTATTCAGTTAAAAAAAGCAAGGACAAATCATTGCCTTTCTCTTGTTTAAGTGGTCTAGTTGACTAAGTTTATGGGAATGATATGAATGTGTGTGAAAATAACTTTTGATTAACACATACTAAATGTAAATAAAACATGTATCTTGTACATCCCTTGAAGTCATTGCCCCGAGTCTTAATATGGCAAAGTGGAGCTAAGATTTGTATGATACGAGGTATATAAAATATGCCCAAGGTGGTTTTTTTTAAACTGTTGAGATTAAATTGAGACCTCTTGTCTAATTTTTCTAAAAAGGAGACAACTGTAAGACACTCGTAAGGACTCAAACTGCATCGCGCACTATTCTCGTCTTTTTCTTGGCTACGGTTTGGATGAGACACAAGGCAATTCAAAACATAGACTGTGAACCTTCATAGTGAGACCTCACACTAGTCTAATTGTTCCTCTAGCTGAAATCTTGGATTAAGATGTATAAGAAATGCAAGACAATTCACTCAGAGCTCAAGTCGAGATATCGAATAACTAATGTTCTTCATGCAGACATGAAGATCTTTAGATAATGGTGTTACTTAAAACTGTAGGATAACTGGGTTTTTGTTTTTTATGTTTTCATATTTGATGTTTTTTTTTCTTCTTTGAAACAACTGATGGTTTTCGTTTGTGTTTGCAGGTGGGCACCCTCGGGAGAGAAGTAGCTGACCTTGGACGAGTGATGAACAGGATGGCCCACCTCATGGAGACCCTCATGTCATCGGTGCCCAAGCCTACACTAGTCTGCCCCGCTCACTACTCTCCAGGACAGCACACATACCTGCCCCACCCTAACCCTCCTCAGTCCTACTCTTCACCCTCCTCTTCTCAGACTGCCTCCATCTGGATGGACACGCCAATGTCGCTGCCCTCCTCACCCCTCACTTTCCCCCAGGGCTGTGGAGGAATATACCATCAGGACCCCCTCACACATAGACCCCAGGAACTCCAACTGCGGTACACTGCTTCCCCCAGCTCAAATTTACCCATAACTCCCAACTTATCAGAGCTGCAACTACAGCCAATCATCACGGAGTCTCACATGCTTTCCTCGCCCCTCAGCTCACCAGAGAGCTCCCACTTCACAGACAGGGTTTCTGGCTTACACAGTTCGAGGGTGCACAGTCGAGCTTCACAAGACGGGGGAGACGAGGACCCTAATCCGAGCATTGAGTGCTTTCCGCAAACTGGACTTGGGGGGACATACCCTAGCCCACCGAAGGGTTTGTAGCAGCCTTCATTCTGAAACTTTTTTCTGGATTCAGCAGGACTTTTTCCAGGTTATTTTTAGAATACGTATGTTGAACTAGATCACATTGAATAACTTTGGTCCCCCGTATCACTCAAAGAGATTGCAGGGGTGCAACTCTTTTGTTTAAAAGGCACGTGTTAAAAAAATCATGTTGCATGAAGCAAGTAAAGAAGGATTAGGTGTGTTAGCTTTACCGTATAAAAACGTAGATGTTAGACATGATGATGAGGTTCAGGTCATCTCTCTGGACACAGATCAGCCCTTTACCCACGACTGTGGTCTTTACCTGGGGGCGGGGTTATCCATAACGGAGGACAAGAGCGATACAGAGGAGGAGAGAGCTCTTTCTGACCTCTCTTTTTTTTTGCTCCTGGCGTGATGGTTTCAGGTCAACTAGGCTGGTTGGAGCAAGACAAAGCATTACGAGTGCTGGAGGTGAGGTTTGGAGACAAGGAGGGGAGATACATACAGTAGGCAGTTACCATTCGTCCCCTAACCCCTCTATCTCCACCATTTGTTGTCCTTTTATCCCTTCTTTTCTTGCTCACTCAACCTGCACCCGATGCTCTGGATTGCATGGACCAGTGCGTGTCTGGTGGGGGCTGGTCGGACTGGGAGCACAGAATGGTGTGAGAGGAGAGAAACGGGATGTATTGTGCTCTTTACCCCAAGCCCCCTAGGGAACTGAAGAAAGTTGGTTATGGAATCGGGAAGTAGGGTGGGGGGGGGGGGTTATGTTATGCCTCGGGCAGCACAGCCCCTGCTGTCGTCTGTCACACCGAGCACGGGGACTCTTTCTCCCTCTTTGTCCTTTCTTTTCTCCTCAAACCTCTCTCTGGCTCTCTCTTTCCTCTTTCTCTCGCTCTGTGCATGCCTTTCTGAGCCTTTTGAGTAGTGCCTGTAGACACAAATTAACATGCTGCATGTCACCCAGTGGAAATCCAGCTTGCCATTTATCTATCTATTTAAAGGAAACATGGTTCAATCTTTTAATAACCGAACCTGGCATTTACTGATGCATATTTATTGGATGTTGGGTAATTTTTGACTAAAGGAAGTCGCCCCCCCTTGTGAAGAGGCCTGGAGGAAAACTGCCAATATTGAATTGGTTTATGGTCCATGATGTCGGCCTTTTCCCCGTTTGTCACCCGGGGTTATCAGCTCTGAGGTCCATTTTCCCAGCTGGTCCGAGTGAAGGCAATATTCCCTTAAATAAAAAAGCACAACAAGGACATAAAGACACTTTTATATTTCTATGAATGTATCAATACAAAAAAATGTATTTTTTTACCTCAAATAATGCAAGAGTGTGGGATGGCAGTAAATTATGTTACTGTATATGAGGTTATGGCAGTGCTGTTTGCTGGCCAATGCAATCTTAAGCCAGGAAAATGGTCCGAACTATTGTCCACACAGATCTACAGTTTCTCTTTTGAATTCATGTGGGTTTGACTCTGCTTCTCTGCAAATGGAATGTACTGTAATGGAACATCTTTATTTCCCTTAACATTTTGATATTTAATAGATACAAAAACAATGTTATGCTAATAAAAGACAAATATGACTGTTATGTCCTGGCCTTTGCTTATGCTCAGTGTTCAAATATATTTTCATTAAAGCTGGACAGACGTTATTCGAGGTTATGACATCAAGGAACTCTGCCTTCTCTTAATATACATTATAATCTTTACAACCACCATAGAAAATACATTGATGATAATGGCTTTCAAATATCTAGTGAACTCAAATTTTAGGCGCAGATAAAATGGCATCATTACACTCTTCTCCAGGCCTGAAGTTCAGGAAATAAATATTTCTGATCAGTTACATGGACATTTGTTTTTGTTTTTTTAAATATGCATTGTTTTGTCACAAACACAATTTTCCAGATGTAACCTATGTATTTTTTGTGTGTAGGTTGATACAATATCCTGTTGACAATGTAGGCCTAGGCTTACATACAGTATATTTTGTTTGTGAAGCGTAGCAAAACCAGCCATAGCTTATGCTAAACCACATCAAAGCACCATGTTATAAACACTTTGAGCTAAATGCTAACATCAAGACGCTAACTAACTTACAATTGCAAAGTTAAGATACTGCATTTAGGCATTTATTCTGTGTATCATCTCTGTCTATTATGTTAGCATGCTAGCATTTGCTAAACAGCTAAGCCCAAAAAAAGGCCAAATGGGAGATTTGAAAGAGAGAATAAATGAATAACTTTACTAAAATTATGACTTTTAACACCTGAAATGTCTAACAGTATCATCTTCCGGACAACTGCTAGCATTGCAAAGCAACACAGCTTCATATTAGCATTATGGCATTAAAACACAGACATGTTTTAAGGGTGTTAAATATCCTAAGATGTAGCTTCTTATTATCTTATTCTGCAGCTTTACGGCTTACACTTTTATACACAAACAGAAAGTGGTTATAGTGCAAGCTCTCTCTTGTCATGAGCGACTATTGCTTGTCCACACTGTGTTGGTGACAGCAATGTGTATTTGTCTTTTGTATTGTTGTTGTTTGTTTGTCTTTCTTTTGTATCGTGCTGCTCCGGTTCATCTGAGGTGAAAGCCCTGAAGTCGTCATGTTTCACAGGTGACGTAGGCGGGGGATTGAAAACTGTGTGTGTGTGTGTGTGTGTGTGTGTGTGTGTGTGTGTGTGTGTGTGTGTGTGTGCATGTGCGTGTGCGTGTGTGTGTGTGCGTGTGCGTGTGTGATGTGTGCGTGTGTGTGCGTGTGCGTGTGCGTGTGTGTGTGCGTGTGTGTGTGATGTGTATTACATTGACACATCTGTCAGAGGTCCAGCTGCTCTAACCTAGCAAGGTTTTGCTCATGTGGGTCCATGAATGTATGCATGTGTGTAAATACTTTTAGAGGGGGGTAATGATGTGTGTGACTTTAAAAAATATATAACAATAGCCCCCACTTTGACAATTTCTCACATGTTTTACTGAGTAGTTACAGGTGGTAGTGTGTGTGTTTCCACTGAGGAAGATTATTTGTGTATTTAGCAGCGCCTCCAGCACATCTGTGGGAATGCTGTTATAGCCTGGGGTCTTAAAGGCCCATCCATATTTAATGGTGTACAGACAATCCCACCCTGGCTGTTTATGCATCGTTCTATCCACCTGCTAGCAAGCTCATCTTTAATTTACAACTTACCACAATCTGTCATTAGCAAACGGAGGCCCATCTGCCTTCCCCTTTTGCACCCTTGCTTTGCTCTTTCCCAACAGTCATGATTTTCAATTAAGGTTGAGTCTGACTTTGATGGATGGAGTGAAAAAACTGAGTAACATTGGGGAAAATAGGGAAAAGTGCAAAAACAATGCTAATGGGTTTTTAGAAAAGTTGGGATGAAGGATGATGATGCAGTTGATCACTGGATGATTTTCCTTTAATGTCTAGCTCAGGATGAGAAGCTCAAATGGTGCTTTATTGTCATGCTACTATGTTTCAGTTCTGAAAATGTCACAAACATTGAGATCTATAAAGTCACCATTTCACTGCACAACTACTACTGAAAATAAAATCTATATAAACAAAGGGCAACTCATTAGATACTGTCAGACAACAGCTAACATTTAGCATTTCATTTTTCTAAGGTTTATTTTTTTACAGGAAGCTGTGTAGGGACTGCGCAATTATAATGATTGGCATTAATAGTGGCTAATAACCTAGGCTTAATATGAGAACAAGCAGATATCCATGCTGCTATCCAGCTAGCTTAAATGTATTATGCGCCATGTGGGAGAGGCAAAAACAGGCGAAAGTGCTTCTTAGAACACTCAATTCATACATGCCTTTGAGTGCAGGAAAAGCTTTTTCAGAATTTCGTTTTGAAGGAAAATACAAACTCCAAAATATCGTGAAAATATCTAGGCTTACGTCCACTATTTCTGTCATGTTAGGGCCAGATAGTAGCGTACAGATGGCAGAAAGAGCTTCAAATGTATTTTGATTCTAACACTGAAACACATTTAAAGCCGTGTTTCATAGTCCCTCTGCTGCTTTATGTCTTTCAAACCCACTCTTTTCACATTGTTAAATACTGGCCCTGACAGAAATACAACAACTATTCATCACTATCCACTCTATCTGAGCACACAGAGAAATGCTGTGCATTTAAACACACATGCAAACACACACACACACTCACTCTTCCATTCAAATAGCACTTCATTCCGGTGAAAAGAGCCTCTTCAGTTGTGTGTCGCCACAGATTGCACTACTGAAAAACTCCATGGCTGTGCAGGAGGTGAGAAATTCTCTCCCAGGTAATACAAATCTGTCCGTTTCTCTCTTTTCATCTCTGCAGATAATAGAGATATGTTGAAATCTGCCAGCTGTGGTGAGGTGTTTCCATTGGTGTTAAAGAAAAAGAGGCAGAGCCGTGAGCTTCAACCAAGGACACATTATTATTGTGTCTGATTGGTTGTGCTTCTACTTTTGAATATGTCTGTATAGATCTGGTTTCTCTGCCATGTATTAATTTGAGATTGAACATACACATAAAATACAGAGAACACCTTCTACCTAAGGGCTTTACATTTTTCTGTCCCACTTTGGGTGAGACAGCAGCCATTGTTGTACATTCAAATGGTTTCATTTGCATTGGCGTAATGCAGGAAAGGGGGGGGGGGGGGGGGGGGGACTCTTGCAGGACACTTTGTGTGTTTGATAAATGACTTTGCTGCTCCCGTAGGTGCTATGGTTGAAGTGGTGGTGTTGGTGGGAGGATATGCAGAACAATGCGCATGTCAGAAGCAGAGATTAATAGTGGTTCCCTCTCTAAGAAGTACAGGTCTGACTATACCCGTCATAGAAACAGAATCGGTTGCTAAATTACCTCTTTTGTTGCTCACCTGTCACCGAGGCGTCTGGCATTTAAAAGCAGCATATGGATCATCACCATGTAGAGCTCTTGCTAAATTGTTGTCTTCTATTGTGTTGATGTTACAGTGATTTAGGTGTCCCTGCTGAATAGTCTGGACCAAATCGTTCACTCATTCTAAGGAGGCAGACTTTTTTCTTTCTTCTATTTGTGAACATCTGGCAGCTTCAAACACTGTTAGGCTACTGTTCGTGATGTTCTTTTGCATTCTGTTGTCAAAGTAGATTTTTATAGGATAAATTGGCAAACTTTAAGAATTTAACCGGAGTCATGCAGCTTTTCATTGAAGTCATCTATTCAGAGAGAGCAAAACATTCAGCTGTGTGTTCTTATGATATAGGTAGGGCTCTGTCTTTGTCTTTGTCATTTGTCTGTGTTAGGGCTTAAAAGAACAAAACTATTTATTTGGGAAACAATGTGACAAAGTGAAAGGCGTTGCTGATAAATATACAGAGACATATCACTTGAATCTAAAGCTGCCCTGTGGCTATGTGGAGCTTTAAAGTGTGTTTCAGCTTGTTTTGCTCTTTGGCTCGGTACATTACCTGTGTGATTAACTTGAACCACTCTCATGGAGTCTTTTTTTTTTGTTGCTGCAGCAGACATCAGCAAAATAGAGAAAGACAACCAATAACGTCATGGGTCATTTAGCAGCTAAACAACTAGATATTTCCCCCCATAGTTGGTAGATACTTAAAGCATAAATAAAGAAAATGACAGTCCATCTGTTTGCAACCTTTTATATTTGAGACTACATGTCATTATGCAAGTTAAGCTTCATGAGTAAGATTGCTGCTTTGCCATCAGAAAAATACCATTTGTAATTACTATTTTTTTATCTAGCAGACCTGTTTTGAAGTATTTGATGTAATACATAAATACACGTATCATCAGAGCACCACTTTATTTGAAGGCTTCCTGTATAAAGTGTTTCAGATGGAACTTTCTAAAAGAGATATTCAAACGCTGTTTTTGTGTCTTTGACCTTAATTGCTGCTCTAAGCCAAGTTTTCCGTCACATTTTAAAACACTTAATCTCTGCTCAGTGTCAGCCCCGGCTCCTGAGGACCATCCACACAGACCTAATTGTACAACAAGCACATTACAAATCACTTGAAAACAACAACGGTGTGCGTGTACAGAAGACCCAAGGCTCTTTCAGGCATGCACCATAAGTACAAGCCACCTCCATCAAGGGTTGAAATAGCCACCATGGATCTTCATAAAGAAGGCAAAGCGTCCGGCAGCTGACATCCATCTGAGTCTCCCAGGGTCCCCAGAAGATGTGTTTGTGTGATTGTGTCATTTGTGGCTGTACTTTGCGTGGTGGCAGGTAACAAGAAGGGTGGAAAAGAGTCTGGTGAGAATGCAACATGCCCTGAAACCAATAGAGTTTGTATTTAGCTGTTCACTTGATTTTTGATTACATTTTGAGGGCAGACAGAGGGATATATCTGCAATAAAACGAGAAGGAGAAATTAAGATTTGCACACAGGACATCAAATAAAACACTGAGATACATATTTAGATGAGTTCTGATTACTGCATGGTGATAGCTCTTTTAAGTTGCCAAAGTCTCCAACACGTATTGCATTCCCTCCCAGACAGGTATATGTTTTAAAGGGTGCTATTTCTACCAGCACGCTCGACTTCACCGGTTATTGCAGAGAGAGCACAGTGAATGACTGTCGTTACTCTATGTGGACTAGTATATCCTCTACCGAGACGTACACACAGCAGAGTTCCTCAGAGGATTACAGTCATAAAATAGGCAGTCACATGAGTTTTGAACGGTGTGTCATTCCCTCAGACTCTCACTTCTTGTTTCCATTCATGCTCTTTTTTATACATGTCACATTTGTAGGTCAAGTTTGATGCATGAACACTATAACCCAGTGTAAACAGTGTTTTAACCTAAGATTTCAGTTTCTTTTATTACGACCATATAATTTGAGATGTTCTAATACTAGCTTTCCCTTCTTGATGCAGATTCACAACAATGGAGTGACAGTATTCTAGCGATAAGTGCGCGCGTCCCATGTAGAGAGGCTAAAGTCCTCCAGAGCGGGCGGCCCGGGATCGAGTCCAACCTGTGGCTCCTTCCCTGCATGTTGTTCCCGACTCTCCCTCTCTCTCTCTCTCTCTCTCTTCCTGAGTCTCTGACTCTGCCCACTGTCCTATCTCTAAAATAAAGGCATAAAAAGCCCCAAAACTCTGTATGGCAGCCCCTCCTCAAACTTTAACCATGTACATGTTGTCTTTTACTGTGTTGAATATTGCTTTTTACTAACTATGACTAACTCTCACATGTACTGCTAACACTACATACACTACATGTTGTTAGCTATCATACAACTAATGACTTATCAGTGCTCTAAAACTGTCCTTTTAGGGGCAGGCACAACAAATCCATGATAGTACTACAGTACAATTCATTGTGTTGACTACTGTATTGATAGGAAAATATGTTATCCATGCTATTTTCAAGGTTAATCAGTTATGGTATTATTGTTATTGATTGGAGTACTTTAGGATACAAATCACACATTTTTTCTATTTGTTTTTTAAAGTTTCTTTTTTTGGCCCTTTTTGCCTTGAAATTGAAAGTACAGCTGAAGAGAGACAGGACATCTTGGGGGAGTTGGGTATGACCCTTATCAAAACCAAATTTATCTCAGGACCCTTTACAAAAAGAGCTGCAGTAGACTTTGATCGTTGTTGTTTCATTTAGAAGGACCCAACATGAATCCACCGTGAGCAAGCACTTGGCAACAGCAGCAAAGAAAAAACTTTCTTTTACAGTCGGAAACGTTGGACGGAACCAGACTCGCAGGGAACCGCTTTCTGCAATTACTGGATGGCGACTCGCAGAAAAGGCCAACGGTCTGAGTTACAAACTGTGAATGGGGCACTCATTTCAGCCACTGAGCCAAACCGGCACCAAGATCCAACAGTTATCTGAGCTGTGAGTGTGGGTAAACAACTTCTCAGAATCCTTAATGTAGAAATTCATTAGATTAGTGATCCTTCCTTTTGTTACCAGCTGAGCTTGCACATGTGATTATGAGATGCAAACACTAAAATAACCCTCAAAAATTGATGTTTAAAAAAATAAAATGTATCAGTATGGGCTTGAACATCCTTTTTTATGTTCTTCTTAAACTAAGCAAAGTCTGTAAATCTACATAAAAGGTAGAGTACTTGCAGCAGTGAGAGAGGTCGTGTGGGTCATTTGGTTGACTTTATACCGACAGCATGTCCTCAATCTTTAACTGTTGCTTTCACAGTGAGTCTGTGACCTCTTGCCATCCACGGAAAAACTTCCACTTCTTCTGTAGCTCAGCAGACTGGAGTTACATAACTGAGAGCAGACATACTAATCAACAACATCATGTTGTTTGTGCAAGTGTTTGACCTATGGCTCCGAGCCTCAGACATACCATATGACTGGTCTTATTGAAAAGGTGCCGTGAACTCCACTGGGCTGAGTGCACTATGGGTTAAGATGAGCATTAGAGAGTCAGAGAATAGGAGGTTATTAGCTTTAAATGCCTGGAGGCAAGAAGAGAGGTACAGGGGGCGAGCTCAGAGTGTTTTCCGCCTGCTATAGATTCCATGTTTAACCCTCCTAACTTCACCTTATCTTTTGGCTTTGAGTTACAGTGAATACTTGGACATAAAAAGTCATGACACGGTCGTCTGTATGTTAATTAAAGGTTTGCTGTTCAGTCATGTGCTCATCGGGTCTTTGCAGTCACATGGTATGCTGCATTATAACGTTATAGCTCCAGCCTCAAAATTTTTTAAATGAGAACATGTTTATGGAAATTCCCCTCTCTGTAAAAAAAAAGAAAATGGAGGCTATTGATGTGTAACAAAAAGAAAGTGATCGGTTGGAGCATTGGGAGGATTAGGAAGGTGGATGGCTCCCTCTGCTGTTGACTAGTGATAAGGTTTGACTTCACTTCCTTATTTTGGACAGAGTCAGTCAGAAAACATCACTTTGAGGGTTCACTCCCAGGTGTTTCCACTTATTTAGCTTGATTTGGTTTCTTCTCATGACTGTGTGAGTGTTCAGGCCGCTTGTTTGTCATCTCTCTTGCTCTCCTGTTAGTTATTTTGCACCTATGGGTGTTCTACAGGTGAAGTTTTGGCATGTCGCGGAGGACAAAAACTTTGGCAAATTTCCATTAAGCGGCTTTGGTTCCAGTATGCTGCAGGCATTAATCATGTTATCTCTAACACCTGTGCTTTTTCGACTTTGACTGATCACAATGGGAATAAGTTGAGCAGACCTATCTGATTAACTGAGACACTGAAAACCACTCAGGGTTTGCAGGCGGATCATGCAGCACTCCCTGTAGAACTACAAAACTTGCACAGTATGTCGACACCTGAATATTAAACTCTTATATGATTTTTTATATGACGTTTGCGTTAACACCTCTACTATAACAGTAGCCACTCTCCTGAAAGAGCTTTTTAAGACGTTGGCACTACTCTGAAGAGATTTGGTCGTGAAGGAGTTAAAGTTTGGAGTCAGGACAAATTCCATCCAAAAGATCAAGATCTAGTTCATAGACCAAGGGAAAATGGGAAGATTGCAGACGATAGATTTGAAGTGAATGCACACGTAAAGATTTTCGATTCAGTCTTCTAAATTACCAGCACACATATAAAATGTCATTATTTCTGTCCAATCGGAGGCCTTCTCACCGAGATCTGTTAGTTTTTAATGTGGGTCTGTTTGCTGAATACATTCAAACCTTTCAGGAATGTGCAAAATACATTAACACATGCATTTAGAGCATTTACTGAAGTTCTAATAATATGCATCTAAATAAATACAACCATATATTTTACTACACAAGCAGTGTAAAATAGACTTCTTTTTTACATATTATTTCTTATTTGACTATTTGCAATCCTTAAAACAGGAACAAAAAAGCAGAGTGGCAAAGTGAAGCAAATATATCATATTCTGTAGATTGACTATAAAGGTTCACTACTTCAGCCACTATTTATAGTACATTTAGGATGCCCTGGATTTACGTCTTTTCTATCCATTAATCAGGCACCTTTAGGAGCGACTAGTTGTTCAAAGTGCCACTGTTGTCGGGGTTGATGGCTGCAGGGACGCAGGAGCAGACCTGCTGGGCTGGTGTGGGTGCTTTGTGTGACTCCTCCTTCTTTTACAGCCTCCAAACATAACTGTGACTGCTGGTGGACAAGTTGACCGCTCAGCTGAAAGAGAAAAACAGACTCACTGAGTTACACAGACAGCCACTGAGATCATGCGCACGGAGTTAAAACAGAAACTTCTCTGGCGTGCCTTTATGAAGTTCCACTGAAGTCTGCTGCTGGTCGGTCGTTGTTTGGGGCACGGAGACGCCACCACCCGCTCTCCATCTCCGTCAAGACACAGAGCCCCCATTGGACCCCAGCGCACCTCAGAGTCAGAGTTCAGATCGCAGTGCTGCAGTGAACAAGAGAGATTTTTCTTTTCAACTGTGCTCCATCTACATTTCTGCAACTGTTGTGATAGTTACCTGGCTGCCTGTCCCGCTGCAGGGTGCTATGACCATGACCCCACCATGCAGATCATGACCTCGGGGAAGGTCTGCACAGCTGCTCGTGCCCACGTTGTACAGCTTCAGACAAGGACAGGTGGGACACATAAGTCTGTCATGTCCATCAATAGTGAAAAAGTATAAATTGTGTGTGTGTGTGTGTGTGTGTGTGTGTGTGTGTGTTTGCTACCTCTCCTGACAGAGCAGGTCTGTCCTGAGGGATGTAAAGTTGTGGATAAACCGTTGTCAGGTACCAGTGGAAGTTCCTGCACCCCAGACTCCTTTTAAGTTTCAGACGCTCTGTGATGTTCGGACTCTCAGACTGAATTTAAAAAAAGAAAAAGAAAGAAAGAACAATCAGGTCCTTTTGTTCCCTTTCCCCTCATCCTCTAAATAATCTTTTAATCGAATCCAAACATACACACCTGCCTAATGAAATGAGCGAGAGTGTCCCTCCTGTAGAAGATCTTCCTGAAAGCATCCATCCAAGTGTCTGCGACCCGGATTTTGTTCCTCTGGAGAACCTCCTGATCCGGGAGGAGGTAAGGCAGATGGTGGTGGCCTACGTGAGCCACGCGGGAGCAGGGGACCACCTCCATGGAACCCCCGCAGGACCACACCTAGGATTTCAGGGACGCTTTAGCAAAAGTTTGACTGTTCAATTAATATCATGAGAGACACATACTGGTTTGAATCGTCTTCATGTTTTCCAGAGCACGCTACAATAACACATTGTGAGTTTTCAGAATCAGAATTTTTTTTTTTTTTTTTTTTTAATGTTTTCAGAGGGAAACGAGTGGTCAAGTAACATTTTCCTCTCAGACTTGAGCTTTTGACAACTGGCCCAGACATTCCAAGACCTTTATTCAACCTGAGATTTCCATTTGTAAAAGGCATCGTGTACCAAAACAACATTCCTGAGGACCTGACAGAAGGCAACTTAATCACTCTCTCACAAAAGCATGGCTACAAAAAGAGCTAACAGGACGTCTCTTTGTCCTGTTTGACCCAAAAAAAAATTGAAAGTGGACATTCAAAAGTGTTTTATCTACCCTGATTGACAGCTCAATTTGCTCTCCTCCCCACAGAAGTATCCCTGGGTCATAGGCTCCCACGCTGTGGAAGAAATGTCTGTCCATGGCCACAACTCCTCCTCCTAATGCTGGACTCCTGAAAGGGACAGAATGCTTTGTGATGTTTTCTGGCTTGTGACCTTTGGATGAAAAATTAAGTTGCGATTTCTTCTCAAAGGTTTGATATTCTAGTAAGCAGTTGAAGCACAGAGTGAAGAGATGAATTCCAGGAAAAAATGACTAATGGTTTTGATAAATAGGGGTGGGACAAAATATCAGTACGGCAATAAAGCGTCACCCTGACTTACGGGGAACCATTATTGAATCACTGGTGCCAAATATTGATTTTAATTTGTCAAAAAATGAAAAAAATGTGGAACTTTAAACAGATTGCCCCGGCAATTTGCCTCAACGCGTCACTACCTCATGACTCCTCTCAGTGGCACTTAAGCAATAAAAAGGGGAAGAAAAAGTTGACAGCGAGCTCAAGAATAAGAAGTCAGTAGGCCATGTCGAAGAGGAGGGAAAAAAAGTGAAGAGATGTACCTTGAAAAGATGTCAAACTGACACCAAATTGCAGTAAATTAATACATTAATCCAGCACTTTATCTTTTTAGGGGCATTTTTATAGTTTTCAGTGCTTCTCAAACTGTGGGGCGCAGAACAGAACCATTGAAATAATAATTGGCCACCCTGGGTTCCAAGCCATAATCCTAAACTATGATCACCTATTTGACCTGTCAGAGGCGGGGTTAATGTTCAAACTAACTACTTGGGCTGTTTCACAACAGACTGCTCATAGCTTTCTTTGTTTTTCCATGTTGCACATTACATTTTCATTTTTTGGACACATATCTTTTCGAGTCCTCAAAGAAATGAGCCTAGAAGATTTTAGTGATGCTACTCTGTTGTGTTACTTTTGAAGCATAAAAAAATATACTCAAATCTTTTAAAGTATTTCAAGTAGCTATGATTATTTAATATAGAAATAGAAAACAATGTTATTTCTTTCTATGTTTGCAAACACATACATAATGGAGAAATAATGTTCACAATTTTGATGGTATTTTAAAACATTGGAATTGGCCCTTTTAGTTATCATTTTGTTCCGGTGTTGTAATTTGTTACTTATCACAGAATCCCTGTAGCATGATATCATCGTTATCATGGTTCACGTATTGCCTATCTTATTGTATTGTATCACATCGTATCACATCATATCATTAGTTACCCTGTGACTCCCACGCCATTAGTAAATAAATATTTTGCTTTCTTTTTTTCATCTTTTTTTAACATCAAGTAAATTATTTGGTCTACCTTGCAAGCCTTTGGGGTCTCAGCGCTCACAATGGGAGTCATTGGGCTACAAGAAGTCACCTTTATTGCAGTTTTGAAAAAAACTGAATATCTGAATGAATATCTAATTTACATTTCTCTTTAATTTCCTTCAAGTTGCAGGTCATCATATCTGCACCTTTAGATGAGATTAAGATAAAGCTAAATGTATCAGTGCTTTTTCTCAGGCTTCACTAAGCTTTGGAAAAAAGTTTAAAGTATTATAACTCAAGTCATAAAAACTTGACAGCCTATAAACTCACGACACAGGTTGAACAGCTGAGTCTTTTTCTTTATCTGGCAGATGATGATAAGATTCCCAGTGGAAGTCAAGCCTCCAGTCGAAAACTCCCCTCACTGGCCACTGGGTGGCGTTGTACTGAAAGGTCTGCCAGTCAATCACATCCATGATGGGGGACACCACTCTGGTCCTGCACAGAAATACAACACATTCATCTGAACATACATTTTAATATGCAAATATTTGTTTTTCTTCTTGTCAGTTATGCCGATTAAAAATTAAACGTCATGAATAGGAAGTGCATGTCTGTCTATCAAAGATCTGGGTGAATAAGGAGATTTGACATTCTTGACTAGAGTTTCTTTGTTTACTTTTCACTCAGTATTCATTGCCTTTAACAGTGATATTAGTCCTGAAAAATAGGGGTGGGGGGCCCAAGTCAGTGCTCATGTCAGTCAAGTTCAGAGACTAGACACTCACTGTCCTTTGTTGGCGTCTGTTCTGGTACACCTTTGTTATCTGAGATATTTCTCCCTAAATGCCACGTGTGATGTGATTCTCATAGTGAACAGATTAAAGGAGGGAAGACAGAGAAGAAGAAGGATCGGGGTCAGACATGTGGCTGAGTGTTTACAGATTCCAGCTCTGAGAGTTCAGCCTAATTAGCCAGACTGATCAGAGCCACGCTGCAGGCAGCCTCAGACACAAGACCTGAGCCAAATCATGAGAGCACACATGCAACATGTATCCTCTGTTTTACTAATGAAGGAGGACAGGTTATAAATGACAGCCCTCCATCCTCTTACTCATGTCAAGTGCTTCTGTCAAACAGCTGAAAACAACAGCTTTATCCTATTTTTCCATTATAAGTCTACAGAAATGTCTTACTTGGGATTTTTTTTTGCATTTAACCAACAGAGCAGTTAACAAAATCATTGTGATTTAACAGAACTTATTTGAAGAGGAATTTTGTACTGCTGTTTATTATAAGCAGGGACGTATCAGGGTGCAGCCCAGGGTGGCATGGGCACCCCAGATATCCGTTTTGCCATTTTATGAAGTATGATTGGCTATCTGTTCGATCGGAGGATTTAAACGGAAGGTTTAAACATATCCAGGCAACTTTTGTGCCATTAAAATGTAGAACATTGTGTTTTCTTTTATATTTTATTTATTATATTTTATATTTTTTCTTATATTTTTTATTGAGTCATTAAATAATTCATATCATGCAACTGTGTTGCTTTTTTTAAATTTAAAAAACATTCAGGGATGTAACAACTTTAAAATAAGACAGGGTAGATACAAGCTTTTTGGAAAGTATGAGTAAATACAATTCATGTATGCCATTCTTCATAACTAAGTGCCCACTTGGCCGACATGGCCAGACATGATTAGATTAGAGTACCTGTCCTGAGCTACTCTTTCCAGAAGTGGTTCCAGCCATCCCTTCTGACATTCACAGTGGGAGTCCACGAACACCAACACCTCCCCTGCAGCTCGAGCAGCTCCCAGAGATCGGCACCCTCCCACGCCCAGGCGCTTGGTGCTGCGAATCAAACGCACCCCGTCCAAATGAGACACATACTCACTGAGCACGCTCTTCAGGTGTCCTGAGGAGTGAACACAAACAGGTCAGAACTGGTAACGTGTACGTTTGGGGTCCAATAAGAGAGACTCACCGTGTTGGCTGAGGTCGTCCACCAGCAGAATCTCTTGCAGATACTGTTTGGGTGCTGAATCCAGCACGCTGTGCACGGTGCGCAGCAGCGTGGACCAAGCCTCGTCGTGGAAGCAGATAATAACACTGGCTGACGGCAGAGCCTCGCTGTACTGCTCCCCTAAACACCTGACAAATGTTTGAAATAAATGCACATTAGTCAAAGCGACGTCTTCATTTAATATATAAAAAAGGGCATTTTCAGAGCGATGTCATCGTTTTGGTCGTGCGCCACTCACTCAGGATGGCGCGCCTCGGGAAACCTGCGATGCAGTGAAATACTCTCACTGATCACCTCGTTGAAACCAAACTTTTGTACATCAGACAGCTCCACCTTCTTCTCAGAATCCCTCAGTTGTATCTGCACTTCTTTCCCAACTTCGCCGTGCGTCGGCGGCGCAGGGGTGGTGGAATCCTTATTTGACCCGGTTAGAATCACCTTATAACTCCCCTTCCTCTTCGGCGGATTCTTAATGCCTTGCGTCGATGGCACAAATAAGAGCTGGTCTTCTTGAAGAGATTTTAGCGGGGCAACATTCACTCCAAGCTCTAATGCAGGGTCCCTTGAGTCCAGGATGATCTCCAGGTCTGGTCTGGGGATTCTCTGGAGGGGGCGGCGGGGAGGACTGGGGTTCTGATGACTTTGATCCTGGTCCCGGTTTAAGAGGTCCGAGAGCGCCAGAGTGACCAGGGCGAAGCCTAGGAGCAGCAGCCAGAGGCAGAGCACCCTCCTCCTTACAGCTGCGGCTCTGATCCACAGCCTCATTACGAAGAGTGAGTACGAGGAGTACTTAGAAGTCTGCCCAGTGCTGTCTTGACTTTCCCATGTTTGAGCTTTCACTCCACCGTGAAGTCATTTCACACAGGTGACACCTTTGGATTCATCCAGAAAGTAGAAAAAGAAATGAATCACCCATCAGTCCTCTGAAGGGAAGTGCAGCATCCATGGAGAAACAGACTTGGAAGAGGAGTGGCAGACCAAGAAGGTTCAGGACAAACCCCTAAACTTGTAAATGAGAGGTGAGCCCACCATGTCTCTCATCCAGCTCATCCCACGGTCCTAAAGCCTGCAAGAATGTTTTTTAAGCTCACATCTTTAAGATGCACCTGACTCATCCACGTGCTCCACATCGACTGGAACCAAAACAAAACCCCACAAAGATATGATTAGAAGTATTAGAAAATATTTTTACTCCTACCCGAACTTTAAAGCGAGTACAGTGAAACAGTAACTGACACTACTTTTTAGACATTACATCATAGTCTATTTGGAGTTTTTGGGTTTCTGCAGGATCTAGAAAATCGCTTAATTGTCATGCTGTGCCAATACTACTGTCATGACTTGTACATTATTCGAACATTTAGGATATTAAATGATCCTTTTCCCCACAAAACTTTCCACCAGAAACAACAGTTATTATATAACCAAAGTCACATTGTAGTAGAATTGGACAGTGTTTTTATGTTTCCTCTAGTGTGTGTGTGAGAGAGAGAGAGAGAGAGAGAGAGACGCCCGGTGCGTCCCACGTCAAAGCTGCTCTCTGCGGCCAGCTGGCGGCGCGCCCCGCAGTCCCATGACCGGCAGTCAGTGCCGGGGAGTGGGGCGGTCGAGGCTTCGATCTTCCCGGATCTCTTGGCAGCTCAGGCTGCTGTTTTCAGCTGAATGAAAACAAAGACGTTTTTCTTTTCCTTCTTGTGTTATGTCTTCTACATCCTTTTCTTTTTCTTTTTACAAGTAGACATCTTCATTAATCAGTTTTGTCAGAAACATGTTATTCCTACATTGCACATTCATGCAGTTTACATAATAACCCAAATTTGATTTTGAAAAATGAGTTTAATCGGGGGAAGGCCCAAACGTCATGTAAGTAATATCAGTGGTTTTAGTTTGATGACCAACTGGTGGTCTGTGGACAATTTCTCTTCACCACATCAGTAGAAATAAAGCAGCTTCAAACTGCTTCACATGCTCTGTTCTGTGGACTATTTCTGGCTGACTGGAGATGTGTTAGGTCTCATGCAACCTGGAGGAGCAGACTGTGGAGTTCTGAAGCTGTAGGTTGGCTGCAGTCAGTGGCACCACCAGTGCTGCTCCCGGAGGAGGCCCTTGGGTTTAGCTGAGTAAGTGGGATTCCTCCAATTAAACAAATAGACCCTCAGCTCCTCTGTGCTCAGGATGACAGGGCAGAATGTCTTCTGATGATTCTGATTACAGCACACAGACGAGGGAGGGGACACCTGCTGACAAAGAAAGAAAAGGGTGTCGTAAGAGGGTGGAAATGAGAGAGAGACATGAAAGAGCAGAGACAAGGGGAGAAGTGACTTGTGTGTTCTTCTGGGAAAATGTTTTTAAGCCTCAAGACTGAAAGTAAAGAAGCCCCTTCATGTATTTCCAGTTTGCACATGTGAACACTCCCATATGTGTCCATCCTGCAGCCAAAGCACACACTCACTCAGAATGATTTTCCACTGCCAGTACATTTGAAGACACACATAAACACTAAAGGATCTTGGACACACAGATACACACACACTAACACACACACACACACACACACACACACACACACACACACACACACTCAAGCATCCAGTCCACATTCTGGGGAATGATCCTGCATTCCTCAAACTGACTAGAAGCCAGAGCTCTAAATGATAAGGCACGACAAGTACATGCATGCATCCCTCTGTCACACACACACACACACACACACACACACACACACACACACACACACACACACACACACACACACACACACACACACACACACACACACACACACACAGAAAGAAAGAAAGAAAGAAAACTGTCTGTTGGCAGTTTAGGATACATTTCTGGGTTATTGTTCATTCATATTTCTGGTAGCAGTGATGTCTTCTTCCCATGTGCAGAAAACAATGAAAAGTCTGAGAGATAAAGCTGCCACTTTACAATTGATTCATTGTTTAAGGCTGTTTAAATGTAGCCTAGCAATGCCAACTATTAACTAGTTCAAGCCTCTTCTAAGCACTAAAACTTGCTGCTTTTGGTTATCTTCCATGGTCTTCTTCATGAGTTGAGAAGGATTCTTGGATACTGAGATTGTCTTTCTGCACTGCTTTGTGAATATATTTTTTTAAGGATCATTAACAAGAAGAATAAGAAATCAAAGACAAAAGGTAGGACTAATGAGCAAACTATTACAAAAATGAAAACATCTGCTAGATGCAGTCACTTATGTTCCAAAACATTGTATTCCAAATATTTTACGTCTTGTTTGTCAACGTTGATGTATTATAGTATAGCTTTGGCATCAATGCGGCATCAACACTGATGAGACAGTGAGAGAGAGAGAGAGAAAGAGAGAGAGAGAGAGAGAGAGAGAGAGAGAGAGAGAGAAACCTCAGTCACAGCCAGCAACACTTTGAAAAACAAAGATGTCAACCATGTTTATTTTATCAGGAGAGAGAGAGAGGGAGAGGGAGAGAGAGAGAGAGAGAGAGACTTCTCAAAGATTTATTCCATCAGGTTGCGAGAAGTTGCGGAGAGGTGCTGCCCTCTAATGGAGGAGGAGAGGTATAGTCCTTCACTCGTGTGTTTTTTCATTTTTTCCTTTAAAAAAAATGAAATAAAAGCACAATGCTTCCATCTGAAAGAAGTCTCCCACAGCTTTCAGTCCCATCCTTTCTGGTGTGCCTTTCTGGTGTCCGACTGTGATGTAGAAGGAACAAATAGCCACACTGAAAGATTAGACCTGAAGATCCATGTCATGATGTTTCCAAAAGAAAACGTCTCGACTGCAGACGTTATGTTATGAGGCCTGAATGATAATGTGACCGCATACTATTACAATTCTTACTAGGCCTACTTGTATGTTTGTTGGATTTTAACGAAAGACATGTCGCTGAAATACCAGCATCAGAGTCTATTTAATCTTCCTATCTTTTATCATATTTATTCGAGTTGTTTCAAGTACTAATTGACTAATGACCTTGCTTGGGGCGCGAGGCTGTAGGAAATATTTTTAAATGGCTCTATTGTGAAGCAAAACCTTTTTGGGTTCTTTTATTATGTTTTTCTTGACATAATAGGATATTACAAACCAGCTAGGGAATTAGAATTTATACCAATTAATCTTGTAAATCAATCACTGCAGATAGGCTATTTGATTATGCCCCCCCCCCCCCCCCCCCCCCCCCCCCCCCCCCCCCCCACCCACCCCATTTGTAATTCACATCCGCAGCATTTATTGTAGATCCTCTGTAATTCACGTATTGTAAATCAATTATTGTGATATGTTCGTTTATCTCTTCGTGTTGATGAATTTGTCCATGCCTTCTGAGCAGGAAATTACATTTTTGAGTGAGACAGTTCTCAGTTTGTCAGTCCTTTGTTACAGTTTCCAAACTCTCCTTGTGACAGCAGAAGAGCCGCACAAGTAAAGATGTTTATCACATGTTGGATTATGTTGAAAACGAGCACAATTGTCTGCATGCTTCTTCTTCTTCTTTTTTTTTCCACCGTGCCCTGACATCCAATCTCACGCGCTCAATCAGAGCGTCTCACCGTGACACAGCTCCATCTCCATCTACTGTATCTGATAATATGGTCAGGAGCTCAGCTGTCACGCGTGGACATTTAAAGTATTTAGGCAACGAAAACATAAATCACAATCTAAATAAACGTTCACAACGCAATTCAGAAAGACATTTAAATTCATTTTGTAATGTGTTATCGGATCATGTGGGTAAGTGAAGGACGAAAGGGGCCACAATTTTTAAAGATTAAAGTTTGAAAATACATTTTGGAACTTTTTTAAAAACAGTTTTAACTTTGTTTGTTTATAGATATTATTATCTGAACTTGGATTGTATTATCAATTGTATAGTAAAACAGCTTTACACTATAAATGTTGTCTTTTATGCACTTAGCAGCGTAATAAGTCGTTATTGTTGTGAGGATAAACGCTCTATTAACGTTGAAGCTTGTTTTTAGGGCAGAGGGCAAGGCGCGTGCGCACACTGGCACGTCCAGGCGCATCTCTCGTGTTTCCTGAGTCTAGGACACTAATAAGGGATGAGATGCGTCTTGTTAAAAAACATCACATGTTTGTGTGCTCATCGGCCCCAGATTAAATTACTGAACATCAGGAGAGACTGGGAGAAGAGCTGCGAGAGCTGGACCAGCAGGAAGAGAAAGCAGACTCTGTCCGAGAACACAAAATAGTTTGGGGTGGTCGACAGGTTTTTTTTTTTTCTTTCTTTTTCTTTTACAATCTACGTTACTTATCTTTCTGAAAAGTGGAAATGGAATCCCTGCGATTTGTTTTTCTCCTATTTTGTGCCTTTTTAGTTTATCAAGCAGATGGACGCAGAAGTAAGTGATGCTGCTTAAAATATCTTATTATGCTTGTTGTGTAATTGAAAGGGCTGTTTGGAAATATTAACTGTCACATGTTTTATCATAAATGTTTTCTTGTCTGCTGAAATTGAAATATTTATACCAGAAGTGATATAAACGATTTCTTGAAGTGAAAACAGTCTTGGTGCATTAGTTATTAAGTTTGAAATGTACTTTGATTTTGTATTTTTCTAGTAGTTTGTGTATTGTTGTCAGCTCTCTGTATCAGAGTCCCATGAGCTCAATTAAGGCGTGTGCTCTGACTGACAGTCTGTGCTCACATAGAAAATAATAGAGGATTTTTATATGAATTGCTGGAATATGTATTTACCTTTGAAACCCATTTAATGTACACTAATGTCCTGTTAGGCACACAGAGGAAGTTTTTTTTTTAAACTTCATATGAATGCAAAAACATGTGGATATTTGATTAATAATGTTGGTCTTAATTAAGCCAGCAGCCAGAAACAAAGGACACAAAACAGCACAAGATACTTGATAAATAAAAGGCGTTATGGTATAGAATTTAATCAATCCCTCAAAAAAAGTTAGCCAAGAGATATTCTGATCAGTGATCAAATGTATCATCTCCTCCCCCACATATAAAGAATGTTTTTTGAGTTGATAGAAAAAAAGAAGTGAAGGCTGTTATCATGTTTGCAAAAATAAACAGAAAACCTTAAAATGGAAAAGAAGACATTTGCTTTGATGTTTTATTTAAAAAAGGAGTGGTGGGAACAATTACAAGCATTCAATGTGCAGAACTTATTAACAAAACTTGATTTTTCATTGGGGGTCATCTGTGAACATTTTTAGTGGGATTTGAGTATTAAAATGTGCTTTCGTCATCTGTTTTCAGCTTATGGTGAAATTTTCCCCCACAAGCATGAATTAGCGAAGAAGCTTCCATTTCCAATTCCACCAATCCCTGGCTGGGATCCTGACACCAACCCATGGGATGATTACCTCTACCCTCCACTCAACCCGAAGCCAAAGGAGCTCATGCACCACAAAGGTTAGTAGAGTCACCGTCACTGTCTGAGTTCTTACTGGGATGCTTAGATTTTTTTTTCACCTTGAAACTACTGCTTTCCTGCAGGTAAACCCAAGGTTCGTCTGACCAGCGATAGTCCGGCTCTCAACGGCTCGTGCATCTCCTTCACTGCAAAGCTGGAGTATCCTCCGTGCCAGAAGGAGGATGTTAATGGAAACCTTGTTTGGGATGAGCACTGTGAGGATGGTACGGAGCTGGAGGCCTCAGGTGCTGCCAAAAAGCCCGGCCAGGCCATGCACCCCAGACATTTTACACCACTGTCCACCAAAGAAACAACCTTGCACCATATCAGAAAACCATTTTACACAAAACATGAAAGAAAAAAGATATCACAGGTGTTTTGAGATTTTTTTTTAAAAGTGGTTAAACAAATTAACTTCGAGTTTGGCCCCAATTAACCCAACATTTACATATGTTCACATACAGAATGGATCTTATGCATTTTCACCTACTGCCCAGCTGACAAGCAGACATTAAGCATTTATTTTAAGTTGTGTGTTTGACTACCTGGTGACTGAGTTTCCTATAGTCACTCAGTTTTATCTCAGTTTTGGTCTCCACCAAACTGTTAATTTGCTGAATGCTCCACTATGCTCTCCATGTAGTAGTACTTTGTCTGCTGGAAGCTATTTGGCTGAAACTTCTGTTTGCTTCTGCAAGGGTCAAGTGTAGTAAACCTTCACCATATTTCTCACATATTTTGACATCGTCATGAATTTTGATATGCTTAATAATATGCTTTAATCTCTTCTCATCCAAACAGCTAATGGACAGGTGCGTTCTGGCTACGTGTACAACTGGACTTCCTGGATCGATGATTATGGCTTTGGAAAGTGCACAGACTTAAAGAAGTGCAATGTGTTTCCTGATGGGAAGCCATTCCCTCAGAGCAATGACTGGAGTCGCAAGAGCTATGTCTATGTGTGGCACGCGATGGGTGAGAAAACACACAAATGTACTGCTTTGCTCACACACAGAGAAAAGAAGAAAAACAAAAAGTCAGTTTTCATTTTCATTTTCCATATTCACATGACTGGAATTTCTTCTGACTAATGTTGTTATGATCTAATCCTCTTGTGTTCCAGCATGTAAACATAGGGAATATAAAAGAGTTGTTGTATCTTCACAAACTTTTATTTGATAGAAAGAATGAAACTGTAGGATGGTGATTAGCTTAATTTCAAGGTGAAACCAAATTTCAGAACTCATGAGCTGCTGGCAGCTAGGTCACAACAGCTAATATTAGCTAACGATATAATTAGCTAGCACAGGTCATATGAAATGACCATCAGCTAGTAATAACACATTTTGTGTTGTATTTTCAAACACCATCAAACAGAAATACGAGCTAAAAGTGGTTGCAGTAACTGAAGGATGGTTTTATTCTTATTACGGCCATATTCCCTTCCAGATTCACTTTTCTCTCCGTTGTCTTTTATTGTTTCAATATTTCGACTTGTGAGATTCCCTTTAATTAAATGATATTCCAGCGTGGAACACAACATTTCAAAGACATTTAGCGTCCCACCATGAGAGGAACATTTGGTGAAAATGGCTGCCATGTGAATATGGTGGATTGGTCTTCTTTGTGCGTCACAGGCCAGTACTATGAGACATGTGACGGCTCCTCCTCGAGTGTGACCATCAACACCACCACCATCCCTATCGGGGCAGAGGTCATGGAGGTCATGGTCTACAGGAAACGTGAGCGTAGGAAGTACAGCCCCCTCTCCACCGACAACACCGTCTTCTACGTCACAGGTGGAGACAAACAGACCCTTTCAGCTTGTACAGGTTTATATGTCAGCATGTTTCAGCAACCTGCAGAAGGAATTATTTATGCGCCCTCCCTCTCCACACACTCTCTCTCTATTAGATAAGATCCCAGTGGCGGTCAGCATCTCCCAGAAGGCTGCGGTCAACGAGTCCGACAATGTTTTCTTTCGTGGTGAGGACGTGGTCTTCAAAGTCCAGCTCCATGACCCCAGTGGGTACCTCAAAACCGCTGCCTCCATCGACTACATCTGGGACTTCAGAGATGGCAACCAGGTGGTGACACACCGCGACCTGACCACACACACCTACAGCAGACTGGGGAACATGAGTGTGAAGCTGGTGGTGGAGGCTGCATTCCCTGCAGAGTGTCCTCCACCCGCTGCCACCACAGCTCATAAGAGCACCTCTTCTCCACCTCCCACAGGTACTAGACACATAGATATAGATGTAAACTCTGCAAGGTGTTAGATATCCATAGAGTGTCTAAATGTATGTTTTAAATGAAAGGTGGATTTGGATTCTGGATTCAAATGCAATAGCTTTTAATCTGCAATCTGGGGACACTCCACTAGATGCAAGAAATTGTCTGATTTTTCAGGCGATGAACCCAAAATGATATTGTCATTTTAAGCTTAAGAAAATAGGTCTATGTTCAGCAGTTGCAGCTTTTAAAACCAGAGTTTCCTATTAAAACCTCTGCTGGGGTTTTGATGTCCAGCCCCTTTCCCTAATCAAAACACACATGGATGAATTGGATGAATTATTAATTATTAATTATTAAGAGTTATATTTAAAAAAAAAAAAAAAAAAAAAAAAAGAGGAAAAAGTATAAAACAAAGGCTTAGATACCCTGATTTTTAGTCCCTCATAGGGGACAAAATGTAAAGTTGCTGGTTCCTGCAATTCCATATGAAACCTGACAGTATAACCTATTAAAGTTCCCATCCAAAACTTAAGATTCTCACTGCACCACTATTGGCATTGCTTTGAAAAGCTCCCTCCACGCCCACAGTAAAACATGTTACACCAGTTTTACGTTGGCAGAGTTTAGTAGAAAAAAAGATCTTGAGCTTTGGATGAGCTGACCAAAGAAAGCATTAACCCTGCTAACCTCAGGTACAAATCTGGACCTTGGAGAAGAAATGTACAGAACAGATCATACATAGAATTGTTTGCCTAGAGAAAAAAAGACATGTGTCATATCGTTTTCATGTGTCTCCCCCTCCAGAGGCTCCAACAGCTCCACCAGGTACTCATGCTGGCACTGTCAAGATGGAGACCACACGGGGTGAGTCCAACCACCAATATTGTGTTTGTGTGTATGTGTGGAAGAGAGAAAGTAAGCGAGAGAGACAGAAGAATATCAAGTGCACGTTAAATATTAATAAAGAGTCTAGCATGAATTTAAAACACTTTTTTTTAATCAAATACACACTCTTGTCCATTGAGCCTTTCTTTCTTGTTTCAGCACCACCCAGCACCAGTCGGGCCCTCCCCTCTACTTCCTCCCCCTCCACCTCCTCCTCTTCTACAAGTGCCATGCCAGTCACAGAGTCCTTACCCCCTTCTGCAGCCAGCTCGACCCCAGAGTACGACCCCACCATGTCCTGGCTCCGCACCAGACGCCTCAACAGCAACGAGTGCTTCCGCTACGTTCACGGCACCTTCATGGGCAACATCACCATTGTTGGTAGGAGGCTCCTGCTATTTTTTAGATTCAAATCTTCATCAGCCTTTTCAAACTATTCTGTGATATTGTCTATCCGGGTCCCGACGTGACAACCACTGGATGGCGCCAAAGTCAGATATTTTTAGTCGTATACTGAGCACTAAGAGACCGTAATGTCTCGTGGTCAGTGAGTCCTCCAGATTGAAATAACACAACAACTTTAGAATAACATTTCTATCTAGTAGTACAGACATTTAAGGTACCAAGAGGATGAATCATAACAACGTACACACAAAAAAAGGTTTGTGTGATATTGTATTATTAATGGTATGCACAACTAATCATAGGATCATAAGAAAAAAATCCTACGTTTCTCATACAGGTGAATTAGGCAGTGGCTTTTTAAATTCTGCACTCTTGCTTTCTAACAAAGTTTTTACATTTTATTTATTTTTGGCTTCTTGCCTTATTAGATAGGACAGCTGAAGAGAAACACAAAACTGAACCAGCAACAAATGTGTCAAGGACTTCTCTACTCGGGATGCCCGAGCTAAACCGGTGCATGAATTCATTTTTTAACTGTCTGTTTGGTTGAATCAAATTGCTACAAACACTGCTCGGTTAATCGAAAGGAAACACATCTTGGTGTTGGTTTGTTTCACACATAAATTGAACTCAGGTCTCAAAGGTAAACCCATGCATTGTTTGACCTACCCATCATGTGACTTCTCACATGCTATGCGGCTGGAGCAATTGCACTGAGAGTTTTATGATTGATTGGTTCAAACTGGTTCACAATTAGGTGGGTTTGGGTTAGTTCATTAGTTAAGTATGGACAGTGAATGAGAACAGCATGACCCTAATGACTTTGACAATCACTGACCCCTCCCCCACTTCCATCACAAGGTTCAAATTTGTAGATTCAGGTGAAACGTCTTGAAATAAATGGAATGGATCCTCGTGAGGACTTGTACTGAAGTTCATGTCCCCTTCTTCAGGATGATTTATAACAACTGCAGTGATTCATTGACTTTTCATCTTGCACCATCATCACGTCAACATTACTGGTGTAGAACGAATACCTGCAAAAGTCATGGCATTCCCAACATCCTCAACTGCAGTTTGTGTTTATTGTTAATAAGTAAATGTTAGCATGATAACCCCAAGCTAAGATATTAATTATGGTAAGCATTACAACTGCTTGACTTCAGGTGCTTTTACCATAAGCAAAAAACTATTTAATTTATGAACTATTAATAAAAGGACTTAAGAATATTTGCAGGTGGGATTTGAAGAGCATCTTTTTTTCTTTTGCCATATTAGGTCAGGGTTACCTTTATCTTTTCTCTCTTATTTTGTGATGTATTTTATGTAGGTAATGGTTAAGTTATGTTTGTGTTTTTTTGGTATGTGCTTTATCGGTTTACATATGGATTGTTATATTGTTCTTATCTGTTGACTCTTCTGTGGAGGCTGGTTTATGTGTGCAGCTCTGGACTAGGATAATGTAAAACCCCTTCAGGAGTTTTTATTCACATGTTTACATGATAGAACAAATATAGTTTGATGTCAAAATAACGTTTCTTTATTAGAAATTGTTTTTCACCCTCAAACTCTGAAAGACGCCAAACACACACGTTAGTCTCCACTAGAACGTTTTGAGCTTCATCAGTTGAATGTTGTTGGTATACATTTATGCATCAAAAACATCTAAAACTGACTTTATTAATTTGCTGTCCGCAGAGCCCAAACACCCCCTGAACAGCCAGCCAAACAGTCGCATCATAGACGTGTCCGCCTCGAGAGTGACCAACACAGATATCAGCTTCCTGGTCAAATGTCTGGGCAGGTGAGCATGAATAAATATGAACAATATTGTGAGTGAAATGTAAAGGGAATGAGTGTGTTTGACTTTTCCTCTTTGTATAACCAGAAAGGTCACATAAAGGATTCATTTACTTCTGTAGCTCTTAAAAGGAAAATCAATAGAACAGAGACATGACTGGTTTCCAGTTTAATTGGCATTAAGTAGTTTATCTGTTGGTAAAATTAAATTATGTTAAAAAAACACAACATTGAAAATTAAATGACAGATTAGAGACTTATTAGATGAACTAGTTAGTGTAATATATTTTTCTTGTTATTTTCTCATTTGCTTGAGAACAAATTGTCCTGCGGAATAATCTGCTTTATATGTAGACCTGTTCTCTATTTGGCTGTGGCTCAGTTGGAAGGGAGACGGTTGTTTCTCAACCAGAAGGTCGGGGGTTCGATCCCCAGTTCCTGCAGCTACATGGCCGAGGGGAAGATACTTAACCCCAAGTTGCTTCCGCAGTTTCGTCAGTGGCCTGTGAATGTGTATGAATGGATGAGTTAATACTGATGGTGACTTTACAAACAGCCTCTACCATCAGTGTGTGAATGTGTAGGTGTGACCTGCGGTGTAAAAGTGCAACAAGCTCAAGTCCATTTACCATTTGTTAAGAGCTAAAGACAAACATCTGACATTTGTTGATATATTTTAAAAAAGGAAAAAAAAATCGATAAAGAACTGTTTTGATACTTTCATTTAAACCTTCACCTTTCGTGCCTTTTCCTCAGCATCCCCACCTCGGCCTGCACCATCGTGTCAGACCCCAGCTGCACCCGAGTGAGTAACATCATGTGTGATGACGTCCCGCCGTCCAAACAGTGTGAGGTGCATCTCAGGCGGACATTTCTGGAGCCGGGCACCTATTGTGTCAACATCACGCTGGAGGACTCCAGCAGCTTGGCACTGACCAGCACAACCATCACCATCAACAAGTCCCAGGATGCACCTGGTCGGTTACAAAGGGACACCTGCATATTCATAAATTACTTCTTTTTTTTTTTTTTTGAGCTCTTTTACAAAATTCTGTCTGTCTGATTATGTTTCCCCTGTAGTGTCTAAGAAGTCGCACGCTGCAGAGGTGGTGCTCTCCTCCAGCGCCGTTCTGGCTGCCGTCTTTGCATTTGTCGCCTTCATGGTCTGCAGGTGATGTACAGCTGTTTTTAAGAATTGCTGCATCATTCAGCTCTGTCTTTCACATATCAAGACCATATCTTGACTTTTCCCATCTTATATCTCCCTTATGTCCCCCCCCAGGCGTTACAAGGTGTACCGACCAATTCGGAGGTCACTGGTTGAGGATGCCAGCGGACATGCTGGATTCAAAGGCCGCGCGGTCCGTCTGAGGGAGGCGCTGTTCCCCTCCAGTGAGGAGAGCCATCACTTGCTGACTGAGCGACGCCCAATGTAGGCCTGAAGAAGCTACATCAGAGCATATTTGTCTTACACGGCAAAAATACTGGAGAACAAAATCATGATCGACATATTCAAATTCAGGCTGAAGGTCCAACAATGAAGATCACAGGAACTCATTTATGTCTGTAGAGAAATAAAACGTATTAATACTGTGTTTTTGAGACTTAAATTGTAACAAGAATTAAGTTTGTTTTCCTTTATTGTTGGATAAAATGTGCCTGATTAGTTGTGTACAAGTTGTGATTTATGTGTAATGTCAGTTCCAGGACCTTCTTGATAATACCTTATACTGTAATTGTAATAATCTTTATGGATTTCTATGATAAAATCTACATTTGTATGCTCTTTATAGGTTGAATTACAAATTGAAACTGTAACACTCTTAAACTAATTGAAGGAATTCACTGGAGACTCGACACGAGGACTTTAATAAAGATTGTGAACTAACTGCTCATCTTTTCAACACCTCTGTCTCCATGTTCTAATAATATGAACTTTTTAAACACTGCTTTGATACAATTACGAAGGACATTAAGATTCTCTACATATTTAACGGTGACACTGGGATCTTTTTACAACCTAAACTCATGACCCCAGTATGAGCGCCCTTATTAGCCCAACACATTCAATATTAGCTGTGTGCCAAATCCATTGACCTTCCATTTTGTTCAACCTCAGACCTCTACTCCACCATATCTCACAGACAAATAGTGTAATGTTTTACTCCACTATAGGACTTAAGCTTAAACTAAAATCTTTTTTTTTTTTTTTAGATTACACTGAATTAATTTCCTGCTTGACAAAGACAAACATTTGTCTTTAGATCAGAGGATTTTTAATAGTCTGGCAAACAGGAAAATTGATTGTTCCTTTAATTAATAGAAGCTCTCTTAGTTTTTAATATAACTAAATAATTACAGTTCTATATTTCACTAAGCAGATGCTTTTATCCAAAGCGATGTACATCAGAGAGTAAGAACAACACAAGCATGGATCTATAAGGAGGAAACATCAGTAAATAAACACTTTGAAGGTCTGATCAGATGCTGACAGGCAGTGCAGAGGCAAAGCACAACATTGACAGCTATTACTTATTGTTAATTACAATGATTTTAAGTGATCAAAAAGCTAATTTTACGAGGTTACTTAAAGGGACTATTTTTGGGACAACAGGAACAAATTGCCCAACAAGTATGTGAATTAGTTCAAATCAGCACCGGTCTCAACGTCTACAGCAGAAAAACGCAACGAACATCAGCAGCACAATCATTTCAAGCTTACTCACTTTAGCCTCAGGTGTTGAATACAGCACTTATTTGTAGTAGAGTATGTTTACAGTGTTTCTATGGCTATCGTGTTCACACTGGAAACACTCAGAATAATTGAATTATTTTAGTGATTATTTTTTTATACATTTTTTAGGAACACTAAGCCCGACAATGCAGTCATCTGATATACTGGAGGAGAAATCTATGAAACCATATAAACAAAAATAAAAACCATTCATGCAACAGAGCCAGGAACAGCTCAGAGAACAAAAACAGAAAACTTGCTTTGATGCCAATTAGCAGCACTAAGTGTTTGCTTCCTTTAGGCTGTTCATCTTATGTTGTAAGCACATCAAACTTTTTAGAAACGGAAACAATTTACCATAATTTCTTTAAGGGAAATGTTCTCTTTATGAAGGAACGTTCAAGGGGTGGAATTCCTGTGACATTAACTAAATATCTAGTGTGACAGTCCTTTTGTCAGGCTATGTTTGTTCTTTAAATTATAGGGCTTTAAGTGGCTTTGTTATTGCTTCTATATCCTCAGAACATAGTTAAGACATGACTGCCTGTGCTGGTGTGCAACTATAAAACATAGATATAAACCCAAACACAGCAGCAACTCTAAGACCAGAAAAAGGACAAGCGCAACCAAACTTGATTATTTTTATTTTATTCAGAGGCATTTGACAAGTGGAGCTGTGTGTGAAGGGGAGGTGATGGGGCACAAGCATGGTTGCAGAGAGGGGGAGGAGGGAATATCATGCTGAAGTCAGATAACTTTTCCAAAAAAAAACTCAGAGACCCAGTCCCTCAAATCTGTCTCATACCAGGAGGATGTTTCACGTTACACAGCCAAGAAATGCTAACAGAAGAAACGAGCTACTAAATCAGCGAGTGAGTGTAGCATCAGTGAAAGAGAGAGAAAGGGAAAAAAAGACAGGACTTAATACCTATTTTGAAGTCTTACAAATCAGAAACAAAAAAAAAAGCCAGGCCCTGTTTCAAGAAAAAGTATTTTTCTCATTTAACTACTGAATGCAAAAATCAAACACGTGATTTGACCTTTTTTTTTTCCACACAAAAAAAAAAAAAAAAAAAAACCCAAGCAAAAGTTCAAATACATGTAAGCCACACCACCAAAAAATTAGAAAGCAGAAAAAGAGAAAAATCGTTTGAGGGTTTCAATTAAGCCAAAAGGAGTATATATAAACACTGGCAAAAATTACATTTTTGATCAATTTTTCTCTCAAGTCTAAATAGTACATGATTTTAGTTTCATTTTTTTTTTATTCATTTCTGGGGAAGCATGGGGAGTCATAAAGGAGGGGCGGGGGGCTAAATTCTAACAAATAGAAGAATGCCTCTACTTCAAATACATTTCTAAAGAGGTAGATCAAAACAAACTGCGGAGGAGGGGAGAAGGGCAGGTGGAGGGAGGGAGGGGGGGGGGGGATTGGCAGGAAGGAGGCAGGGGAGCAGGAGGTGTTGGGGAGAATTTAAGTATCACTTGTGCCCCTCAGTTAAGCGCGGTCTTCAGATGGCGCGCCCATGTAGAAAGAAGTGTTCAGGGGGGACTGAGGTATCAGTGCGCGCTGGCGCTCAGTGGGGGCAGGGTGGGGTGCCTAGTGCCACAACAACCCCTCACCCCCTCAGCTGAGGTAGACGGCGTTCTACTGTGGAAGCATGGATACACTCAAGCACTTTTACCACAATCAACATATTTACATTCGGCATGAAGAGACAATGAAATAAATTGTATATTTGTATGTTTTGGATTATTTTCCTCCTTTCTTAGCCCCGGAGAGAGGTTCATTCAGGTTTTAGGGGGCCTTTTCTGGCTCGTTATCCCTGTTTGAAATTAAAATTGCATTTGTGGGTTTCAGAGAATGTTTAAATCATTTGTTTCTTCTATAGCGCAAAAAAAAAAAACAAAAAAAAAAAAACCTTGCGTCTATCAGTGTGCCTCCCCCTACCCTCACCATGCAGTGAAAGACGTTTACATTGACTCTGACGGCCACTTCAAGCTGACGTAGCTTGCTCAATGAAAATAAACCTAGTCAGGCCTGGACCTTGATAGAAACCATCGTGAAGAAGGTAACAGATGATCTGGGAACAAACAGACAAAAACAGATGCTCTGCGGGACTGTTACAGTCCCCACTGCCCTGACCACAGCCCTCGCAGGAAGTCATTAAGTATTTATTTCTGACAAATTAAAGTACCATTACCTAGAACAATGTCAATCCCAAAACTAAATGGCATTGCTGCAATTATGTACGGTTGGCAATATTTGCATGTCTTGGTTGCTTTGTAGTTTTTTTTATATTCAGAAGATGGTGGACCTCAGGGGAAAAACTGAGGCGATTTTCTCTAGATACTCCTGTCAGCCGCCAGCTGAGGGGGCGCCAACTCGTGCTTTCGGAGGCTGCTATGTACAAATAGACTCTATGTACAGGGTCATCTCAAGTCACACATACACATCAACATCGCCACCTAAAGCACCAGAGTTGAAGGCAAGGTCAGTTGGCAGCTGACCAAATTTTAAATTTTCTTAAAAAAATAAAAATGTTCAAAGACTATCAGCTTTATAAAGTATACAAAATACCACAAAAGCAAAATAAAAAAAGAAAGGAACATCTTTTTCATATATATATATAATCATTTTCTTTTCTCTTCTGAGGTACTAGATCCTGAGGTAGTTAAGTAAAATGCATATTAAATTGGTTTTCCTGGGCAGCAGCAGTTCGGCACCATTTCCCCAAGTGTCAGTCATAGCGCTGCCCTCACCTCTAAATATATATTCATCTATGTATATAGGTCTATCTATAAAATGCATCCAAATTTATAAAATGCCATTATCATTACAAGGGCAGGACGCCCAATATAATCCACCCTTTCAGGTGTCCTGTCCTGAAACAAGAATCTTTCCCCTAAACATGGCCCACCCAATCTGAGCCAACCCTCCCCACAAAATAAACCTCTCTGTTGGTCCAACTAGGACCTTGATAGCAATGCCTTTCCTTTCCACAGAAAAAAACAACTCATGAGAAAGCTTCATCAACCAATTAAACACTAAAAAAAGAGTTTCAACTAAATCTGAAGTCAACCAAAACATCTTGTCAGGTTTGAAGTACCACACCGGGGAGGTGATAGGAGGGGGGGGGGGGGGGGGGGGGATCCTTATTTCTTCTGTTTGTAGTGTCAAAAGAGGACAAAAATTAATTGAACACACCCGTGGTGGAGGGGAGAGGAGAGCGGTCGAGGGGTGTGTATGTGTGAGGGCGGGTGACGTTGTTGGGAGCCCTCAGAAGTACATTCTCACAGAGATGCAGAGAGGTGAGGTGGGGCGGAGGGCTTAGAGGCCTAGGGTCTCTTATCAGCCCCACTTGAAAGTTCTTCATATACGACAAAGAGGGGCGGGTGTTTGGTTGGGTTCCGATAACCTTTGACCCCTGAGATGAGCGCTACAACCCCTTGTCGTCTTCTCGTTCTCCCCCCCTTGGACTCCGCTGCATCTGTCCGATCTGTCGAGGCTTCTGGCAGATTCGGTCACCGTTCCTCCAGGTCCGCTGGATCTTTACTTCCTGCGGGGGATTGGAGTTTGGGCTCCAGATGAAGGCTTGGGCTGCTGCTGCCTTCTCACCTGAGCCAGGATCTCCTGAATCTTCCTCTGGGCCAACTGGAAGACAGGACAAAGTCATCATATTAAGGAGTCATTTACCCACTAAGAGCTGGTTGTAGATATCACTTAAATACATGGCTGCAATAAACATTTGTGATTGGTCAATTACAACACTTAGAGGTATGCTATATACACACCTCTCTTCATAGGACACCTAATCTTCATAGTATAAGAAAGTCAATTAAACATCAGGGATATCAATATGTCCTTTAAGGAAGCACAGGGGATTGTGAATCAATCTTATTTGCGTTGGTACAAAGGACAGTGACAACAGGTGCAATGGTTCAGCAAATGCAAGACTACCCCCTAACAAACGATGGTTTTACATGTGGTGGCCATGTTACTTTCCTTATCCTTCCTACGCAATTATGCTCTAGTTTTGTGTTCCGACAGTGTCCTTATCACTACTGGTAGCGTGAGGCAGAACATGCCATCCATTCAGACGACACAGGAAGTTTCCAGCTCCTCCAGAATGGCGACTCCATACATGCGGTGGCAAGGCCGTGTCGCCCCGCATACCCAAGAGAATACCAGGAGACCGGGCAGATACACAAGGAGAGCTGGACAGTGTCGTAGGTTGGCATCAACTCAGCAGGAGGTGGGTATCTACTCCTTTGGCGGTGTTCCTCCTCACACAGAGCTTTAGAAAATGTCAGTGTGCCCACACCCTCTCGGTGGGACCTGTGCTCATGCTGCTCGATTAGCATTCACCAGAGAACTCCGGAATTGTCAGGTCTGACATTGTCACCCTGTTCTCTTCAAACATGAGCGCAGGTTCACACTGAGCAGACGTGAGAGAAGGAAAAGAGTCTGGAGAAGATGCTATGCTGCCTTGGAAGGTATATCCTTGAAGGGTCGCACAAAACTTCTTCCCTGACTGCTGTTGGGTACTGAAATCCTTCAGAGTGACTGCCTGATCATACATTCCTCCCGCTGCAGGACAATGCCCAGCCTCATGTGGCAAGAGAGTGTGTAGGCAGTTCCTGGATGATGAAGACATTGATGCCATTGACTGGCCCTCACCTTCCCAGGATCTAAATCAAATTGAGCACCTGTGATGTTATGTATCGGTGAATCCGACATCACCAAGTACTGCCAGACTTTCCAAAAGCTAACAGATGCCCTGTAGCAGGTCTGGGAGGAGATCCCACCCCCCAGGACACCATCCGCCGACTCATCAGGAGCATGCCCAGACATTGTTGGGAGTGCGTACAGGCACACAGGGGCCATAAACACCACAGAGTCACATTATGAGTTGATGTGATAGAATTCATGCAAGTTGAATCCAGTCCTCAGTGGCTTGATGATTTTAGTTTCCTTTGAATGTCATTTTGTTCTCAAGAAATCTTAAAATGTACATCAGGAAAGATTTTCAACTTGAAACATTTGTTCATCAAGATCTGATGTGCGGTTGAAGTGTTCTTTCCTTGAGCAGTGTAGAACATAACTAGCTAGGGACATAGCTCTAATCACAGATTTAGAAGGAGCTGTATTCAATCCACAGAAAGAAGAAGGAGGAGTTGAAGCCAACAGAGAGAAGGCAAGAGAGATCGAAAGACTCAAAAACTGCATTCACACACGAAGTGAACAAACATTTTGCATTCTGCTCGTGTCTTAAGGGTTAAATAGAAATCAGTCCTGGGTCAATCCAAGAACTTTACAATCACCTTTTTTTTTTCTTTTCTTTTTTTTTTTTTAAACCCACCTGGCATGCAAAGAAGTGTCCGCTGATCTTTACTATAACTTGGTCGTTCTCATCGGGCGTCTGGTCTCTGGGCACCACCACTTCTGCACAGGTCAGGTTCTGCAGCTCATTTACCTGCAGGCACAAAAGATCATTTAAACCTGTGGGTTTTTTTTGTTTTATTTCTTTGAAAATTTTTTTTTGTTTTGCCCAAGTCAAGCACTGCAAAAATTCTGGCTTGGGTCAACTTGTGCAGTGATTAATTAAGCCATGTCCTCGTTTACCGTTTTTCCTCCTTTCCCGATGACTCGTCCGGCAGCGAAGGAGGGAACCTTGATGTGCGCCTCCAGCTTCACCTCCTCCTTGGGTCCAAAGAAATTCTCCTCTTTCAGCTTGCCAAAGAGGCGACACTGAGCCTGTAGCCGGACAAGTACAGATTACTCATGATGCAGAGAAGAAATGAGACAGATTTTCCAGAGAAGAAGCTGAACAAACACATTGCTGGAGCTGCTCTAAAGAGTCACACACCCTTAGAAAAACCATAAATAAAAAAAGGAAAATCAGACCGCAAAGGGAATACAAGAGCTAAACAATAGCTGCAATCATATTTTATGTGGCTTTTTTTTAAAATAATTTCTACCAATAGAGTGGTATTTATATGGCTGTGATTAGGTAAAACACCTTAAACTGAGCCTCTGGTGGACCCACGATGATAACCATCCTCTGTTTGGGATCCAGTCCTTCTGCAGGGGCAATCTGAAGGAAGGCAGACATCAAGCATTAAAAACAAACCGCTCAGTCAAACTTAAAGCAGGTGGACAGCTGGGAAAATGTTATCGTTGAGATGCAGAACTTCGCCTGCTGTCCATCACTCACTTTGATTGAGGCTCCGGCAAAGTGTGATAGCTGTTTGATGTGTTGACCCTGTTTTCCGATGATGGCTCCTACTGCGAGTGCCGGGATGAAAAGGTGAACCGTCTCTGACTCCGGTTGTCCCTGCTGAGCAAAAAAAATAAAAAATGTTAGAACTATTGTGACCAGGCTCCAACTCAAGCCACCACTGGGAAAATGGTGGTTCTAGCTAAAGTTGTTCTAATCTCTCAACTACGTTAGAGCTCATGCCCCTCACTTTAAAAATCAGCTGGTTAGAAGACACATACCTGCCCAGCAGAAACACAAACACTTGTTTTTAAGAGAGTGTGATTGACTTGAGCTCAGTCAGGGAAGGCTGTCGCATAGTTAAAGAGGACCAACAAGTAGCACTGTTGATTTTGGATGGAGCCCAATAATCCAATCAATGAGTCACCTGAGGGCACACTAACATCTTGCTTTGGCAGCCTCTGAATCTCAAGACAGCCTTTCAGCACTGAGGATGTATTACTCGCCGTTAGAGAAACATTTACCTCGGACAAAAAATACTAATGCGACATGTTTGACACAAGCATCACTGAAATATCTAGTGAAGCTCATGTATGCTGAGGGTCTTTTTGTCTTCCCATGCACCAGATTCAGAACCGCACACAGATTAGGGCCTCCAAAAAGGTCACAGACTGAGGGGCAGCTGGAGAACAACTTTTATGTAGCAGACCCTGCCCCCTAATCCCGCAGCGAGCAGCCACAAGCCGTGCAAAGCACTTCGGGACGGGTGACTTACAGCGAGGGGCTGGCTGCTCGCCGACAGCATAGAAGCCCAAAATGGCCCCTCGCCCCCATAAGGACTGCACTAAAGGAAAAAGGAAACGTCAAACTGAGATGCTAAAGGCTAAAGATCGGCTTTTCTTTTGTAGCCTGACCCAGGAGTTGCAGAACGAAGGTTAAATACAAAAAAATACATCCGGTTCTGGGTTTTTTTTTTATTGGTAATCTCTGGGGTGCACCACTGAGCTGTAAATGATAATGAGGCCGCCACTTACTCCAAATGACGGGCATCCACCGTGGGCTCCAGGAGGTGGGACGCTGGGCATGGACGGACCCATGCCTGGTCCTCCACCAGGAAACAAACCTAGAGCGTTCAGATTCAAGCCGGGGATCAGGTTGGACTGGAGCTGCACGGAAAGGAGAACACTTCTATTAACACAATCCACAAGGCCTCTTCAACTAGTGAAGCGAAAGCCAGCCTGTTTTCATTCTTCTGTGCCCTACAAGACACAGCCTACATCTGCAATAGGATAAATATTATTGAGACTATGAACATGCAGTGTTTTCCCACACAGACTTCATCTAGATTGCAAACCAAAGGAATACATTTGGCGACTGATTTGAGCATCTAATTTTTCAATATTTATTTTGCAAGCTGCAACAAGCAACAATTCAAGACACTTATAGTTGATGTAAAATGTAATTGGTTTCTTTCATTGTACTTGAAATTGAATTATTCTGCAAATATAGGAGCTACCTGTAGCCAAAGAAAAAGTGTTCTTTGTAACCTGGAAATCAAAAATCAATATATCTGAAACACACTTGAGGTTAAAGTTGAAAAGCCCTGCAGTACATATTACTACAAGGTGTGTACTCGCTCGCTATCACCTTTATATTTAAAACAAAAGAAGTCACGGGGCGCCGGTTGACCTAGCGGTTAAATCCCGGCCCATGTAGGCTATAGTCCTCCCAGGGGGCGGGCCAGGTTCAAGTCTGATCTGTGGCCCCTTACCCACATTCCCCACTGTCTCATCCAGATTTCCTACTCTCTCTACTGTCCTGTCAAACAGAATTCTCACACAAGTCTGGATTTCAGATAGTGAGACTTCTTTAATAAAAATCAAGCAGAAATCAGCCTTATTTAATCAAGCATGCTTTTAAACCCTTAGGCAGTCCAAATTGTTTAAAATGTGAGCCTCTCTTACCAGATTAAAAGCACTATATATGTTTATAAAATGTATAACAAAGAGAATTCCTATCCTTTCTATTTTAAGCTGCTACTAAGACGTATTCAACATTTACTCAAATAACACAGAAGTTTTGATCATTCTGCAACGGGTCAACTTTCCACAACGAAAATGAATCTTTATTCAAATAAAAGGCGCAAACAACAGGGAAAACAAGTTTTCTCAACTTGTATGTGTGTACATCAATTCAGGATAGGAAAGTGCTGATATGACAGATGAGGTCGCAGCTTCCTGTTTTTGCATATCAACATTGTCTGATTCATGTTTTAATCTACACTGATGTTATTTAGACAGTTTGCTAAACAGAATATTACCAACTTTTTAGTTAGTCAATTAATGGAAAGTAGGGTTGTAACAGATCACAAGTCTCACGCTTTGGATCAGATTACAGATTTTATCAATTCTCAGATTGTCAAACAGCCAACCATGAAAACTGTGCATTTTGAAGCACAACAAATCACAGTGGCAATCAACTTCCTTCACTATAAACACTATAAAAAATCCAATGATTCCAACAAGCAGTCGGGTAAACCTGAACTCCCTCTTTCTATAGACAATAATTCAGAAGTGTTACATTATGGAATGTGTGGCTACGGCTAAATTGACAGCTACAGACTACAGCAGGCTGAAAGATACTGATTTCTGTGACACACAACCAGCTGATACTTGCATGATAAACACAGACAGTCAGAGATGGTCATGTCATAGCACCAAAAAACATCAACACATTTCTTTTGTGTGTGAAAGTTTGTGAAAAACTTGCGTAACCATATTTTTAAAAAGAAAACTGGACCGTCTTCATATTTGTACAGAGAATCTACATGGTGCCTGTAAGCACTACTTAAGCACTACTTCCTCTTCACGGATACGGCACAGGGATGCATTTGCAATACATTTAATTTACTCCATGCCGAAACATTTTCCCATTGATCTGCAGATCTGAACTGTGTGGGGTGATCCCTAGCACCACTCATGGAAACACAACACCATCATGCAACAGAATGATTTTCTTTGAGCAAAGGCCGAGTGTCCTTACGTTCATAGCAGCCATGTCACTATCATACGATTCCCTGATCTTCTTCATCACCTCCTCCTCGGCTCTTGTGCACGCCTCGATGGAGCCCTTCAATGTGATGGTCCGCTCAGGGTTGTACAGAGTCAAGTCCTGCAGACTAGACAAAAAAGAAAAACACAAGAACAGTCGTCAGATCATAAATTCTGATACCGGAGCAAATACTACAACATTAAATATTCATTGTGTAGCAGGCGTCACTTTTACAAATATGCTGCAGGAGCTACAAACGGTCAATATAAACAAGCCTTCAGTGAACGTAAAATAGTCTTACGGTGAAATTGTGATCTTGCATCCCGTATCCTGCTCGATTTTCTTCAGGTTGCGTCCTTCCTTCCCAATTAATCTTCCGACGAAGTTGTTGTGTGCAAGTATCTTCAGTGGGATCTCCTCAGTACTGAGCCAAACAGAACTGACGGTTAGCTACATTTTCCTTCATTCAGATAAGACCTCCCCTTCCAATGTTTAGTGTCTTATGTTTTCACAGGCCTGACAACAAGAGTCATTGGCTTTAATCTTACACAATAATCTTCACCCATGTCTTTGGCCACAAACTCACAACTTTGTGTCGACGGCCTCCTTCTGCATGATCTCCATGATGGTCGTACAAGCGCTCGAACAGCCTTCAGGGGTCGAGTGAATCGTGATGGGCTTCTCTGCTGCGCCAGCGTTCTCTTTCCTATGGATGTCGATCCTGGAGAGAAAGTTTAAGGCAGATTACGGCACCTTTCAACTACAATACAATTCAAAGTGCTTTTATAAAATGATAGCAAAAGTTATGCATAGATGTAATGTTTTAGAATATGTATCTTTGCCCCAAATCTTCTGTTGAGAGCCCCGTTTTAAAACAAAGGACAGTTTGAGCAGACGTCTGGTTTTCTGAGGGTTTAGTCCAGGTAAGTGGTGCAGATATACTGACCGTTATTTCTTTTTGACTCTAAAGACAGGTCGTTGATCTGAACCAGTGTGTAGTTCCGAACAACAACAAAAAAAGCAGGAAGTGGGGTTGGGTCAGGGTTTTAGTAGGAGACAGAGAGTACACTGAACGAGAGTAACTCACACGACACAGCGTCCCTATATACAGTAGGATAGGGCCGATTTTTTCTAATTTTGGCGTCCAAGTTCTGGACTTCTGTGATGTCAAAGCTGGTTAAAGTCTTCTTTATGAAGACACGCAGAAACAAAGTGCTAATCCAAGCTGAATCACAATTAACACAACATCGTTTGCTGTGCCATTAGCTGTCGGCTAACTGTAAACATGGACAGCTAACATTGCTAAAGAGTTTTTAGGAGTTTTAGGGCCAATGAGATGTTCCCAACTTGAAAGTCATTTCAATAAATTTACCAAAGAGGGGCTCGATATACATCTACACATTAAGTCCATTAACAAGTGTGCTGGACTGTTTTTTTTTCTTTTTTCGCAAGACTCGCCTACTAACTGCAGAGATTCAGTTAAAATACACTGGACACAAGGAAGAGAATTTACTATGGCACACAAATTCCTCCAAGGTGTTATGGTGAAAGGATCAAACTGTATCATGCTCATTGGTTTTAAGTGGATACAGACCATATATACAAGATCTATATTATTACTATAATACACAAATACAATAAAATCTCAGGATGTCATACTGGATTTTTTTATAGCAGTGTTAAGCTTTTCAATTTCAACAGGCAAAGCGACTTTTATGCTGCTATTTGCTTACCAAAGACTTTCCTTCATCATTAGTAGGAGGTAAGAAAATAAGACGCACTTACACTAGGTAAAGTTGCCCCATACTGTGCCGAAGCACAATGGTCCCCCCCTCCCCAGTCTCCCGCTGGCCTGCACTGACGTAGCCCGAGTACTGTTACCTCTTGAACATAATTCATCACCATGCGTGTCGTGCTGCTGGAGCGCACCGTACGGCGCTCTGGGACAATTTTTTCTCCAAGTGAGGAAATAGAATATTTGCAGTTTACATAATCCAGTAAAAATTCATGTCCACTTTTTTGAGTGTGTCAAGATCCGACCATCAATAAAGTGCATGTTATGCAAGAGAGACCACGAAAACAAACTCAATGCTCAGTTACAATTTTGACAGTTGGCTAGACTGATTCATGACGTCCACTGTTGCACTGAGCAACATGGAAGAAAGCACTCCACCGTAACACTCCCAGCAGCAGTCAAATAGCAGACATAGACTACATGATAGCGACAGTGAATTTTCTCTAGTCTAATGGAGAACTCGACTGCAACATTATTGACTTTATGGCTTAATTTGAGTCATTTTGGTCAGATATGGAACTCTTACATTACTGGATTATGCAAGGTGTTGATAGATTAAACGTCATCTCTACATTGCTTTCCTGTACTTGTGCATGAGTAACCAAACCGTGCTGAGGCACACCATTTCCATCCGTGCCTGGGCCAAAGACGTGTACTGCGCTTGAGCAGGGTACTGAGCACTCACACTAGTTAAACAAACTAGCCTTTAGGGGTTTAACGTGCTTGGGCACAGTGAGGATTTCCTAGTGTTAGTGTGCACCAAATAAACAGTACAGAAAAATTCAAGGACATAGCACACTGGCAATGTTCAACATAAATCCTGACCTCTGCTTACGTACTTTGAGTGGGTCTGTTTGGTGATGTTGCGGATTGTGGCGCCCTCCTTGCCGATGATCGCCCCCACAAACTGCGTGGGAACAAGCATGCGCAGCGGGATGTCTGACTGCACTTTGGGCCGGGCTCCCAGACCTGGAGAGCCAGAACGAGGGGGTCCACGAGCGTTAAAGCCTCTCCTGCCTCCTGCTGAAGGACCTTCTTGGACAGCGGTCTCATCTGGGATATAAGATACTTTCAAGGCATAGTTCTCCATCATAGATCCATTCAGCTTCTCCATCGACCTAGAGAGTAAAGAGGATATACTTTTAAAACTCCTGATCACTCCCCAAGGGGGCATGATTAAATGTAGAATGACTGAAGGATTTCAGCTTTATGTCCAATCTCCTTATAAGTGGGAGTATCCAATGTGAATGAACATTTAAACAAATTAGAAGGGAATGGTTCAAGTTTACACAGGTTATGCCCATCACGATGGCCAAAAGAGCGCTTATGCACTCAGCAGCAGAAAGGCATCATCCAATGATCACTTTTCATGGGCTAGAAGAAATTCACTTCAACCTCAAGGGGCATTCAGACTTGAAACACGTATGCCATGTCAGCTTTGAGGATTTAGATTTGCACTGAAACTATCAAATATGCCTGGGGACTACTACAAACACTCGTGCAGAGAGCAACTTTGTAGTAAGATTCATCTACACCAGGGGGCACCAGATGGCTAATTTAACCCCCTCCCTGTCCAATAAAAAAAAAAAAAAGGCACACACCCTCAGTTCCCCCCTCCTCCCCATCATCATTGCATGTCAAATCAAACTGGACTGGTTTTTGGATGGAGGAAATCAGGTGCAGTGTAAGAACACTGGACAGAGGAAGGTGGTGCCAATTCCAGCAGAAGATGCTGGTTTAAAAAAGGGAAAAACTTCTGCAGATCCACGTCAAAGACAGCCAGAGAGATGAGCATGAGTTTATGGCGTGAATTCACTGCATGTGTGTGTGTGTGTGTTTGTGCGCTTGTACTCACAGCCTGGCCTGGTCCTTGGCTGCATATCGAACATTGACTACTGCAGTCTCTGTGTCAGTGTTTACTGCGGGAGATCACACAGCAGAGTCAATTTACACACAATCAGTGAGGGACACATTTTACGACCATGGACTACTTTTGTATGGTTAATCAATTGAAATGATCTGCATTATTCATTTTCTTTAAAAAAAAAATCTAAATTAAACAATTTAAATTTAAAAAAAAAAAAAAATTAAAAAAAAAAAAAAAAAAGGTATAACAGCAAGGTGGTGGAATTCTATTAAAAGCAAAATTGCAACACTCAAGAAGGTTTATTTACCTTGTTCACAGCTCTCTACTGTCCCATACTGAGCAAGCATACCATCCAAAACCTTTGAGATAAGAGAAAGAAAAGCCATGATTATGGGACACTTTGACTAGAACCTGTTAAGAGCTCATCTGTGGGAACTAGCTCCTGCGCCCTGCCAGGACACAGTCCATTAATTCTGAACCCCAGAGTTCAGTTTTGAGATACATTTGCTGCCTTCTTGTTAAACCCTTTCTACCTCAAATTATGACTTGACTGTGCTATGGGAACCTACAGGGAGTTCTGAGGGCCAAGCCAGTTATTTAAAAGTCTATTTTTAAAAGCGTTTGTGTATTCCTGGTGAACATACTTCTAAAATATAAAATGTGTTTAAGAAGACAACCCCTCAGTCTTTGCTTTGTATTCTTGTAGTGATTTGAAACAGTGCAAAAGATTGTTAAATTAAATAACTCAAATGTGCAGCATGTTGAATTATATAGCCTATTAAATGGCGAGGACCAAAGAAGTGGGATTTAATGGAAAATGAACGCAAAAATTCCCAAAATGCTGGACAATTGCCCAAATCTGGAAACAGTTTTTCACATGATTTCAATTTATAGATGTGATCAAATGTAGGCGAGAGGGGGAGGGGGGGTTCTAAGCTAAGCTAAGACATCCGACCATGCTCAGTCCCAACGCAAGGCCACACCCCCAAGAGCTCAAGCCCACTTTCTGGCCAACAAGACTGCGTCCCTGCCCCCCCCCCCCCCCCCCAACTCAACCAACCCACCAACCACGCAACGTCCCGCCTCCCTGCCATCTCCTCTCCAATCATTGGCTGCTTCAGCACAGCTCTGACTTTCCTCAGGCCAAGAGTGGCCGGCTGCTTGCTGGATTTTCTGTCTGTCCGTCTACCAAGCCTGGCCAATGGGAATCCAGGCCATTCAGGAAAGGGTGGGGTACATTCCAGCAGGAAGCAGGGGCTGGGGGAGGGGTGCAAGCTCATGCTACACATTCTGTGAATCAGCGCACATGGAGGGGAAAGGGAAACAGTCCAGGCCCACCCACCCACTACGGCTTGTGAACACGGCACTACTCTCGCCACTATTCTCTCGCTGCAGGGCTTCACACACACTCTGACCCATTGTCTTATCTACCTGATAAGATACATACAAGGCCTTTGCATCAAAAGAGCCTTTTTCTATTCTATTCCTCAATTCTTCCAAGCCCTCCCCCTTCTTTGGGGCAGAAACCTCCATGTCACCTTTTGAAAAGGCAAACAGCTCGCTCGCTACATACTACGATCATGGGTGGATGTGGAGCTGCAGTTGAGGGACATGCGTAGGCAAAGCGAGCCCACCATTACAGAACACTGAGCCCGTCTGAAGCCATTTGGACACAACAAATGAGTTTTTAGGCTGAAAGCTTTGTATTTAACTCAGAATTCGTGACAATACTGTACACAATTGTTTTTAACTCAGGAGGAAAATTCCCATTAGGCTTCAATGCTCATTAAGGGAAAGAAAATAAACAGTAACCCTACAAGCACATGCTACCAAGCTAAACCTCTGCAGAGGAGGGGAAAAAAAGAAGGTCACGGAAAGCTGTGTTAGTGACACGTAAGATCTCACATGGAGGTTAACAATGGGATCTAAAGTTTGACACAAATCATTTCTGAAAAAAAATATTCTGTGAATTTTGTAAGAGCGCATATACATTCCCGTGAAACTAGCAGATGAGAAAATCAGAGGAGAGTGTGAGGCTGAATACAAAAGAGTTTTGAATCAAACTCTTATCACACAGAAAAAAAAAGACATGCAAAGCACACACACACACACACACACACACACACTACTGTTGCTCAACACTCATTTCTCCCTAATCAGGCAGTGGCCTTGAAATCTGACCATGTAACAGCTTCACAGTTCTTTAAAAAATGTTCATTTTTACGTGACATTTTTTTGCCCTTTAATCCTTCATGAAAAAACAACAACAAGTGGACAGAACGTGACCTTGAGCGTCAGTTTTACTGCTTCGACTTAAATCCCCAGTGGAAACCCTCGACCATCCAATGAACTCAAGTGAGTTGCATTTATCTAGCACAGACAGTGTACATGATCAATTCAAACGTGGCTTTCTGAAGAATTTGTCACAGAAAATGTGGAGGATTGTTTTCACTCCCCCCCCCAACAAAAACACAAAAAGGTTCTCTTCCATGATAAATCCAAAAAGTGAAATGATTCATGCAGTTTAAAATGAAACATTTGAATAAAGTGTGTATGCATCGTTTGAGACTTATTAACAGGGAGTTTTTAATTTCAGTTATTTTTGCCATCATACCCATACCATAAGCTGTCTTCCAAAAAAAGATAGGTAAACTTTTATAGAAAGTGACAGAATTTTAACTATTTCATCTGCAAACATTGAGCTACTTTGCATGGCAAGTGATTGATAACAAAAAAATTGCTTCAATTAGGACTGGGTAATTAATCCTTATTTTATTGTTTTCACAACATGAGCATTTGCAACAAACAAAATGGCAAAGTACATTTTATCGCAGGGGAAAAACTAACTTTTAATGAAGTCTACCAATGCTTTCTCACTCAGCATGTGTACATTTGACTAGTTTATAGTGGTCTGTGTTTAGTGGCTATGCTTTCACACCATTTTGATGCAGTCAGATGAAGCTAACGCTAACCATCAGCTACTCTCTGATTAACTCGTGCTAATTTAGTGGAGAAAGAAAAACAGTTTTTTTAATTTATTTTGGCTTTAGAAGGAACAGTTTGCAAACTCAGGTGTTCTGTAAAACATCAGACAGACGGAAAGTAAGACTGAGTTAAAGCTAATATGCACTCTTTATTTTTCTGTGTTTATTGCATTCATATTGTTATCGCAATAATGCACAATATTATTTCACATTGCATATATTCCTTTATTTTGTGCAGGCCTAGCTGCAATTTTATTTTGGAATACACACACTGACACATGTGCACCACTGATCAGTAAAAAAAATAAATGTCACTTTTGGATATATTTTACAAAAGCAACAAAAAACTACAGCAACACTGTACTACTAAATCTGCTAATTAAGAAAACTGAATGTGGCTTCATAAATTAGATTTGAAAGGCTGAGGAGCTACACTAAACCTCTGGTCTAATAAATGTTTTCACAATTCATTAGCAAAACCCTTAACTATGTTTTTTTTTCCATTTAAATATGACTTTTTAGCAAGAAAACACACAGATCCCTACGAGCTGGGCTCAGCATGAAGACCTAATAATACCATGTTGAAAGACACCCTGACCCTTTTCCATGAATCAAATCATGTGTAGCCCAAGATGCAATTCAAATCAACATCAAGGTTTTTGAATGCTTTAAAAACAAGACTTACTGTAGCCAACACATGTAGCTACCCAAGTCTCCAAAGACCATGTGACTGCTTATCACTTGACTCCTTTTTTGTCTATCTTCCTAATTCCTCAGATGTCCGCCTAACCTGGATCCGCTGTGCCACAACATTTTTAAATGAAACCCTACATTGTTCATTATCAAATTTCCAACTTTTGTAATCAGCTCGGGTCTACCAATCACAGTTCCACCCACTGGTGGGTGTGGTACACCTGCCTGCAGCCTTGTTCAAAATACATCCACAACTTTTGCTCAACTGAATCCCAAAAGGAGGAAAGGTGACTCCAGTGGCCACTAAAGGAGAGCCCGATTGGGCTGCCCGATGGGTGCCCCACCCTGGAAGCAGTCAAAGGCCTGTCAGCACTCACCTCCCACTGCATGTGAGGCGGGATGTTCCTGATCTGCAGCTTACAGCTCCTGGAGGGAGAACAAGCGAGGAGGAGGAGGGTGGGGGATGGATAAAGGAGGAGGGAGACAAAAGGAATTGATGAAGGTAGATGGGAGAAAAAAAAAAAAAAGAGAAGAGGGGAGAAAGAGTTAGTAGCTGACAATACCAAAAGGCACAGTGATACAAATGACTGTAAAAGGTGTCTTTTTAACGTGGAAAAAAAAAATGCAGTCCTTTCTTCTCTCCGCTTTTTCAGTCAAACAAATCGTGGGGTGGGGAAGCCGCAGATATGACTTCTGCTTTAATTCCATTCCCAGCCCAGCAGGTGCACTGAGGCACCCTGGGTAATACGTTGGAGGAAGTGATGGAGAAAAAGCAGGTGAAGGGGGCGATTTGGAATCACCCCTGGGTGGCCTAAATTGAGTTGAGGGTTCTTCAAATTAAAATTTAGTTAAAACGCACCACGCCCTTTATCCCAAATCACCAATGATGTCACACACACACACACACACACACAGCGAGAACACGAAGATAAGCAAGAAACGGGACAGAGAAAGGAGCGGTAAGAGAACCGAGTGGGGGGAAAACGGACTGAAAAAGACAAGATATGCTGTATCAGAATGTTTTGTCTACATACTTTGAGTCAAGGATGAGCCGTGTAGCATTGCGTCATGAGGATCCAACCACTGCAAGGCTCAAGCTCTCTTTCTTCAATCAATATAGAAACCTATCCAGGATCACCCAGCTGTTGTATCAAAAATGGGTGTTTGGGGGGGGGGGGGGGTGGGCGGGCGGGCTGGCAGTGTCACATTTAAATAGGAAGAATTCAAAATTGAGTGTTTGTTCGTGGAGTGTGTGCGCACAGCAGAAGCAAGTGGAGACCAGCATTCACAATGGTGCTGCTGTGCTTTTACAAGCAGGACAAATGTCCCCAATTCATCCGTTTTAGAATGAACGTTCCCCATTTACTAAAGTTTATGTACAGCGGGGATGTTATGAATGCGTACGAGTATACTGGCTGTGCTGTGGAGGTCATGCAGACAATGGAACTTGTGGATCAATGAGTCAGAGTTTCACAAGTGTCTGTCTGCATGTGGACGTTGTATTCAAACGTGAGAAGAGTGCAGGCCACTCCAAAGTCCCCCTGCACACTGACACGCACACAAACCTTAAGGAACAAAATGTACATATGGCTGAGAGAGAGCTCGAGCGTGAACACACACAATGTGGCATCACAAACTCTGACCCCCTCAACCCATTACCACACCAGCCTTACGCTCGCATGCACGCAGGCTACTTGATACTTATACAGCTGATTTAAGTTATACAGTTTGTGGACACAATATTCCGTCTTCTGTGTAAAAACTCGCACTGCTAACACTCCACACGTCTCTTGTTCTTTCCCTCAAGCTTCACTGAGCTGTTAAATGATGTCTAAAAATGCAGCTCATCTACTTGCTCCACTTGTAATGGTTGTTTTGTAATCTGCTGTGTAGAAGATAACACCTTCCAACGTGCAGCATTTATAAACTATTTATACCATGAACCCAAATTTATCAAAGAAAGACTGTAAGAAAGGTTATTTAAACAAGAATCTCACACACACACACGCAGATCTCTATACGCAGGGAAACACACTGAACATGTGCAACAAGGTTTGTTGCAGCAGTTGAGATTCCTCCATTTCACCGCTACAACCGTAATCAAGCTAACAGCAGCTCAACAACGTACTTCATTTGAGACATTAAGGAAGTCCTTCATTCCAAATGGGCAAATTGTACAGAAAATTCCCAAATAACTTTCAAGAGGAATTCCAGCCCTTTCTGGCCCACTACGCCATTCCCGACTGATCCCCCCCTCCCACCCCCTGCCTCACATTCTGTATGCTCTGCATTGCGGTGGGAACGCCATGCGAAATGTGCAAATGCACCGAGCACTTCCAGTCGGATTAACCTATAGCTCCACACACAGAAGAAGTCAGCTTGGCTGTGGGGCGGGGTGGGGGTTGGGGGTGGTATACATTCCCCAGTCCCAGCCTTTGATTTAGGGAAGGGGGGTGGCGACTAGTCCTGCTAGCCCTGGTTTCAGGCAAGGGTAACAAGGGCCCTCTCTGCCCTGTGGGGGTGGGGCCCTGTTGCTATGGACACGGACAAGACCACTGACAGGAACATGTAGAGCGGGGGTTAAAAGTGGGAGGGGGAGGAAAGGAGGGGAGGGCCAGAAGTGACTAGGGTTGGCTCGTCATGTGATGGCCAGGAGGAGGCCTGGCTCCTTATTTACTTTTAAGAATGGACCAAATATTCTACACGGTCGCCCCCATCTCGCACCGCTCAGATGACACCAACGGGCCTCCATCATGAGGGCACAAGCTAGTGTTTAGACACGTATGCAAGCACAGACATACGACAAGAAGACTCACAAAATAAGCACAAGACTTCTACCTCTACACCAGCATCATTAGGGACAGCGTGGGACACTCGGGATCTGTGTGCATTGCCCCCCATCCACACTCATTGACTATTCAGCCTGCAGAGGTTCTCAATGACTCAACTCCACACAGTCTGGTTTCCGCTGCCCCTCTCACAGGCCTTAAATTCACCCAGTAAGCTACGTTCAACACGTTTTGGTGGTTCATTTTGTATTCCCTTTAGAGAATCCAGTAAGTTGAACTCCACCAGTTTGAAGTGACCCAACTTCTGCATTGAAAACACGCCTCTACCCCCCCACCACAAAGAAAAACTTTAAAATAATGTCGTTTAGAGTAAGATAGTAACACAATGACACAGATTTGAGCCGAGTAGGGGGGAAAGCTAAGGAAGCTTTGCCTGCGGTCCGGATTAAACAAGGGGCCACATTCATAATTCTCCAGCACCCCAAAGTATTCGACTAAATCTGTTTTTTTTTTTCTTCCAGGTGGGGGCCCACAGTGACCCCATGACCCCAGCATTCTTGAAATAAGAGCCAGGAGTTGGTTCTACAAAGCGCCTGGATCCAATCTGTATATTATGGTCTCCATTTAAAGGTGTTCTGTGGCGCTTGCTTTATAAAAACAAACAAAAATGCTAAATTGGTGCAACTTCACAAAACAAACTGAAAATAGTATATATTCCATATGTTGTAAAAAAACAAACAAATAAAATGCAGTGCACACATGTTCAATGTCCATTTCCACATTGCTCTCTCATTGCTGACACACATACACATGCTTGAGGCCACCCCTCCTATAGCCATGCCTTTTTCTCTCTTTCCGTACATGTGACTTCATGAGTATACGCATGTGGGGAAGGGCAGGCTACAGTCTGTGTATTTTATCTAACGAGGGGACCATAATCTGACCCAGGAAGTCAAGTCACAGTCGACACAAAAATGGCACTTCTGAAACATTTGGAATTAAATTCTACATTCAAAGAAAAAAAAAAACTGCTCAGTAAGGGTTCAGCTAGCAGTAATTCATTCATGGAGCCACGATGAACTTCTGTTTAATTGGGTCAAATAAAAAACAGCAATTTTAATCAGTTCACTAAATTGTGGCAATTAAGCGTTTTTAAATGTAAATGCACCTGTAAGATTCTGATATACACACTGCATTTCTTATTTTATAATTTACTTGCCTTCTCAGAATAAATATACACAATTGCAGGACACTGTCAAGAACAAGCAAGTGTGATCTTCAAATGCCAGATTTTAATAAAAGCCGAGCTTTTAACATTTTCAGAAGTAATGCAAAGTGGAAAGTAAATGTCCAGAAGTTGGCTGAAAGATTTTATAACCATTAACATAATATTATCACAACAGACGAAAGTGGTTAATTGAACTGAATTTTATTCTATTGTGCTATTTTTTTTGGAGTTACCACAGAACGCAGCAGATGTTTTGCAAATACACTGGGGATCATTTTTGTAGGCTTTGGGCCACAACCAGCTCACATTTTGAGGAATGTATATCAGGAAGTATTTTTGCCAACACAAAGCACAACACACAGTAGAACGTCACCCTGCACAGCTCTGTCTTCAAGAGCCCCAAAACTGCAGCCGGCTCACCTTGATCTCTGTCAGCTATAGCACTTCCCCTTCCTGGAGGGTTCAAAGGTTAAGCCAGAATGATTGGCCCAGCCCCCAGTTGATATTCGCAGTTGGAATGCAAAGAGGGGCACCAGTGTACGAGTGTGTAGCATATACCCCAGAATAATGTTCCCATTGACTAATGCTATGTTCCATGGAGAACAGGGAGGGCACGTTTGACTTTTTTTGAAGTGTGGCTGAAACTCGACTCTGTTGCTGCCATAGCCACACAGCGGGCTGCATTAAATCACACAGCAACGTCACCAGCTTTTCGTGATGAGGAAAATTTGGACGAAGGCGTCAAGATTTGACGCAAAATTCCATACGTGTCTCCCCTGGTTTATTTCAGTAAACTTCAATTTAAACAAACAGCCTACACGCTTAACAGAGGAAGCTTACATGACCTTCAAGGGGAAAACACATCTCAATTAAACATGGTTAAAAAAAAAAAAAAAAAAAAACAGCTTCACCCAAATTCCAGTAGGCCTATCTTCAAATAATTTGAAGCTCACGTTTCACCTCGACATTTAAAATAGGGTATTTTACTTTTTTTAAATCAGAAGGTAATTTAATCTAACTCTAGACACAAACCATTGCATATTACGTGTAATGTCTCGTAGAAACCATTACACCAATTACCAAGCGTGAGACATTTTAATTTAATTCACGAAAGGGATTATTTGTGAGCAAAATGCATCACCACCAAAAAGATCCCCGCCACAGACCCATATCACGTTACGTAGACCTAAAAATCATATTTAGGCTACACTTAACGTAAACCATGGAGTGATACAACACAGCCCGGTGTGTTTACCGGGGTGCTAACTTGGGAGCTCAGTTTTTCCGTGACTTGGGCCCCAAACCTCCCATTTCAGTCGCGTTTGGGAGTCCATCTCATGCAACAGCAGCAAAGTGTGCAGAAGAGGGCGGAAGCGCAGGACAAGCAGGGAGAATGACGGGCAGAGCCTTCTCAAATGGACGACTCCAAAAGGCCTCTACGCCTGCACACATTGAAGCCAGCACACCAAGGCTTTAAGTCGTCGCCCTGAGGTTTCGAGCTCATTTAAGGTCAAAATACAAAAACGTATACAAGATATACTAAGGGGTGGGCGACGTGATACAGGCATGTGCACGACGGTTTTAAGGAGCACCCCACAGTCATGGCGAGAGGAGGGAGTACACCATCATACGCCCCTTTCATTTGACCCCACAGCATTCAGGAAAAGAAAACCTCACCAGATTTCTCCAAAAAGAAAACACTCACATCCCGGTATTAACTGTGTTCAAATGCAACATGAAACATATTTCGGGCAAATACGAGTTGGTAAAAAAAAAAAAAAAAAAAAAAAAAAAAACCTGTAGAAAGAAATATATATTTTTTAAACCCAGCAAGATACAGTTCCCACGAGTTAAAGCAGGCACTATAAAATAAAACTCGACCTACCTTAGACGTTTAGGGACAGAGTAGTCCACTTCGATAAGTTTCCCATGAAGTTCAACTTTACCTAAAAAAAAACAACAAAAAAAAAAAACAGCTATTTATTTCATCACGCCATTAACCCCTACACATGCCTACTTTCTCGCCTTTATGGAGTGTATTTAGGCTTAGTGTTTACAGCTAATTTTATGTAGTGTGTTCAAATTTACATGGTTTAGTCCTGGGTATTTTTAAACGTAGTGTAATGTTGGCAACACGTATTTCTTAGAGTGTGCGAGCAACTCACAGCACGAGGACACAACTAGATAGATTTGAGCCAAATACGTAAAAATTACAAGTTAAACTGCATGTGTAATTTATGAACATGCTTTACTATAATATAATAACAAACCACGATAAGTAGTGAATAATACAGCAAGCAAATACGTATCGTGTGGCTCAGTTAGTTGGCCTACATTTGACCAACACAATTAAACCACCTGGTGTGTCAGCATGGGCGAAATGGCTTCACAATGTAGCGAGTTGTGACCACAGCAGAAGGCCTGTAGTTTGAAACCTGGACAAGAGTGTAAGTTCAAACTAAGGCTGGTAAAAGCAACTAACACACGACAGCATCTGCCCATGTTGTGCCAAAGTGGGCTGTGTGATAAAGCCCACAATATGGTTCACTTCACGGCGTCCACATCCCACTGCCTAGTCGCCCCACTGCCCTGCACGGCGCATAACCTGCTTTGGAAAAAGCCTTGTAGTATTCTCATCCTCAGGGTTGTGTTTACTCTACCATTTTATCAAGAAACTACATTTATCAAGAAATTACATGAGCAGAATTCACCCAAACCCAGGGTATCTATTTGTCTGAGCCCACGGTGTCAAAAGGCCAAGTAGAGGTTGTGTGAGAGAAAGAAACGCTTGGATACACCCCCACCCTATAGGAACTACCGAAGTAAAGGCAATCTCCACACAATTTCAGCTGTGCGTCTTTTCAAATGCCACTTTTTTTGTTGTACCAACCTGATAGAATATCGATGGCCTTCATTGCAGCCTTCTCGTCCGGGCAATCCACAAACGCATAGCCAGTTTTGACAAGAAATGGACCACTGTGCGGAATCTTCCACTGCTCAAAGACAGTTTCGAAGTCCTCCTCGCTCGCCTCGGCGCTCACGTTGCCAATGTATAGCTTATTCATGTTGTGCGCCGAAAAGGGACAATCTTTACGCTGAAGGAGAGATAGTTAGTTGCACTCACGGACGTGCAGTGTTTGGAGTAGCCTAAATCGCCTTTACTACTACGGAGTGGCTGTGGCGTGCTTCCCGGTCGTTCAAGCCACAGATAGATTTAAACTGGCAGCCTCACAGTGCGTTCGCTCTCACTCGCCCCTCTGTCTCTATCGCGCAATAAATAAATGCTCAATTATTAATCTGGTGTCTCCAAACGATGGCGGGCTGGGTGAAAAGGAGGAGAAACTACTTTGTGTCTTCCTCCAAACCCCTTGGCAAAGAGACAGAGAATGTCACACACGGTAAGGCTGGCGCCCGCCTCTAAGTCTAGAGCCTAGAATAAGAAGAAGAAGAAGGGGGGAGAAAAAAATCCTCCGCTATTCCGGCTTTTTTGAATGAGCCACGTGTTCAAACTACAAATCAGCCCACACGTGAGGAATCCCAATTGCTCAATTAAGTGTTTGGGATTGGGGAAAATTGCACGGGAATCTGGGGTGGGGACAGCAGAGGGGAGTGGAGAAAAAAGGGGGAAGAGTGGATTGGTGTTGGGAAAAAACCTGGCGAGCTTTGTGCGTAAAGGGATTCCGTGAGAACCCAGTGTATCTTTACTAGAATCACATTCGTGTGCCTTTCTCTGCAAAGGCTCGATTCTCATTGGTCGGTTGAGGAATAGTAAAGCGGCAGTGCGCTCGCGCACGCACATAACAGGGAGACGCTGATATTGCGTGGGCTTGTGCGCACGGCTGTGTTAAGTGCGCTGCACTGATGACACACAAGGAGGAAAAGGGGGTGGGGCCGGTCATAAATGATGTTGCACTACATTGTTAAATTGCATAAAGGATATTTTTAATTTACAAAATGTTGACCGAGGAGAGCCGTGTGCCCGCTCAGTGGGCCCTCGCGCAATGTGAGAATGACACGTAGGCCTAGTAGTATCCACATGACGGCATCCATCTTCTACAGCTAGAGTGGAGCCATGCCCTCCCTGATCCACAACTCAAAGTCCAACAGCAGGCCCAACTTGTCCGTGGTCACTAAAGCGGCTATGGGGGTGTGTTTGGGCGAGACTGGTGCCGCCATGCCACTTGATTGATCCAACTTTGAGGCCGAAAGCGTCGAAAACAAGAAACCTTCCACCATGTGGTCCGAATGCACATGGCGAATCCTCCCTCACTAAACCCTGTGCATGGACTTCTGTTAAGAGGGAGGGGTCTCCTACACTAAAGTGCCCCTAGCGTCCTATGTAACGCACAGCCAGACTCAAACACGTGTGGAATACATGTCTAAAATATTATTACACAACTGTGTATAAGATGAAGCCGAAATCACAGGCAAAGACCGATTGTGTACACGAAGAGCAGTCAGCAGAGAGCCGCCATGTGTACAGGACTGCTGGTTAGAGGAGCTGAATCCATACCTGTTTATGTCCCAAAAACTAGAAGAATTTGTTTAGATCTATCTATCTATCTATCTGCACAAATCTAAAAGTATCTAAAACAACAGAACTGCATTAAAGTCTACCTTTATAAAGTTAACAATGTTGTTGTTTTTTCTTTTTAACTGTATACAAATCATTACATTAACATTATGGGAAGTTTGGAGGCAGTTATTTTTCTTGCTGATGAAGCATAAAGTCTTATTGGTTTCTAAACACAGGTCATCAAATGACATAAACTTGAAAACAAAGGTACGGTAAGGTGTGTTGTAATACTAATGTGATCTGGTGCATTAGTTGCAGATTTGAGTTTATCTAATTACACGATAGCATAATCCTTATATTAGGTTTTATCCGACTTTATTCTCAACCTATTCCGAATACGCATTCGAGCTCTACGAGTGTACGATGCTCAATACACATTACATGTGACAGTGAAATTTGTCTTATGAGATTTACAATAAAATGTGTCAGGCAGTTTTACTTCCTATCATTAAGCCTATGAGCTGTCTTTTTTGAGTTAGGCTATACGTTGTAAATCAAAGTAGGAAGAACAGCCTAGAAGTACCACTGTAAACTACAAAAAAAAAAAAGGTAGGCTACATTGAAACATAGAGATTTCATTTTCTAGTAGTCTACATGTTTTCATTGCAACTTATATTTGGTAACTCAATGAGACTTTAGCTTAGTCTTGCTGATTGATTCAGTCTTTAGCACGGTCTTTGTTTGAAGTTGGTTATACCCTATTTCAATTGTAGAAGTTTAGGTGGGTGTAACCTCCACTGCAGTCCTGTAATTTCCAATGTAAAGAGCTCTACTTTTTGCTCATATCATAATACTGTGACAATGCACCTGTGAAAAGGTGTGAACACTCAAGTAAAGCAGGTTACAAAAAGAAGAGTTGGTTTAGTGGGCCCTTCAGCCTCTCTCTCACACTGGGGCCATGGCTGTCTCAGTGGGTTTTCTTCTCTGCTGCTGAACAAACACACAGAGCCCTCTGATTGGCCGAGGCGACCGGCCAATCAGAGGGCTTCAGACCTGCTCCGTACTACTGCTTCTGGCTCGGCCTCAACGCGCTCATTCATTGGCTCCTCGGCTCGACTATTCTATATGAATCAGCGCGCCAATTATGCATTTCTCCCCGTGTCACCCCTGTTGGGCTTTGTCATAAACCATAAAGATCTAACGAAGCCCGAGCCCACGGACAAATCCGCGGCAGCCTTTAGAACTTTTCTAAACTATTCATAAAGTTTAGGCTCTGTTTACATCATAGATTAATATAGGCCACTCATGTTTTATCATATAAGGCTAAAAGTGAGCGTTTAAAATTCGCTTTTAATGCACTTTCTGATAGTTTTAAATTGTATTTTTATTTGTTTTAAGTTTGAACTCCGAAAAAGTTTCTCTACAACTTTCACTCTGATTTTAGATCTATCATGTTTTCTGTCTGTATGGACGAATGTACGGTTATTATCAAACCTAAGCGGCTTCCGGTGGCCTACTTAAACTCTTACAATTTTTTTATAACCTAATTTAATTGGCTTTATTGAATTATGCAGCCTAAATATAAAGAAACGCCTAAAGGTGTAATACACACTGACTGACCGTGCAGTGTGGACTGTTTTTCTAATGTATGGACGTAGAAAGCAGTGTTTGCAGTGCTCGCCTCCCCTGCTCGCTTTGAATGAACTGATGCATGGCTGCAGCCTGTCTCTCTCTCTCTCTCTGTGTGTGTGTGTGTGTGTGTGTGTGTGTGTGTGTGTGTGTGTGTGTGTGTGTGTGTGTGTGTGTGTGTGTGTGTGTGTGTGTGTGTGTGTGTGTGTGTGGTTTGCAGGCTCTGCAGGAGGAGTAGTGAATGTATCGCTGAGGAATGTACAGAAAGTCTCCCCGCCCCCAGTTTCAGGAGTCCTCGCTATGGACAAATTCCATAGGGGGCCAAAAAACTGACATAAAGTTTCAGACTAGACTGCATCCTATATGTGGGAAGATTGCTGCGGTTAATGTCAGTGCAGGAACAAGAACTGACAAAAATCGATCTGGTGAAACACAGTCTGGGATATTTCTAGAGAGAAAGAGACAGAAAGAGGAGAGGAGAGGGGAGGCAGATTGTTTAAGTAAAACGCAGCTTATAGCCCAACTTTGAGCTGTTGGCCTCACTCCAAGATGTAGATAGTCTACGTCGCCAGGCGCGAGGCTCCTTTACAAAAAGCCCGTAGGCTACACTGAAACAAGGAATCCTGGTTTCCGGTGAGATTGTTTTATTTTTTTTAATTTGTTCGCAGCCGATTCTGGTCTTTCACAATGTTTTCTTTCCACTTGGGTTGTTACTATTAAATTCACTGACTGACCGCTTCGGACACAGTCAGGGAGCAGTGTGGTGTGCGCCATGTTGAGGAGAATCTGGAGCCTACAGTAACATTAACTGATGGGAATGATCTCCTTATCGACTCTTATACAAGGCTTTTTAGGGGGGGATAAAGACACATGCTTTCTATTATTATCAAATTGATTCCTGCAGGCTCAAAAACACAAAAAAACAGGATGGGTTTCCTCTCTCTGACTCTCCTGAGGGATGACACCCTCCATCTCATTAGAAAATGGCGGTTTGTGCCCCTTCAAAACACATGCTAGGAACATTTCTTTTCAGCAGCACCTAACGAGTTAATGCTCCCTGGAAAATTATTTAAAAGACAAATATATTTGAGTATATCTCTCAGTTATTTAAAAAAAGAATCATAACATGAAAGACAGTCGTTTTTTTTCTCGTTTTGTCGTCACCTGCAACGATTTTCCTAAAACAAAAGTCAAATCCTGGAAATTAGAATAAAATGTACACCCAAAGTAATCCAATATATTATTTAATTGTATAGATTTTTTTCCCCCAGGAAATAAATGGAATATTATTTTGTTCAAATAAACTTATAATCAATGAGTTTCAAGGAGACGTAGTTTCATTGTTCTGATCCACAAGTGGCCGCAATGATCCTCTCATTCTGTAGAATAAATATGATTTTAATTACAGCTAATTATAATCCTACACACAGGCCATTTTACACTCTGCAATGTGTGCAAAGAAAAAAAATCAGAATTCAAAGTGTTTGTAAATTATTTCAACAAAAATAGATGTCTTTTTTGTAATTATCATGAGCTCATTTCTGTAGTTTTTGTGTCTTCATATTTATTTTTGGAGTTGATGTTGAGTGTTTTAAAAAAAATCAGGTTTCCACCTCGTGTTCATGCAGGACAAAGAGTCTGATGAAAGTGAGAGTCACATGAATGTTTGGAGACGTTTCCACACATTGCATCTTTACTATATGGTCTGTGTTGTAGAGAAATCCTTTTCTCTCAGGCTGCTCCTGTTTTCTGCTTGATTCATTAGTTACACTGTCTTAAATGAATGTCTTAAAACAAACCCAAAAGCAATTCACTTCTTCGATATCTAGTTTTCTAAAAGAGCAGATAAACATGGGTTGTTGTTTTTTTTTGTGCTTCACTCTGCTCATTTGAAATAAAGTCTATGAGTTGCTTCATCTGAAACAGATGGAGATTATAATTTGCTTCCTTTAATTCAATGTTTAAAATGTGGCTGTTATTTACTATATGTTAATACTTAGTTGACTTAAAACATGTTGGAGGTATATGCTTCAATGACTTCATGATCTCAAAAACTCATCTCAGTTAAGAAATAGATTTGATTTGAGGTGGAGTTCAATGTGTGATGGACGCAGCAACCTCCGACCACAAGAAATGAACATTTCCACTAAGGCTTGATTGTGTCATCTATTTTCATCTCAGATGTTTCCATGTGCAAAACATGAATCAGGATTTGCAAACAGTTTTTAAATGTACAATTTAAACCTTTAAATGTATAGATAGGAGCCTACAGTACAAAAAAAGAGGATACTTTACATGTTTCTGGAACTGTTGAGACGTGTTTCACTGTTGAGTTTCTGCAGATGTCTTCAAAGTTTAAACAGATAAATGCAATAAAGCCCTAAAATGTACATTTCAGAAAACACATGTTGCTGGATTTGTGCTCAAAAGCAGTAAATCATTGATTTTAAAAAGGATAAAAAAAGGGGTTCAATTGATTTTTTTTTTGTAATGAAGAACTCTGACTGATGATTAAGATTAGCAGCGTGCACCATGCTGACATAGCAAACAGTTGTTTAATGTTTGTTGTTCCAACTGGAGCCTCATGTTTAGTGCTCACACGTAGGGTTATTTAGGTCCTCTCTCCCCCTGTGTTTAAAACCATATAGAACACATGAGCATGCTGCTTGTTAACCTTACAGTGTGTCCTCCCAGTTTGACTCAACAGCATCATGTCAAAGTTACAAGTTGCATAATGTTGTACACATTGAACGTTCGATATTTACTATCACTAAACTTATATGACCACTTAAGTACAACTATAACATGAAGTTAATGTAAAACAGAAAACATATAGGAGGATGTTACATCAGTGCACTGCATGTTTAGATCAAGATGTTCCTTTTTCTGTAAAGTAGTTACTTCCTAAGATCAAAAGAGTATGTTTTCTGAACCAGTACATAATGTGAATATGTTAATCAGCTGTTAGATTTAATGTCAGAAACACATTTAAATAATATGAAACTGTCTTCCATTTCTGTCCCCTGCTGGTTGACCCATTGGTAGATGACTCTCGCCATGACACCCGTGTCATCTGTAAGTTTTCACTCAAGACAGGAAACTCGTATCATGACTAACCCTCCCATGCAAACCTTAAAAGAAGTGAATTAGCGGTCTTTTCTTGATTCTGCACCGGCCACCTACGATAGATTGTTTCTCAAAAGTTGCTCTCCAAGCTGAGGAGTGGACAAAAACTAACCAGTGTTAATTTCAAAATTGTGTATGTGTAATGTATCTGTACTGTCCTGTACCTGTGCAAATGGCAATAAACAGCTATTCTATTCTATTTTTCATTCAAACCTCTGAAGTAAAATAAGTAGGTATTCAAGTCAACTAGAATCCAAATTGGACTTTGAGAGTCGAGTCCTTCTAGAGAATGTGCTCAAACTTTGACCCCTTGTATCTCTCCAGTTAGTGGTAACCTTGGAACCTGAAGAATTATCTGAGTCGGTGTGAATGACTGCATAACTCTGAGGGGCCCCCATGACTTGTCAGCACTGATTATTAACCCCGTTTGAATGAGGGGCTTTCTTATTGGGGTTAAGGTCTACAGAGAGCTGATCATGTTTGGTTGATGCAATCTGCATAGGTTCAGTGTTGCTCATTACATTACCTGTCTTGCACAGATCTTTGTTCAGACACCTTCCCATAATGTAAAGAATACTCTTGTTTATGTTGAATAAAAAAAATGTTCAAGTAGTCATTTTTTTTAGTTCTGTTCATAAAAGTTGGATAAACAGTAACTGTATTGTAATTTGTACCATGGGAGTGAAATTTGGTCCATCTTTTTGCTGTAGCTACAAATATGTACATATGAGCCTTTACACGTTAAATCAAGATTCAGAATACTGATGAATCTGTCGTCTTATGTGTAACTTTGTATGTAATGTCATTCAAATCCAGCCAATAAAGTCTGTTAAAAGTCGTCTTCTGAGTTTTCATTGGTTTAACCTTAACAAGAAAAACATCACTTTTGGAGATCTTTCGTTGTTCCATATGAAATTCTTTAAGTGTGAGTGAACATAAACGTGTAATGCACAACATCAGCTTGTTCTCTCACTAAACTAAACTTCAAGTATCACCTGCCCACTGTACCACTCCTTTCTTATGAACAAAAGGTTAGACAACACACAACACACTTTGGAGTTTTCATGTATTTGTATTACCATATAAAGAAACAATCATAAAAAAATGTCATACATGATAATAAAAGTCTGGAGAAACTCAAACATGACTCCTATGACAAAAGAAGTAGACTGAATGTGAGCCGAGAACCAACTTTGTTTTTTTGTACAGCTCGGCTTGCTACATATGAGTAAACTGAGTTTGTGTTAGCTTCAATGAATCTGTTAGTTTGAATGTATAAACAAGGTGTTTATTGTTAGTCTTATTGAAGATAGGCTGTAATAGTGATCATTTACTAAACAATGTTCTTTTTATATCATGACATGGCTGGGCATGAAGATGTCTTATCAGGGCCAGATGAAAGAAGAAATAAACCTTGAATATTCTCAGACTATACATTTATAAATGTGCATTATAAAAAAAGTTGGGATTCTCTGAGATCAAGTCAGATTTATTAGAGCAGGAAGTTCTCTTTGTTTGGTTTTTAACAAAGGAACCACATCACTTTGTGAGGTAGGATCAACCTCGACACACCACAATTGTTGCTGCTAGCCATGAATGATGATGCAATGTTTGACCTTATCAAAATATACTTGGTTTGCAACAGATTCAAGTTGAAGGGTAATGAATAAAGCCGGCCCACTACTGCAATACAATGTCTACAATATAGACTTTCTAAAAGATGGTTTTCACTTCTGACAAAATCTTTCACACTTCTGTACAACAAAAGCCTTGTTGACTGCAGATGAGTCTTTGGTTGGCTTTGGTTGAGTATAAGCTAACTAGCATGCTAACTTCCTAACTCTATGTTAGTAGGGATCTGGTTTTGAGTATTAGGAAACAATTATCCCGAAAGAACATGAGTGAACAGTCAAGCATAGGTGTTTTTCTGTTGCTGTGGTAGAGGATTGTGTAGCTGTAGATTCAACGGCAAACACAATGAAGTGAAGTGAGGGGTTCCTATGTTATTTGCCGGACAGAAATGGGAGCAACAAATCTAATGAACAAAAACCTGACAGAAAAAAAGGCGTTATTGTCTGAGGAAATGAAGGGGGAAGCAGGGATCAACTAATGAATTCCAATAGTTCCTCGGTTCTTTGCTCACACTCATCAAAGAAGCATCAAAATGTTAAAAAAATTAAGAAATCTATTTGATGTAAACAAGAACTATGTCATATGCAGGACTTAATCTGTTGACAAACACATGCTGATTGAAAATGTCCCCAACAGAAACACCTTGTTGAATCACACACCATCAGTGTTATCGGAGGGAAGCTGCACACCCAAAGGAGCAACTTAGTATCGCCCTGCAAGAAGAAAAAATGACATTTTTGTGTTAGTGCCGGTGTAAATTTGTCACACAAAAAAAAAATTGATCATCAAATAAACCAGTGATAAAGAAACATCAATCCGTTTGATAATGCATACTAACATCAGTCTGGTTTCATGTCTGAGGATGAAACAACAGATGCAGTTCGGCAAGCTTTTATTGTTTGCATATCTTTTCAAACTTACGTGGGCTGTAGGAGCGGGACCGCGAGCGAGACCTGTATCGACTGTAGTAAGGGGATGGAGAGCGTCTACGACTGTAAGCACAGAAAGAAAATGTAAAAAAAACATCTTTTATCTTTCAAAGCCTCACAGACTTTTTGTTCAATTTTTTGTACTCACCTATATCTATATTCACAATCCTCATATCTGTCATAGCGGTCATAGCCGCGGTCGTAATGAGAGTCTCTCCCACGCCTGCTGCTGCTACCTCCGCCTCCGCCTCCACCTCCACCTCCGCCACCCCCACCACCGTTACTGTTAAAATAAGTAACGCAAGTCTTTGACTTTCAGGTGTCTTATCGCTTAAAAATGTCAAAACAGAATGTTACAAATAACAAAGGAAATTATGCACATTTAGACAGAAACAAAAACATTTGACATTAGTGTTGATCTTACTGAGTTGGTCGGCCCATGTAAATTCCAGGTGTTGGGGTATGTGCACGTTTGGTAATGGAAAAATCCACTCTGATGCGCCTCCCGTCCAGCTCCATGCCATTGGCTCGCTCCATTGCCTGAAGAACACAAGCATGTTATCTCATTATTAAAGGCTTTTTCATAAACAATATTTGAATCACAAAGGCCACCCTACATCACACCACTTGCTCTGACATTACTAAAAGCTGAAGGAGTTTGTGGTAAGGCAGACATCTAGTGGTGAACTTGTGCAATTACACATTCATTTAAATTGAGGGGAAAGTATCAAAGGGGACCTCTGGATTTGCATGCATTGCAAGCTATGAAAACAGAGAGCATAACAGCATGTTTTTAAAAACCATATATGGATGTAAAATAATAGTTTTAAATCTGTAAAGTGAACTTGTCATTATTCTTTAAATGTCCTTTTATCTGCTACTATGTCTCATGTTTGAATGTATTTTAATTATCAGAAATGTCTATACTTTACACAACACAAAAATACTCTTATCATTTTCTGGACCTACAGAAATGTATTTTATCATAACCATTTAATATGTGAATATTTTAGTCTTCAAAACAATAGACGAGAGCAATAAACTACACCAAAAGACTGAACACATGAGTCTCCAAAACCAGTAGTGCATATTAAATGATTAAACACACAACATTTTCCATACCTCTTTGGAATCATCTATTCTCTCGAAGTAAACAAAGGCAAAGCCACGGGAGCGGCCCGTGCGCTGGTCGTACACCACATTGACCCCCGCCAGAGGACCGTAGCGCGAAAACACTTCCCTCAGGTCCCGCTCTGTGGTGTACAGGCTCAAGCCAAACACCCCCAAACATTTGCTTGGGTCAGGGTTCGCCTGGAACAGTCAACAATAAGGGTCAGAGCTGATTGATTGGTTTGCCACTTGTACCCATGTAATGAAATGCCTTACAAAGATTATTCACTGGCTTTAGCATGTAAAACATTCTTCATCCACATAGCAGAATTATGAATAATGAAAGCATTGTGCAAAAAGACGGATGAAGTAGTAATTTACCAGAACTCAAACACAGAAAACATTACAGCATCAAAAATACCTTTCATTATTTCATGTGGATCTTAACATTACTTCCATGTTATGTATTGGACGATTCAGATTTAGATGGTCATACTCAAAATACATGGGACACCTGCTCTTTCATAATAAATAATGGCTTTTCACTACTACAGTATTCAATGTAGTACTAAAAAAGTATAAGCATCTCCAGTTGTCCAAATCCAATAGTAAAAGCCTTTTGGCGATGTGTTCTTAGGCAAGACACTTAACCCCAAGTTGCTCCTGCTGCTACATCAGCGGCATGTGAATGTGTATGAATGGATTACGGTAGTTAATAGTGATGGACATTTTACATAGCAGCCTCTTCCATCAGTGTGTGATTTGGAGTGAATGGGTAGGTGTGACCTGCGTTGTAACAAGCGCTTTTAGAAGTCAGGAGACTAGAAAAGCACTTTACAACCTCAAGTCCATTTACCATTTAATAACCCCTTAAACAGCTTTCAAAAAGATGGGAGAACTAAACAATGTACAAAATCACTTAATTTGCCTCCTGCTGCAATTACAAATCACCTGTAATTCCTTCTTAGCATTTTCACAGGAGTGCATGTTAGACATATCGACCTTAAACAAACTATGAGTTTCATGGGTAAGTGGAATAATTATTATTATAGTATTAAAATAAAAGTACATATTTATTGTTGTAGTGTATTTATCTTTCTATTTTGCTACTTCTTGTAATGGTGAACCAGATGCATACATTGTCTTCATATAGCAAGATCACCAAGTTATAACCACACATTTATCCTCCCTATCCAGTACTACAGTGGGAGCAGCACCGTTGACCCACAAACATTTCATTGCTCATTCTCAAAATACTTCAGAAGGTCCACATACCCTAACATCAGCATCACCACCATGACTGTTTGCTTCTTTTGTGTCGTCATGGTTCTGTTGATATAATGAGAGGAGGGGGTGGTTAATAAAAAGGGGTTATTAAATGTCATTTCAGTGGTTTCCGAACCGCACAAGTTACAGTGTATGATTAAAAAAATAAAAACACTTCCTTATGTATAAAAGAAACAGAAATGTACTTGCTATCTTCTCAAAGTGTTTCAAAACGTACTAAGTCATTTTAAGTATGGTTTAAATAACACACCTCAAATCAGTATATAACTATTTTAAACACATTCTTAACACATTTAATGCTTTAGATGCATGCTATGGACGCTTGGATTTTTCTAAATAAAAAGACAAAGGGTGGAAATCACAACATACATACAGGATTGGACAATAATCTTTGACGTCTGCCTTATTGTTCTTTTCCCTATCATTCAACTCACCCTGCTGCCGGTTTGACGGCGCCGGCTTGACATAGGGGAATTGCTCTGGCTCTTTCTGCGGCGGGATTCGGGGCTGTAGGAACGAGAGCGGGACTGCCTTCGATGGGAAGAAGAACGAGAGCGTGAACGGCTGTGGCGCCGGTTTGAGTACCGCCTAGAACGAGACCTGAAAGACATACAGCAAAGGAGGAGAGGCATCAAATTTAATGCAAGACAAAAGGATGAAATAGTCAAAGAAAAGTACAAGCATCAAATAACTCTCAACTCACATATTCATAACATCATGACGTGTTTTACACAATTTTACACAAGCTATGATAAAATGTCAAAAACATACCTAGATTTTGACCCAGAGTGGGATCTGGACTCAGAGTGTTTGGAAGCCCGGGATGGACTCGGGGTGCCAGACCTGCTCACAGACCTCACCCGAACTGGACTCCCATGATCAGATTTCGATGGGGAGCGTGACCCCTGTTGTCAAGGCAGCATGTTAAAAACTTTCACATGGACAAATACATTTATTTCCTTATAATGAAAAACATATATAAAACACAAGAGTAGTAAGATGTGGAAGAGCATACACATACAGATCATGTGTCTAAAAATGCACAGCTTATGTACTGTAAAGAAAGGGGTTAGTAACTTAATCATTTCTATTGAAAAATATTTGGTTTGTATTAATTTACACATATATCAAGTATGTATATGACAGGTCTATTTTCATGTCCACCTGGGTCATAAAGGGGGAAAAAATGATACATGCAGTTTAAAAAAAAGACATTTGTGACACAAACAGTGTATTTACTTAACCAAGGGACACATTCATTCTTCCAGATTCTTTACACGCTACTCCCTTCTCTCAGGTTTTCTATCCTTCTTCGTTCTTCTTTTTTCAGTTTTCTCATTTTCTGATTCCAGGTCTGTTTTTCCTCTCTTCACCCAAACTGACACCAGTTTCATTTTAGCCATTACACTGCAAGCGCGTCTATCTGACACCAGTCTTCCGTCACATTTTCTCCCTTTCCACTTCTATGTTCTGCTCTGTACATGTTTTCATTAGCCTTCTTTTATCTTGAAATTTTGTCTTCAACGTTCTTGGATAAAACTCTTCAAATCCTTCACGATCAATAACCTTAATGAAAAAAGAACATTCAATACAATTAAAATCATAGGTTTAGGAAGAGAATATCTTCAATGAAATGAACACTGAATGCAGTACAATTACATGGTTTCTACAGTAAGTTTGAATTTTCCAGGAAGTAGGCAAATAAGGAAATTCACATCATGGTTACATTGAAAGATCTTAAATGTTTAGTAACAATGTTTCAATTTGGAAAAAAAAAGAACTAGAAAGCAGGGAAGGAAGAGTGGCTTAAGACTTGAGTTGTTACTAAAATAATGAAATCAGGAAAAATATTCAGGTAAGTGTAATGATGGCTGGACTGAAGCAGTGATGTCTGCTTAAAAGGGCGAAATGCTAAGGTTGCAGTAAGCTTGCCATTCATTTTAGACTGTAATAAGTCATGTGCAATAAATTCAACAGGACAGAGAAAGGTACCGTATATCCCCATTCCCCTGCTACCGTAAAGGACTCTGGTTTAAGCAGCTAGCCGTCCATAGCAATTTACTTTTGATGAACATATATAGCCAGAGGGTAAATATGAACATTATCTGCCTTTCTTACGCAGGTAATGTTATTAACACAACGTACACAGCTAACAACGTTAGGCTAATCGTCTAGCCGTCACATTAGCGTGAGTGTTAAATGCTCTGTCGACAGCCACACGGAAGACAAGGAAAGAGAGGAAGAAATAAAACATTATTCGATTACATTACTTACCCGCCTGTCGTAATTTCCAACCTCAGTATCACTCATTGTTCTGTATAGCTTAAAAAGCCGAGTTTTGGACAGATATTTCACTACTCCGACAGAGGTTTCACACAATGTTTGGTTCAGCTACCAAATAGAAGATGGCGCGTGCGGTGGGTGGTGTGTTTATTAACAGCAGTGTGACGTCATGTCCGGTCTCGACTCCGACTCCGAAGAAAAAAAACAAAGACTGTATAAATAACGTAGGTTTGAACCTTAGATTTGAAAGTATAAATATAACACACTCGATAACTTTCTAGATTTTTAAGTGAACACCACATAATAAAAAACTTAAAAATAAGAGTGCAAAGTCCAGGATTTTAAAACTCCAGGAGGAGTTGAACAACACTTTACTGTAGCCTAAATGACCCAATTTATTGCCATATTCTATAAATGTTATTGCAAACTTTATTCTGTAAGTAGCATCGTACAGTTGAACCTGGTTGAGCTTATTACAACCACAAACGATGTATGAACGGCTGGGTTATTTGATTGTGTCCCTGTCATATTTTACAAGCTGACAATTGTTTTAAATGTAAATTATCTTTATTTTGACAGAATCCAGGTAAATGTAGCTTAGAAGGAGTGGAAACATGCACAAATGGAGAGTAGAAGTGCCTCTGAAATCTTAAATAGATGTTAAAAATTCACTAAAGGTCCATGGTAAGACATGATTTGGCTGGTAAATTTTAACATCATGTAGTTTAGGGGTTTTCTGTGACGTAAGTAAATCTATTTTAAATGTCACTTTTACATCACTCCTTTTCTAAAACTAATGAATATTTTATAAAAACAAATCCAATTTGATTTGTTGTCTAAACATAATGAGCCAACTGAAATCTCCTGAATGACACTTGGTTTTTAACTTGCTTTAATTCATGGAAATTAAGAAATTGACCTGATACAAAACAGCTTTTAAAGTGGGGGTGGGGTGGGGTGGGTTTAAATGTCCACAGTCTATTCTTTAGTAAATCTATCCGACAGCAGCTAACTGGATCACCATCTTGTCTACCTTATACAGCTAAGTACATTTATGGCATCACTCAATATAGACACGGTTAACCCACAGAGTGATTATTAAGACGTGAGGCCTTCACATTCAGTTAAGTTTCTGTTTGTAACTAAGATATGAAGTAACATCCTCATATTTCAGTACAACATCTACATTCCCCAAGCAGTTTTGATGACAATATTGGCCATCTTTCTTGCTGCAGAAACTATATTTAGGATCAAGAGAAGAGTGTGTAGAGTGACTATCCCAACGTCCCCCCATGTCCACACCCTTCAAATATCCTTATAGTAAAGGATGGATGAGTCCAGTATTTTTAGACACTCTCTATAGAGTCACAGTGCAAGATGAACCCTGAACATGAGTAAGCAGTAGGTCAGTCTACTTACCAGCATTACAAGGCTAAAGACTGACTACACAGTACATTCAATCTGTTCCAAACCTAAATTAAACATTTCTGGACAGCTGGCCGGGGAAACATTAGATCTGAAAACAAAGCACATCCCACTCATTTTAAGTGGCAAATAGACATCAGCCAATCAACAGGAAAATTATAAATACACATTTTTACTTCCTTCGGATGAGGTGCAATAACATTCTTTGGATTATCTGTTTTAACTGTCCTTCAAACTACATATAGGTGTAAGCCAAAAGTAGAATAGTTTTATAGTATTGAGAAGCTGCACCAGCTAAAACGGATATTTAGCTTGTCCTAACTATGAGTATATTGGTTTAGTCAGCATTATGACATGTTGAAGTTTTGAAACATACTGTAGTTCACTTTGTTGATAGGTGAGACTTCAGAGCTATTTGTAAGATGAAACCTATGTAAACCAGTGTTTATACTTCTTTGCTTTTTCTGAAACAGTCATAAGATTTCAATGTGACATTTAAAAAAAAAAGTTAAAATTCAAGCAAAATACAATGAGCAATGTGAATATAAAAAAATATGCTGGATAGTCCTGGTAAAAAATAAATAGATATCAGCATGTGACAGGAGAGAGCATATAGAAGTCTTTTTCTTCCCTCTGATAGCGTAGAACATTTCTTAGAAGTGTCCACATTTTCAAGTTGATCGATGTCCATAAATCTCAGTATTGCTTTTCACTAGTCTGATGTGATTACATCAGTGATAGATGCTGGAAAATGTGATAAGCCGAACAAAATAAATAAAGATTTCTATTAGGACTATATTCTTTGACGTGGCCGAGGCCTATTAGGGATGTGTGGGCGCAGGCGTGACGTCCCTGGGTGGCTGCCAGCTGTCTCGTGCTTTGAGGATTTCTGTAGGTCAGCAGGGGCAGAGGCAAGGACGCCCCCTGCTGTGTGGGAGGTGTTAGTGGAAGAGGCATTGACAACAAGCTCGATTTTCCCCTCCAGTTTGACCAGCCGCGTCAGAATATCATCCAGTAGCACAGCTATAGTCCTCTTCAGATCAGCTAAGAGCAAGGGAAACAGAAAGTAGAAAAGTCAATACTTAAGTTTAAGGAACAAGTTTCAGTAAAGTGGACATGAATGGATTCTGAAATGCTCACCGTATCCAGCCATGGATGTTCCCTGCGGCCCACCTGGTATATTCTGGTTCTCCTCTGTCAGGACCTTGACATATCGCCTGCTGAGCTCCAGTATCTGCTCCCGTAGCTCAGAGCTGCTCTGATGGCGAGGCTGCTGCACAGTGTAGCGCAGCAGCATAAATCCCCACGCCAGGCCGAATACCATCAGCAGCACACTCAACTTCTGTGACATGTTCCTTCGCAGGAGTGCACCCAGCATGGTACTGGGGCTGGCAAGGGGAGGGCGGGAACTGGAGGGGCGATGGTCTTTTCTAGAATGTGGATTTAATAGAGTTTTTTTATTCCTTCAGGGAAATCCCTGTTTCTTCTGTCTGTATCCCTGGAGAAGTTAAAGGTTTAGTCGACTACAAAGCATTCCTAGTCCGGCATGGATTCACTCAAGTTATCTCCAGCAGGACATGTGCTTGCCCAATACCCATACAGCCCAAAATGTTTCTGTAACCACTATGGCATCCTGTAAGTGCTACAAGAAGGTGAAAAAGTGTTGAGCAACAGCAGTGGCCAGGATGTTGTAGCGGAAGGAAGCTGACACCAACTCACAGACACCGGCAGTCAGGGGTTTTGGAAAAGGTGCTTTCCTGTCAAGAAATTCAAGTCGATGTCACGGATGTAGACCTGGTTTTCAGGAAGGGAATCCGCAGACATTGTTGACTGTTCGAGAAGAATACATAGACAGAGAAGACAAAGTTAGCAAAAAGAGAAAAACTCAGTGAGGCATTTCATTGTCAGAATATAGAGATTCCTTTTGTAGATATCTTTCATACAGTGCTGCTGAGAAACCATTAATTGAGAAAAATAAACTTTTTCTGCTGTCTACCAAAAACACTTCCAAGGGAAATTTCTGTATCCTTTCTTTGTTAATTCATTTTGGACTCCCGGTTGAGCATTGTGGTTTCTATTCATATTGACTGAGGATTTCAAGGTAGATAAATGCACAAAGATTTTCACACAAACACCACTGCATGTGCTGAATGAAGAACAAAATCTACCTCATTGTTATTGGCTAGGAGCTCGTGGCTCCATCAAAGGGGGCTGCCTGGGAGATTAGCTATTATTCTGACATTCTGCTAAAGTTGCACAAAACCCACTCATCATCAAAAGTTTTTTTAGTCCAGTAACAGTTTAGATTTCATGAGACCCACTTTGCAGCTCCGGAAAGGAGCGAGAACAAAAGACAGAGGCACAGAGAGCATTCATGTTAACTTCTAATTCCAACTCCACAAGGCCTATTTGACTGACAAATGGCCTAAGATTGCACCATGCACATGTAGGTGAAATTAGGCTACCGGTTTTTTCGTTTTCACAACTTTGTCACCGAGTTCATTCTCTTTTCTCTCTCTTGGGTGTTGGGAGTGTCATCTCCTATTGAGGTCAGAGAGAGGGCACTGACAGAGAGAATAAATTATGAAAAGAACGGTAAGAGAATCTGTTAAGCTATGCTTTCCTATCTCCACACACACACACACACACACACACACACACACACACACACACACACACACACACACACACACACACACACACACACACACACACACACACACACACACACACACACACACACACACACACACACACACACACACACACACACACACACACACACACACACACACACACACACACACACACACACACACACACACACACACACACACACACACACACACACACACACACACACACACACACACACACACACACACACACACACACACACACACACACACACACACACACACACACACACACACACACACACACACACACACACACACACACACACACACACACACACACACACACACACACACACACACACACACACACACACACACACACACACACACACACACAAACACAAACACAAACAAACATGTCCTTTCTCTGACCTGGGGCAGCACTGTACATCAGCAGGCAAGAATTAGGGAGGAAAGAGAAAGCAAGGTGCAAAGACTTGATTAAAGTTACAGTCAAGATCAGTCCGAAAGCAAAACTCTTTGTGAATGACAAATTTAGCAACACCAGATGTGGCATGTAGGCTCTATCATGCGCTATTAGGTCAAATGTTTTATCTTCTAGCCTCATTAGGCAGCTAAAATGTTTTGGCATCATATTTCAAACATTAAAAGTGTCAAAAAACAACAACAAACAGAACACAGAATATGTGATACTGAGGCACATAATGCAGGGAAACATTGCTTTCTGCACTCGCTGTGCATGCAATTAATGGCAAATTGTTCCAGACCTCAAGCACAATAGAAAAAACCTTCAGGAAGATTTTCTGTGCCTTGCATATGTCAACAGATCATATCAATACTGCCTTATCACAGCAGTGACACTCGATGAACACCTTAAGAATCTTGGTATTGAGACATTCCCTTTCTTCACTGTCAGACTACTACGGCCTTGCCATTGTTCTGGGGAAATGCACACTACTTAGGCTACAGCTGCAAACAATGACTGTTCCACCTGTTTAGAGAGAGGGGCTCAAATATAGAGTACCTAATGGGATGATTGACAGTGATAAGGCTCATGTTCTAGTTTAAATAGCTAATCTAGAGGTTAAATATTGACCACAGGCAGCTGCTTGTGGGCACAGCAAAAGACTTAATCAACTGACCTGTGGAGCATAAATTGAAATGTCAATAGTGTTAAGAGTCTTTAACTACCATGCATGAAACACTACAATACAACTGAAACACCTGGTGTGTAAACATAGATCAATTAAAAGCCACAGATTGACGACCTGGCCAACTTTTTAACTGGCCAAACTTGTCGGGACGGGGTTACCAAATATCTCGCTAGGTTACACGCATTAGTAAACTTAGCAACACCCAGCAGACGAAGAGTGACAAAGACAACACTAACATGTTTAGGATGCCAAGTTGCAGAATTGCAACACCTAGACTGTAGATGACCATGAACTATTACGTTTCTGACAGGTGCGTGCTGATGCTGTCCAAACGCAATTGAAGCAAATACCACACAGTGTAATGCAGAAATAAAGGGCAGGCTTGCAAATAAATAGAAAAGTTAAACGCCGTTCGCGTAACTCAACACTGTTACAACTTCAGACAGATTTCTAAAATATTTGCGATCAGTCATGTTAGCTTCTTATGTTAACTTTGCACGGTAAAACTTGACGGTGCAAAAAAACAAAAAGACGCAACAACAATACATTCGAAAATGAGGAAAATGGCTGAAAACGTATATTACCCCAGTGTGTTGTCTGGAAAAGCTACTTTGAGGTTAGGCAGGAATTAACAGGCTCAAGAGTAGCAGCAGGGTCGAGCCGCCTGAGAGAGCTCCAGCTGCTACCTCTGGCTGACACTGAATGATGCTTGTTGTTTGGCTGTAGTTCTTGTCGCTGGCGACAATGTATCGAGCACCCTGCTGACTTCCTTTAAACAAATAAATAGCCGCTGCGTTTCGTGTTGAGGTGCCTGTGTGCTCAGGAAGTCACCTCAGCTTCTCGCCCAGTGGTCTCAACAACGACGGGGTCCTTCCAAGACAAAAGTCGGTAGCTAGAATTCTAAGCATGCAATTCTGCTGACTGTCATGGTTCCTCCTGTACGTCTACTGCGTGCGTCAACGTCAACACCCCGGAATTGTGGGTAATGTAGTCATATTAGTTATTCTTTCCCACTTTACACCACACATAGCTAAATACTAGAGCGGTAATATCACAGAAACAGTCTTAATTTAACAGTTACTAATTACAGGTAAACCTTTAAGCCACGGTGGGTCGATTTTAATTCAAACAATAACCCGTTCAAATACAATATATATGGAAGCTAATTTCCGCCAGTAAAAAAAAATAAAAATGAAAATAATAAAGTCTCATAATTTCAACTTTTTATCTCATTATTTTGACTTATCTCATTATTATGACTTTATATCTCATAATTTCGATTTTCTTATCTCATAATTTTGACTTTTAATCTCATCATTATGACTTTATATCTCATAATTATTATTATTATTATTATTTAGCATCAATATATATATACATATATACTGTACATTCTATATATTTTATTATATTATTATACTAGTATATATTATATAACATTTAATTATATTACACTATATTGTTCATATTGCACTATATTATATTATATTATACTACATTATATTATATAACTGCACTCTGCATTACTGTGGTACAACACTGCCTCTCTTCTCTGCTGTTTACATTACTTGCTGCTATTTATCATACCAAGTCACTTTAATCACTTGTCACTTTATCTTGTCATTCTCTGCAAATACTGTCTTCCCCCCAGTTAACTTCATCATTCATTTTGTATTTCGAATTTTCCCTCTGGGGATCAATAAAGTACTATCCTATCCTATCCTATCCTATAATTTCGACTTTTTATCTCATTATTATGACTTTATTATTTTCATTTTTATTTTTTTAACTGGCGGAAATGGGCTTCCATAAATATACGTATGATTCCTGGTTAAGTACGTGAAAAAAGGTGTTGAGATAAGCTTTTAGTTGTTTAAGATAGCTTCTGATGTTAACGTTATCTGGTTAAATTTTTGGCGTTACTATCTTTTTCCTCCTGTTAACTTTCTGTTTGTTTTGTGTTTGTGCTTTGTGCTTCACTCTGCGACCGATAGAGGGCGATCTACAACCATTTCCATGACAACTCCGAAGGTGTAAACATTTGCTTTCCAAGACAAGAAGCTCACAGCTCATTGGTATCACTTTAAGACAATGGAGAAAATACGTCTCAATAAATCAGCTTTAGAAGCAGTGGATGACTACTGGGAGTACACACGGTTTGTCTCATGCTCTTGTATCCCGATTTAAGATAATCTCTAGAGTTTGTTAATACCCCTGACTAGGAGCAAGCAACTGCTAACTACAGAGGATCTGGTATAATGCTAGAGTACTTATGTTATATGCATGCCAGTTCATTGTAGGCCCTATAGGTAAGTAAGTTACTGTGGTGTTTTTATTGGTTGGTTTGTCTTTTTAAGGATTGTGGGGGGTGATGATGGAGGTAAACTGTTCACTCCAGAGCAATATGAGGCGTACAAGAGGACAGTGATCCCTCAGCGAATGAAAAACAGGCTATATGTAAGCTTTGGGGTGCCAGGAAGTATTGATTGCAAACTCATCGGCCCTGAAACACAGTGCTTTTGTAACCATAGGTAAAAACTACATTATCGAATACCATATATATTTTCTCCCATTGCATTTTAATACACGCACAAATGCATAAATAAACATACTGTATGTGGGACTAATGTTTACTTTTTGGCAGGTACAAAGAACATAGGACAGAATTTGAAGTGGTTCCAACTGAGCGTCCCCTGGCTCTACCTTGCCAGGTCAGAAGATGTAATTGTGTTGCCTATCAGTATGTTCCCCGGATTGGGCAAAACCCTGTACGCTGCAGGTGTAAACACTTACCTGAAGACCATAATGAAGCTACTGGGCACTTGTGCAAAAAATGTGAGTCAGAAATCCTCTAAAGACAGTAGTCATTTGAGCCCAAATTAACCCCAGATGAAGGCATAGTAGTTCAAGCTGTTTATGTTTCTTTATCAAAAAAAAATGCAGGCAGTTCCTGTTCTGGGTATCAAAGCCCCTACATCTGTGGCTGTGGTCAGCCCAGCTCTGCCCACCAAACCCTGGTGAGTGTAGTTGAAAATCAAAAAAAGCATTTTTTTTCTCTAAAAGAGAGAAGTTAATCGCATGGTATTGCTACCAGGCACAAAGTTTTCTTGCATAATTTGAACTCAGTTAACATTATTTTGTGTCAGGTTGAAACAAAAGTAGAGAGGGAGGCACGCGGTCAGCCTACAGGCAGGGATGTTCCCTACGCTGCCATGGGGGGGCTGACAGGCTTCAGCTCTTTGCTTGATGGCTACCTTGCTTTGGAGGCAAATAGCTCAGGTGAGAAGTACATAAGACTTTATGTAATGAATTCCTAACCCTAACCAGGAAAGAAACTTGTTGAAATTAATATTATATTATAAGTGTTGAAACTCTCCCCTCCTGCCCAGTACCAGAGGACGAGACTTCACATAGTCCTAAATTTGTCCATGGCTTGAGTTAGGAAGTCATGTTTCTAACTTTGTGTGTTCATTATCGTGGAATAAAAGATGCTTTAAAAATGTGTTATCTATTACTCCTCATACCAATCTAAATCATTCCACATGGGCAGCAGCTAATGGTCTCAATTTAATTCCAGATTACAAATTAGACATGAGCAAAACATTATAATATGCAATATGTTAAGCACTCAAATTTAACCAAGGAGCCACGTTTTCTTTAACCTACCATGTTTGAATAATGTAACACTATGTTAGTCTACATATGACAGGACCTTATTTCCCTAGTTCACTGTTTATCGATTATTAGAAAACAATTGGCTTAACTGCCGGTCCAACCATCAAGTCTTCATAGTAGATCTGCTGTACAAGTTCCTTAACAACATAGCGATCCCAAATATACCATAGATACGCTATTTTCCGAATATCCCTGCATGCCTTGCTCGATCAGTCTCAGACATATCTTTCACCAGATCAATATAGAGTGCTTTATTCACCACTGAAGAGAAGAAGCATCAGGTCCCATCAAGAATGAACACAAACTGTTTTCGTCGCCAAAAGACTGACTCCATGCATCAAAGAATTTCTACAATTTCTTCGATGAATAGAGTCATTGTTTTGGTGATTCAGCCTTTGTAAGGCTGCTTTTGAGTTATGGAGGTGTGTTTGCAGACATTTGACTAAAGGTGGAGGAAGTTCCATTAAGAGGCATGTGAGGGCAGCAGAGAGCAGCACAGCGTCAGTGGTGAACTAGTCTGCAGGATGTTTGTTGTTGGAAAGGGTAGTACATATACAGTACCCACAATACTACTACAATACCTTAGATTTCATCACCACATGGATTTCTCACCCAGACTGTGTTTGTACTAGGGATGTGGGAGATAAGAAATCACACATTTCTTATAATAAGCAAGATATATTGAGATTAACGTCTTTCATATAAAATACACCAATCGTTTTCTTTTCATTATAAGATGCCTTTTTTACATGACTACTTTACAACATGAAGCTCTAATGCACATTCATGAGAACGTTCAGTTCTTATACCAAAGTATTTGGAGATATTTGGAAATGCTGCAAAATGTTGAACATGTGAATTCAAGTTTACAAATTATATTTAAACAGTCAATCATAATCATTTTCATTTGTTTAAGTTCTTTATGGGGCCTTTTTGCCTTTATTAGATAGGACAGCTGGAGAGAGATAGGAAATGTTTGGAGTACAGATTGTAGGATGACATACAGCAAAAGGCCAGAGCTGAATTTAAACCTGCAGCCGCTGCGATGAGGACTACGGCCTGTGTACGTGAGGCATGTTACATAATCACAGGGCCTCAAGCAGTCATTTTCACCTCATCTGAAAACCATGGGAAATTTAATTCATCATCATAATTGCAAAATGAATCACGTTTTTTTAAATTCCTTTTTCTGTAGTTAATTATGTATGATTTTAATTAATATAGTTGTGACGGATTAGTCCACAATTTAGCACCCCATAGTACTACGTAAAGAGTAACGTTCAGCACTGAAATCAGATCTATAAGCCTTTACTTTGAACAACATCAGTGAGAAGGATCCTGGTATGGTAAATTCTACACACGTGAGACGCAAAACACCCACCACTGGAACACATCACACTTCATTTTCATAATCTCTGCTGCATCTTTTTTCAGATCAAGGCAGCAGAGAGGATGTCTGCCAGCTGAGATGCTCAGGATCAAGGATCAAAGAAACGTCTACTAAAAACAACTGCACTTTTAACTGTAAGAAAGGAACCCACAATCATTGAAATGCAACATTAGTGGAGAATCAACAAACCAGGGAAACTTCACATATCTGATAAGTCTTCTGTGTCTTCTTTTTGGTGCATTGACAGTCTTTGTCTGTGTCGTGACATTGTGGGATATTCAACTGTCAGCAACAGCAGAGATTAAATCCCACCTCATGACTATCAGTCAACTGACAATACATTGAAACAGAGGTTTGAGTGTGGGAAGCAATAGGAAGCATTACTATGATGATCCATATTTACAAATTGACACAGCTTTTTGTTAACTTTGAACATAAAACCTGAAGAAAACCAGTTTTGACAGAGCCTAAATACATTTAAAGACAGACTCAAAAGGACATTTCTTTCTGCATTTATAATTAAAAAATCCCAATAATCATTTGAATTTTCAGGTTGAATATGTTGAATGAGTCATAGTTAATTTACCCCAACCAATTCCTACTTTGATTCATTGCAGTTTTTTTTAAATGTCTTAAATTTCCCTCTTGATATTTGTTCCATAAACTGGTCAGTTTATGCATCTGACGTCCATATGACGGATTTTTTGGAAGAAGACAGATCCACCCACTCAACATGTTGCCAAAATAACAACAGAACCATGGAGCTACGTGTTCAGCAATGAGCGCTGCTTTTAATTTGCAGATTGATGTACTGTCTCCGATTGATTAATCCCATTCATCACGGCAGATCAGCAGTGATGAGAGCTGATTTAATCCATGCAGCGAATGGAGACTTGGTCTTTTTTTCACTGGCGGCCCACTTTCCAACCAGAAACAAAATTAACAGGAATCTAAATGAGGATTCACACCCGCTCAAATAATTCTACTGTGAGAATCGGAAGTGAAACTGGATCAGCGACTACACTGGTGCTGGTCAATTCTTCTCAAGTCACCTGTGCTGTATTGTAAGCATCACCTGAGGGGGAACGTGGTGTCTTTGTATGTGTGTGTGTGTGTGTTTAAGGGAGCTGAACAGGTGGCCGTGAGTCAAAGGATGTGAGGCTGCGTCACAAGGACAGCATGGGTGCACCTGGGTCCCCTCGGGACTCGGCTGAGGGGAAGGGATCCCATCTGAAAGCTAACACTTCAGATTAAGTGTGTATCTTCGATGACCATGGTATCACACACACATACACATTCACAGCTGCATACATGCCCTGAACCTATCAGGTTTTCTCCCTTCGCATCACAGAATAGCTTTGTTGACTGCTAGAACCAACCATTCTTAAATCAAACACTTGACCACAGTTTCCACTGCGTACTCGTGGACATTTTGACTCACAAAGAAAAACCCAATTAATCTAAGATGTAAAGGTCTGACACATTAGTGTGGCACAATTACAATTTAAGATAATTGCCTCTCCTTAGCAACCTCATTTAGGACAAGTAATTGACTTTGGACATTGGTTGAAGGGAATAACTACTACACTTCCCTTATCCCCATGGAAACCCCGCCCAGCTTGACTGACAAGATACAACTCTACAAATAAGGGTGAGAACACACAAGATTAAACTGGCAATTACTGCACAAGGAAACACTTAATTACCCCAGAGCACATAGTCTCCTGATTTCCCCACAGACAGAGAGAGAAGTAAGAACAAGTGAGAGGTGCAGAGAGGCACAACAGACTGACAGGTACAAATCACTAAGAACTGCCAACTAGCTAGCACACAAAAAGAAAAATACAGCTCAAAGTCGCAACAACTTTTTTGTCTATGTCACTGACAGTGCACAATACTCTCTTCATGGTCCCACTGTAAAGCTTTGGATGTGTAAAAGTAATCATCTGTGAACATAAAATCAGTTGTTTCTGTTCCCCTGAGGTTACTTTTCACCGAACTGTACACCTCAGTTTTACTGAGCGTCTTGGCACATTTTAGCTCATCTTTCTGGTCGCTTTGTTCTGTTCACAGATCATTTATTCACATTCAGCCTTTTCATTTTTGTTGATTTCTTTTCACCGAGCATGTTAGCATCTTGTAGCTTCTTGTTCTGTTTCATTTTGTCATTCACTGAGCCTTTAAGTATGTTAAGAGTAATGTTTGGGTTATTTTGTCTCGTTCACAGATGAATTAGCATATTTTACTGTAGCTTATATATATATATATACATATATATATTTTTTTTTTTGTTCACAGATCATTTTAGTATATTTGAGCTTGTTTTATTTGATCTGTTATTGTGTTTCATTCAAAGACTCTGTTTTGTTCACACAGTATTTGAGTATCTAACAGCTAGAAGTTGTGACTGTTTGTTTTTTGTTCAAAGTCTTTTAGCATCTTGGAGCATATTGTTAAGGTTATTATTTATTTTTCACATACAATTCTTGCATCTTTGAGCTTAATGTTTTAATTGTTTCATTTTGGTGCACTCACACTTCCTCTCATGTGTTGTGTTAATGACTCATCAAGAGCCAAAAGCTCTTAATATACTCACTGTACACATGCCTATCATTAATGGTAGAGGGAAAACAGTTTTGCAGCTAGCCTCTTATTGTGGCTGTGAATCTAGCCCCTACAGAGCATCATATTTACCTGAGAGAGTACTATCAGAGTTAAAGGGGAGTCAGTATCTTACTATCTCTGTTACTTGATTTGATTTTTTTCCAAGATCAACCTAAATTTTCTGTTTAATGTTTTACTTTTCCCCTCAAATATCCTTTGAATAAAAGAGGAATTGACCTGTTTCCTATAGGACAGATTTTATTCAAACAAAATACAGCTTGTTCTTTTTCCTAGAAGAACAAAAAACCCATCATGAACTCCTAAACGCAACGAACAATCCAACTTATGACTTTGACACACTGGACTGTGTGTGAGAGAGTGTGTGTGTGTGTGTGTGTGTGTGTGTGTGTGTGTGTGTGTGTGTGTGTGTGTGTGTGTGTGTGTGTGTGTGTGTGTGTGTGCGTGTGTGCGTGCGTGCGTGCGTGTGATCCCTTTGTGGTACTAACAGTAGGACTTTGACAGTGCAGAGATTTCATAAAGGCTTGATCTTCTCATGAGTAGGCAGACTCTGGGAGGAGGAGTGAGATTGAGTCGTGAGAAACTGATTTTTCTTTTTCTTACAAAGCACAGTGACAGAAAGACAACTGTACAGCTTGATTAAGAAATGACTAATGTTTAACAAAGGTGTGTTTAAACACAGAAGCACACACTCACTTACACATATACACTCAACAATGGAGTGCACAAGACCATAAATACTTCATAATACTATAGTATCTGTTCATCTAAAGAGCAGCTCCAAAAGACAAACAATCTGGGGGAAGACAGTGAATCAGATGGGTCCTTAAGCTACCTGTAAAAACTTGGTTTGGTCTTCAGTTCATGTATTTTAATCCCACTTTTCTATGACTTTCTAGGACTCGTTTAATTCAAATAAAGTTGTCGTAAAACCCAAAGTCCCCTCTGCTTTTCATGAAATGTATCATCATTTTGACATCAGTAAAGATAAAGATAAACTTTATTGATCCCCCATGGGGGAACAGCTCAATAAACAGGAATATAATTATCAAAAATAACAAGAAGTTAAAAATCAAACATGTACATCAGTTAAATAAAGGGAGAAAAAATACAATAATAGAAGAAGAATACCACTGAATTGTAAATATATATATATATTTGAAATAAATTAGAATACTTACTTGTGTAAAGATAAATGCAGATCTTGTAAAAAAAATAACCTTTAAGGACTTTGATTATAATATTTACTTAAGAAACATTTTAAAAAGTTTTTTAGGTAATGTACTTTCAGCACATGAATAAATAAAAGAACTCTGAATCATCTGTAACTCTTTGTCTGATGGTGGCAGAGCTAACAATGATAAAAAATAATATTTAGATTTGATCAATCGTGTCGTGGATGGTCATGTTTGCTTTTGTAGGATATAAAAGCATCTTTATTCATTTCAATCTATTTCTTTACCAGCTAAAAACTCATTAATGGAGCCTTAATGACACACTCACATTTGTCCATTAAATATTTAGCTAGCACCAGCAGTGAGTTAGCTTAGCTTTGCATAAATCAGTAAACAAGGAAACAATCATCCTGGCTTTGTCCTAAGGTGACAAAATCTTCCTTAAAGCACCTGTAAAGATTTGTTCCAAAGCAGAAAAAAAGGTTGCCTTGTTTTTTAACCAAAAAAAAATGCCCTTAAAAAACTTAGCAACTTACTTAGCAACATGGCTTTTGTCAGTGTGATTGTGCTCGACTCAGCCTTTGATTGAAATGAGAACGTCTCAGTACATTTATCAAAAGTCCTGCCATTTTCAAACTTCTTTTTATGTAGTCTTGCTGCCTCTAAAAGATGTTTCACATTCTTTCTAAACATACAAAAAAAAAGGTTCTTCATTAAATAAAGAAGTTAGAAGATGTACTGACTTCAGGCTAATCACTGGAGACTTGAATTGTTGTATGGACAGTATCTTATTCCAATATCTTATTATCTTATTGGAAAAATAGGAGCCTCAAGTTAAAGAAAAACATGATGTATGAACTGAGACTAGGAGTTACTTATTCACTCATTATTTTCCATTTTCGCTTTGGCTATTAGTATTTAGTATTCCTTCTTCCTTAACCGTATCATCATTCCTTTTCTTTTTTAACGTCTTGTTCTGGCTATGTCTGTTGAATGTCAAATGTTTAAAAATCAACTAAGAAATAAAAACACTACAAGGCCTGGCTGTTATATGAAAGAAGAAAGTAAAAATGTAAGACTCATCAAAAACAACTTGGAGCCCGTTGTAGCGATTCCTTAAAAAGGAAGGTTATTCAAACATGCAGATGCTGCTTCAGTGTGAAAGCTTATAGCGTGCTCCATGTGAGCATGTCCTTGTGTATAACTGCTAGCGCCCACACAAATACGACGTTACACACCCTTTAACCACCTACTTATATGATAACATTATAACAACTATGGAAATGCCTTTAATTTGCAGAATAACTATTCAGACACACTTAATGGTTGATTGACAGCCATGTAGTGGTAAAAAAACATGTTTTTTAAAAATTAACGCTTTCAGCCACTTTCTAATGCAGTAGCTGAACTGCTTACGTCATACATTTACCGTCCATTATATTGATGGAGCATGCATCTACTTGCTAGCACATTTAACCCAATTGTACCAGTGGTTATCACATTTACTGATAAGACCTGCAGTATGCTAAGAGGCTGAAAAGTGCTTTCCAAAGAGCATTGAGCAGACGAATGTGAAACCACAACAGTGATGTGACATCCACACAGAGATGCCCGTCTTCATTTGGGCTGTATGTCTTGGTTTTAAATACGTTGATTTCCCTCTTAACCTCGGTGACGTTTGAAGGACTTTTCGAAAAAGGTGTTCCAGGTTAATTTCTGTGTCCTCCTATTACACATTGTGAATGAATGTCTGCTTTCTAAAATCACATAACGAGATTCATTTACCATGTTTTTAATCATTCATATTATTCAGTTATTTTTGAGCTAGAGGCTAATCTATTTAAATGTATTCGACTTAGATTGATTCAAAAAAATAAAGAGTATAAAAAAACACAATGCATCCTGTTGCAAGAGACAACATAGACATCATAAAAGAAGAATTTTAAGTACATATATGATGTAAACAATGTATGTCTTAATGTTCAACAAACATTGCATTATTATGATATGTCATGACATGTCCAGAATCACTGAGGTCACAACAGTTATTAAATCAAAGTTTGGCAGACATTGATGTGGTCACAACTTCCACCAGGTTTCATAACATCAGGGCTCAGGCCTTTGACCTGCACACAGCACACCTGAGCCGAATAAACCCGTCACAGCTTGGCAGCTTGACCTTCTGTCAGTCTGTCAATCAAAAGACCTTAGATGCGTTTGTCTTGACAAGACGTTTGTGCTACTTTCCCCCAGCAGAGCAGATGTGGCAAAGACACATTTATCCACACAAACAGATATACACACAGACTCGCACTGTGTGATCTCTGTGAGTGTGTGTGTGTGTGTGTGTGTGTGTGTGTGTAGACAAAGAAAATGGAAAAGAGAGGTAAAGACAGGTACATTAAAACGCTGAGACTATAGATAAGGGCGACTCTTGAAGCGGTCGGGGTTTAATTGGAGCAATAGCAGAACAAATGAGAGAACAACAAAGGACATCATTTCTTCATTGAGCAGTTGTCAGTATTGTACTTACTGTGAAATGAAAGTGGAGAAAAAGCTCGTGTTCTGTGAGATTTTATATGGCTGAATAATTGCAGCTGAAGGCTGTCAAGTTATGTCAGAGAAAAGGGAGGAAGAACAATCAGGGGACATGCTTGTATGAAGAGTTGATAGCTAACTGCTTTGAGAAGTGAATGACAAAAATGATACTTTGACCATTCGTGTGAAAACAAGCAAATTATTGTTAAGGCAAAGTAAATGACATGGAATCCGTAATGCAATCTAAAATATGTCGTTTTGATTGAATTCTGAACAAATTAAGTGTTTGCCTCATTTTAGTTAAAATACTTAATGTAAAAAAATGTCCCTTTAACCTCCTTTATTATTATTATTATTATTTACCCAATACTAAAACCTCTTTGCTCATATCACCTGCAGTTTTCATTCTGCAGACCTTGTAAGCTAAAAGGGGCCAGTGCCCTATACTAATAGTAGTGTTTGCTTATCAGGAGTAACAGATTGTCACCATAGCACAATAGTTTAGACACAAGCACCAATTACGATGTCAGACTTGTGTGTAAAAGAGGTGTAAGAAAGCACTAAAGCGCTACTAGATACGACCCTTTCCCGTATGTCCTCTCTCTCCATTTGTATGCAACTGCCTAAAAAGAGAAGTCACAGGCAGCCTGCATGTCATGTTCTTTTTAGGTTTTTTTTTTTAACAGTTGTACGCACAGCAAATTTAAAAAGTGTGATTCACAGCAGCGGAAAATTACAGGCTTTTTCATCTCTTCTTCAAATCTAGGGAGAGAATTTATTGTCCAAAGGAAGCACATGAGAGGAGGGGAAAACAAATTTGCATTTAAACAGCTTGCTCTGTAAAGGACTCTCGATCCACAGACGTGATTTCTGATAACGACAAGCCCAGCTCCAAGAAATTCTGCGACACAGTATTAACATTAAGTAACATTTAAAGCTTAGATACATGTTCCAATAAATGTGATTATTATATTTAATTTATAAGGATAAAAAAAACTCTATTGGAGATGATTGGTATGGCTATCTTTCTAAGAGCCTTGGTATTATTAGTGCTGCTGTGGATCTAAATTGATGACTTAATTCCACTAAACCCAACTGGCCCTGTCACGTTGCCATTTGTCTCCCTTTGTGCTGCTCCCAATTCATCTTTTATCCTGCCAAAATATCCAACAGACTACTTCCAAAATCTGACCTGTTTGTCCACACAATTATAATAACAGTGATAGGTTAGCTGAGTACAAAGCTGCAAACAAAGAAAGTGTTTTCAGTAAAACATCTCCAAGCTACTTGGTCCTACATTTATTTTGTTGATAACAATTTATTAGGTTGTTGTTTCCTTACTGTAAACTCATTCTCATCTTCAAACAGGTCATAAATGTACAGTACATTATGTAATTCTTTGGGACTATTTTCAGCTGTAGATTACTACAGTGAGCAGGTCAGTGTATGGAGGATTTACTCCAAATATACAGAGTTCATTTAAGTGAAGACAGATCCATCCATGTATCTCATTAGGTGTTTGCTGAATCAAAAGGAACTTTTCATAGTTTGAAGAGCAGACAGAGGACTCCTCCCCTTTTTCTTGTGTCCGTGCTGCAAGAACCAGTGACAATATTTCTGCATAGAATGGTGTTTAGGGCACTTTATCACAGCAGAAGAGGAGGCTTGAGAAGCGTAATCTACGATTATTGTTCAAGACATACGTTAGCATCGTTTGGTGGAACTAATGAGCCAATACACCATCCCTTACGACCCAATTTTAAAAAACCTTTCACGGCTTGTAACATTATCCTAAACGTAACTGCACATCGCAAAGACTGGCACATCCCACCTCCAATCCCATTTTGAACAGGAAACACAGGACAACATAAAAGCATCTCCAACCACAGTATCCTCCATCATGTTACTGTTGCATTTGTTGGCCGGTGCAACACAGGTTGCGTCCTCCCAGGGGGTCCGTTTGGGCAGACAACATCTATTAATGTATATATTATGATTGTGGATCTGTAGCACAACACAACAAGTCTTTTTTTTTTTTTTTTAGATGTTCAGATCACAGTTTTTTTTCATGGAATTTTCAGTGACAGAAAAATGGGCTCATCAACACAGATCATCCATTAAACCCACCTTGAGGTTTGTTACATGTTTCTATAAAACATTACTCATATTTCAACTGATATTTCCGTTATAAGCTCATAGGTATCTCTAAGTAGAGTGCTGTTAGTGTTTATAATTTGTTTTGCTGAAGTTGAACTATTTCTTAAGCTTCTCTTTCTGGCTGTTTAATCTCTGTTGGACTGCTAGTGGCATGGATACATTCTGTTTCAAAAGCTAATACACATCCCTGTAGACATGGATTTATCTGTATGTGTTCTTTAATCCCCCGTTTGACAGGCATATTTTGCTTTGGAATCCATCCACTTTGTTGTCACAATTTTTATTACACCTAAGGTTGGAATTCAGGGCCGCCAAGGGCTGCGAGAGTGAACTGGAGATTAGTGTCAGTTTGGTGAGGCTGCTTGAGTCAATGGCGCACCATTTAACTGGAAGTATGTTGTTTACTGTGACCAGAAATGACTTCAACAACAGTGAGGTAACATTCAACGGATACTTGTTTCCATGACCACACCCACTGTTTATTAACCATATTTGAACGTAAATGCATTGCTGCATTTCTGTATTGGTTGACATGTTGCCATGGTGTCCCTTTGTCAATCACAAGTAACTATATGCAGCAGAGTACCAGGATTTTTTTTCAACTAAAAATGAATCATGATGCTGTATTGAAGAAGACACTATACTAATGTTTGTGACAATAAACCTATTTGGCAAATGTTAAATAAGTTCATAAATCTACTGAGAATTGGGGTCAATTTAGATTAGAAAGGATGGAACTTCATGGCACTTCGACATTGGCTTCGCATTTGAACCCAACATGTCTACTGCTACAGTGGAAGTTTAATCCCTCAACCCACTTCCATGTTCCCCTTTGATTCAAATTTGATGATCTGTGGTGATCACCTTCAGCTAAGCCATCAGCAGCAGGTGACTTTTTTATTTGACCTGTTCCAGTCTTAGCTGTTTTTAAGTTAGCATGTTACACTAACATTGTGAACATGGTTACGCTTATACCATGCTAGCTCATCTGCATCTTTGCAAAGCCATTTCATGCTAATTAGTAGCATTTAGCTTATGCATGGCTGTGTCTAAAAGCATCTTCCTACTCCAAACTAGAAGTGATTTAAGCTCTTAGCTGACATGAGTATCATCCAACATGCACTCTTCTATTTTAGCCAGTCTGCTTCAAAGATCAATGAGCGGTGCACTCAGAGGAGGAACATTTCATCAAATGTCAGCTGTGTCTAAGACACTGGAGCCGAAATGCTAAATGATCGCACTGAATCTACTGAATTTTAGTCAGTCCACAAACACTAACTGACCTCTCATCTTTGTCAACATGCTTCAAGCATCTGCTTAACTCAGTACCAAGCATTTCACATAGTTACATGTAGGCTCAAACTGTTATCTTAAAAAAAGGTGTTACACTTATTGCAGTGAGTGAGTGAGTGAGTGAGTGTGTGTGTGTGTGTGTGTGTGTGTGTGTGTGTGTGTGTGTGTGTGTGTGTGTGTGTGTATATATATACCCTGAAGAGGACTAGAAGTATGAATTTCTTGTTGCCATCATCATGATACGGTCATGACTTTGTGCTCCTCGCTCGCTCTCTCTAACTTGTGCCTCATTCCTCATCTTCCTCTCAGCTTCCTGTGTCATACAAAGAGCTCTTAACACATCCTCTGCGCAACTTAAAAAGCAGCTCTGCTGAAGAAAACTGATCTTGGTAGATTATATGGCTGCGAGCAGGCATATACAAAAGCGTTATGAATGGGAGGTAAATGAAGCACTTGGGGATACAGATTCATCTGAAGTGCTATTTGGGTTTTCTTATTAAGTGGGTTTCTTGGAGATGGGACTCTGCTCTGAATGACGCGTCTGCATATTCACATTTAAGCCTTTTTGTTCCTATTGAATATCCCAATAACTCTTTATATGATGGAGTGAACTCAGAAATGAAATTAGTGGACTGATTCAGTCAAGCAGCTTGTCAGAAAAATGTTTTTTTCGTGAGTCTGTTTGAGATCTTTTTTTTTTATTCCTGATCCTCATCACATGAGCTCCTTTTGGTGAGGAGGCTGTCTGTCAGGGATTTATTTGAAGTTCACCCACAGTGTCACATTACCGCCATTCTTTGCGACTTCACATGGGATTATTGATCTCATTGACGCAGAAGAATCACAACTTGATTGTGGAATAATATCTCACCTTCTTGCTCATAGAGAAGCCTTATGTACTTCCTAACATCACACTCAGCGTGTGTGTCAATCTGTATAACAGTTTGTGTGTGAATGCAACAGTTATTATGAGGGTATGTGGAAAACACATGTGTGCACCTGTTTATGAACACAAGCATTCTAAGATATAAAATGTCATGTTTTTTTTCATTAAACACTAAATTCAGTAATATCTACAGAGGGAATGGTGGTGTTGAACGCTCAACAGTGACTTTTCTTTAACACTATTTCCTCAATATACATTTATATTTATTTATAGTATCCTGAAATATACCTGACACAACTCAAAAAACGACTTCATCTCTAATCCCTCTTGGTCTCATAGGGAACAAGACTTATTAACTCCTCCTATTTTGTGTTTGCATTGTTTGTTTTACGTATTTAAATACATGGAAGAAGAAGTTTGTTTTTTAAATAAACTAATGACAGCATCACTAGTGACGTTCACATGGCAGAGAAAGGCTGAGACTTGCGCTAGCTGGAGCGCAGCTCTGACGCGTTGTTTCTTCAGTGCTCCAGGCGCACACAGGTATAAAACCCACCGCGCACCAAGAGCCCAGAAGAGCAGACGAGACGCCACAGGACTGCGACCTAATCTCCCCCTGATCCTTTTGGAAATGTAAGTAAATTAAGGATATTTGATAGGAAAAGAACTTGAAAGGCAGTTATCAAACTTTTATTAAATCTCTCGAGACTACTTTTTGAGATTTTTTTTAGCATATTGTGCTGCCACAAAAGTCCTTACTTGAGCTCTATTATTAATGTTTGCATGGTTTTGTACTCGACGAACTGTCTGCCTGTTTGTCCAGCAACGTGAATTAAAGTGAACAGTGTTCAGTCTTGGCACAACAAATGTTAATAAGTACGGATAGGGAAACTTCTTACACTGTGATGTGAAAAGGACCAACAGTTTGCTCTTTGCTCTGTCAGATGCATCCTAACTTGGTGAGCTGGCTCGGGACTCTGGGCTTCCTGCTGTGGGCGCTTCTCTGCCTCGGCGCCCTGACAGACGGATACCCCGTGAAGCCGGAGAACCCCGGCGAGGACGCCCCGGCGGAAGAGCTGGCCAAGTACTACTCAGCCCTGAGACATTACATCAACCTCATCACAAGACAGAGGTAGGCGGACTAATTGCTTCTCTGTGCAGGGACAGAACACACATTTTATTCACAGCAGCAATAGCCTACTTCCGATTTCAGGTTTACATTACAATAAAGGAGTAGGCAACTTTTGGATCATTTTTCTCCTTCATTAGCATTATTGTCCCACTGGATTTTAGTTTCCCATTATTCTCTATGATAGCCTATTCACGTCCGTGTCTGCATTTTTTAAATAACTGAATATGTCGTGACTGCTGTTAGATAAATCATGCTTTTTATCTGATGGTAGTTCAAATAAGGTATGTTTCAGTGGGACTTCATTTATTTTAACTGTTTTGCCATTTTCTTCAATTTTCCTGAATATTGTGGCAGCACCATGGTTCTGTATGCTGGAATACAGGATTCTAATTTTGGCAGGGTTGGCATTTATTTGTTGCAACTTTCCTGCAAATTCAGGAAAGTGTCAAATTCTAAAACTATAAAAAAAATGTATACTTATATGATAAAAGCAAATATATATATATATATATATATATATATATATATATATATATATATGAGAAAATTGTTGTACCCTTTGTGTAGTTGTCTGGCAATAAAGCATTTCCACATCAAACAAATCAACTCATTGTGAACTTTAAGTTCTGTCTGCATGGTCTTAAGCCGGATACATTTTCTCACATCTTGTTGCAAAGCAGGGAACACCTGATGTTCATTAACATCATGTAAAAAAAAAAACAACGAAATAACAACCTGAGGAGAAATGACTGCCACGGCCAGCATGCTGTGTCAAATCACCCGCAGTTTTTCCGCTTCCTTCTGAATGTCAGGGGGATTGCATGCCTCTGCAGGCGACTAGACACCCATGGGGACAAGCACGTTATCATCTGAGGGACAGAACAATAAATACGACCACCTGTGATGCAACTCCTGTCTGCCACTGCTGGGACTGGGTCTGACTGTGTTCAGCCTTTGCTGAATTTATAATTGGACTTATGACACAAGAAAACGCATAGTAATAGGTTCAGTTTTGTCCCCTTTTTTTATCTGACACCCAAAGGTCCAAGTTGCTGCAACACCTTTTTAATCTCCCCTCAGACCCTGTAATGATCATTCCTTTTCCTTCCGTCTGTCTTTTTGTGTGTCTCAGGTATGGAAAGAGGTCCAGTCCTGAGATTCTGGACACGCTGATCTCAGAGCTGCTGTTGAAGGAAAGCACAGACACGCTTCCACAGTCAAGGTGTGTATGTTAAAAAAGAAAATCATTGAAGAGCTCCATGATACTGCAACTTTTGCAGTCAGCTGACCTTGACCTTTGCTCCTCTTTTGCCAGATATGACCCATCATTGTGGTGATACTATCATCACTGCTTGCTCCACTTCACCGCTGACATTCTGACCTCTCCACGCCTGTTACTAAACGCCTGTCCCACTCAAAATGACCACCCCAACTCAGCCCCCTTTTACCTCTACGAGCCGTCAAGCAAAATCAGCCCCTCCACCTTTAACCATCAGCTACAGTCACAACTGCTTCTAGTATGTGCCATTAAATTGTAAAAAGTATTCAGAGTATCATCTGTGAAATATAAAAGAAAAGTGGGGGAGGGAGTGTTGATTGTATTGCATAATTGTCCTATTAAAGATTAATTGTTTGAAAAAAAAATGCTTTTCTTTGCGTCTGTTTGATGGGACCTATGTATCATTTCTATTTGATCTAAGAATTTGTAAAAAAAAAAAAAAAAAAAAACAGCAGGGTTTGTTTTCACCAGCATGCTGAGTTGTCAATATTTGTTTTATTTGATTTCCCCTCACGGTGGATCAAGTTTGGACTTGCGATGCCACACCTAGCCTCCCTGCTGAAGTCAATGACTGTAGAAAAGATCATGTAGATCGACTGGATAACAGGGAAAGTGCATGAAATGGGCCTGAAAACTGGCCCTAACAACCATGAATGGTCCAGTCAGACCTTATGGCCTATGGCAACAAAAAAAAAAAGTCCATTTGAAGTTGCCAATTTGGTAGCTAATGGCGCTCTCTTGTGGCCATGAGGATAAGTTTCCTACCTAAAGTGACACATACAGGGAGAAATAGCATTTCCAGGGACATTACTTGCAATTACACGAGTGGTTAGCCTGCCGCAACCTGACACTGAACCAGCCAACAGGACACAAATCAAGCTGCTAGAGGAAACCTACTGCAGACAAACAAGTCTGCAATCAAAACAAGATACTTCAAACTAATAGTCAGAGGGGACACGGTGAGTTATAAGTCACTTGGTTATGGTAGTAACATTTTGCACTGATGCAATTCACAATGCACAATTCACCCATGCGTTAAAATGCAGGTTATTGACCGACATTTAGGTGCCTCTGATAAAAGTAAGCATAACCAAGATAAATAATTCACAAGTAAAGAATATTAATGTCTGGTAATACTGTGTAGTGTTTAGACGTAAATATTGGCCTAACAAAACTTTACCTATTTCCCCTATAAAAGAAATGTACTTAACTTTAACCGTCGTGTTTGGTGGGTAATTAACTTTGTTTAATGTAAACTACTGTTTTGTTTAGGAAAGTCGAGAGAATTGGGACAATAGCCGACTTTTTCCAATGTAAATATCAATGTGTAGCCCAAATGTGGCTTCTTGTAGCAGCCCATGTGTTATCAAAACCAGTAAACAATGTTATCGGCTACTTAGGCCTGTCATATATAAGACATTACAGTAGCCTATTAGTTTAATCAAATAAAAATATTATGATATTATCAGGAAAATATTCTTCTTAATTGGCTCTACTTTTCTGTATTAGCTCGCTTAAATGTCGTTGTGGCTCATTTATTTTTAATGAATGCTGCTAACATGTATTTCTGTGAATGGACTAGATTGGCATTGTGATAAAGAGTGAACATACATTATGCTACTATACTCACTCAGCGAGGGATGTACCTCAGCCGCCATTGGACGAAATCATATGACGTCAAGTGAGGGGGCGGGGCATGACAATTTGATTGGCGTCGTGTTCTCTGGTAGTCTGCTGCGGGACCAGGACAGACAGCTGAGGGGGGCCTGAATGTCCAACCGGGACAGTCGCCGGACTACCGCGAATTCACACGCACGATTCATCGGGTAAGTCACGGCTGGTTGTGATATTTGTAATGCGGAGGTTTTAAATTCATTCATCCCGCAGCGGTCAAACGGCAGACAAAGACACTTTGCCATGTTTGAGGTGCAGTAGAGTTTGACAGAAGGGGATGTTTACCCCCCCTAAAACCCGCTCTGCTGTGAGAACAGGATTTATTTCATGAGATACCATCTCGCGTTAGGTGTGTTGTGGAGCAGGGCGCATCTTTTCTCTTTCTCCGATATCATGTGGAAGAACACAGCGGACGGGTTGTAAACGTAAGTGTGCGCACGCCACAATGGCTCGGATGGGTAACAAAAAATGGCCGCACGTGTGGCGTGAATGTAGAGTTGTCTGGTCAAGCCGGAATTTGGCACGGGTCGTGCGCACGGTTCCAGCGCACTGATTTGGCGCATTGATGGGGCCATATCGTCGATCCATGACTTGATGAAGACCTGCATGCTTTTAGTACTGACAGGATGCGAAATGATAGACTGCAAGACAAGCAGCAAGGGATGGTTGGCTTGAGAAACGGCATAGAAAACGCGCTTAACACCAAGTCATGTAACCTATAGTGATTGATACATCAGGCAGACAATTCCCCTGACTTTTATTGTCTAGAAGCACTTTCAAAACAAATAAATAAAGCTTTATTTGCATGAGCTGCCGCTTAATGTAAGTGGAGTGGGGGCCGGTGGCTTGGCAGTCAGACGCTCCTATTGATTTTTTTTATGATTTGCCCTCCACTGAGATATGAGTGCACCGTGTAATAATAATGTACTGACAAGATGTCGAAACTACTTTGTGTGAGCACTTAATGGGAACGTAAAACCACTTCCAGATCACAACTGACTTGAAGCTTTCAATGAGTCTTTCTTCCTCCTTGCTCAGAAGAGCACAGGGTCACTTGGCAAGGTTTGTAAGCTGTTTAGCCTGGCTGCACGTGACGGGGGAAGCCCATTTACATACGCAACATCCTTGGGGATCCTTTCCTGGGGGGTTGACACAGGCCACCAAGACCTTTGAGAGGGATAGTATGGGTTTTTGTTGCAACCAAACAAGGTTAAAGGGTTTTTCTCTCTTCCCTTCAATCGTATTATCATTTCAAAATCAGATTTGTTGAAAGTAATAGGAGAAACAAAAGCAGGAAGGGGAGCAGACTGAGACATTTAGTGCATTAGAGTAAATCGGAAGTCCCTGAGCAGAGATATCCAGTAAGTCTTTTGAGTCAGGATTCAGAATGGCCTGTATTGTTCAGATGAAGTAGGAGAAATTAGGCATAAAGTTGAACTTCTCAGCCTGCATTTGCATACTCCTTCCTGTCAACTGGGCAGAGGGGAACATGAATTTGAAGTCAAACACGAGCTCCAGAATGTTGGAACATATGAGAGTTGTCAGTGAGTCATTCAGAGACCTAATCCGGCACTCAGAAGCTTTTACTTTTCCATTATTAATACGGAAGAGATGTTATAGAAAACAAGGAGGAGGAGGGGGGTTGAGCAAGAGAGTGATAAAGACACACACAAGCTCACAGAAACACATACTGAAGTGACTCAAACCTCCTGTGTATGAACTGTGTATCAGAGGGCTGTCATCCAGTCGGCTACACACCTACAATCAGCCCTCCCTGCACCAGGCTGCTCCTCCCTATTAATCATCATCTAATTGCATTTCTGTCAAGCACATATACAACCACATTACTGAGGGGGTAGTATGAATTGAACTTGACGTAAGAATCGCTACAACGCAAGAAAGGGCAAATGTATGCTGTTTTTGCTTCAGTCTAAAGTGCAGTATCACCAGATTTGATCCAAAATCGCCACGGCCTCAAAGCTGCATAGCTCTGCGGATAAATACAAACAGTATTTATCTGCAGAGGTTGGCCTTCCACTTAAACAAGTACATTCATTAGAGACTGAAATGTCAGATCTTTGACGCAACGCTTCACACAGACTAATAAAGCTGGTAAAAATAAGCCTGCATGTCGAGCTGCAATGATTCATTCATCAAAACAAATACAGTCTCTAGATTTTTCTATAATACGCAACTTGTTTTAGTGGTTTTCAAGCAAAAATGCTAGACATTTACCATCTCCAAATTGTTCATTGTAATGATGCGCTTCTTTTTGTTGTTACTTTAAATAAGTAAATCAAGTCTTTGAGTTTTTACTTGTGGTTTGACAAAATAAGCAACTTAGTTACCCTGGGCTTTTAAAAATGAAGATGATTTTTCATTACTTTTGTCAATTCATGGACTAAACAATTAGTCAATTCATGATTAAAATGATCAGCAGATTATATTCAGCTGATTACAACTGATCGTTAATGTAAAAAAAAATACAAGTTTTTTACCCAGCCCTAGCATTGGATAAACATATTTTCTGTTGTCAACTCATCTACAGGGAGTGAACTGAAGGTCATTATCATATAACGGCTACAGCTAATAAAAAGTCTCATTGATTTGTACTGGAGTAGCTCCTGCTTCTATGATACCGCAATATAGCTCTGCATTTGCAATTCTTGCCAATATTTAAAATATGACAAGACGAAACAGAGAAAAAAGCTAACTCGCTGGGAAAATTCACTGGGGACTGTTCTTTTCCCTGCCCCTCTCTCTTCTCACATCGAGTTTTCCTTATTCACCGTCACACATCATATTCCTCTTCTTTTTTTTTAAAACTTTGCAGTTAAGTGCTGTTGCATCAGTTCTCCCTTCCCTCCTTCCCTCCCCCTACTCTCCTCCTCCCCTCTGTTATACTAATGAGCAGGGACAGGATGCTGGGAAGGGAGAAAAGCTGAGAAGAAGCAGACTGGGATGGCCATGTGGCGGGTTAGATTATGTCATGAGGTGCTCATTATTAAGAACGCTGCATGTCCAGCGCCGAAGGGGTTTTGATGAGATGCGTGTAATTGTAGCGTCCCATGCTGTGTGGCAAAGCGCAGACATCCTACCAGCTGGAACATCAGCGGGAGGAGAATGAGGTCATAACGAGCGATGTGGGAATGTGCCATGATGCAACAGTTAATGTCTGTGTTTAACAGTGGTCAGTTACATTGTGTCAGGTGAAGTGTGGAGGTAAGCATGATTCAGCAGAAAGAGGCATACTCATTATTCGTGGTGGATTTGGACACACAAAGTGGATTTCATTAACTTTTTACAGACAGAAGCAACAACAGCTGCAAAAAAAATAGAATTTAAACTGTTTGAAAAATATGATGACTGTAAATATACTGCAGATATTGATCTGCAAAGATGGACATCTTGGGGGTAGCAGTGTAATCCTCTTATCTGAGCGGCTGTGTGAGCACATGGAGTGACCTACATAGAGTTTGTCTGGAGGCAGAGGGTGATGGATGAGGGCAGGACAGGATTGGGTTGGCTATCATAGGGGGTTGTTCATATGAGTAGCCAGTTATTATTTGTCTCACACACACACACACACACACACACATCAAGACAGAAAGATACCTTGAATGTGTTGTATTTCTCTCGATCCTGCTGCCATTTTGGTGTCATGCAGAGGGAGCGCTGCAGCTCAGTGCCCAGAAAGGTTTCCTAATTGCCCGTTGCTTCCCCTGGAGTCAGCCAATCAAGTGACATCTGGAATCCTCTTTTGTGATTCTCAATTCATTGAGAGGAACTGAGAATTGACGGCGGCTCTCAAAGCTGTGCCCCTGGCGCTGTGATGCAGAGCAGAGCGGAGAGTAAGTTTTTGTTAAGAACAGAGAATAGAGGCAAAGAGCATTTATAGACATGGACTGAATTGTTTCTTGCAGATGGATGCCTGATGTAAAGCAACCGAGAAAGGCAACCACACTACCATGATCCAAGGAATTTTCATTGGGAAAATGGACTGGATAGGAAAAAAAGGTGCTGCAAAAGCCAAAACAAATGAGATAGCAAACAGGCTGCACATATATATTAAAGCTATTAACTAAGAAAGACAAAAACCTATACAGAAAATGCAACAGTATAATAATGCATATCCATCACACTGGAAGTGCTCCTGGCCTGTAGGGGGCGCTAACTGGGCCTTGATTCTGTTACTTTATAGAGAAAAAAATAATGCAAGAGGTCGAACGACAGGAAGGAATGAGTTTGTAGCCCCCACATGACCAATACAGGTCAGATTGATGAGGGGAATACAGTAGTGAGGTCGTTTTCTTACTAGGTGTAGGTCCTTGCTCTGAGGAACTGACCCCTGTCCTTTGGCCTCTGGAGAAAGGCATAAAGTGATGCCCAACATCCCTCTTACTCCTCTCCTCTCCTCTCCCGTCCCCATCATCAGCTTTTTCCCCGCTTGTCACAAGTGAAGTGCTCCAGGCTCTCTACATCGTAAAATCAATACACTACACCACAATCCAGTTCCAATCGGCGCCCCCAGCAGGCTTGGAGTACCTCCTTCATGATGGCTGGTATAGCATGATAACCTTTTTTTTTTTTTTTTTTTTTTTTTTTGCAGCCTGTTTTTTCTTATTTAAATGATCTCATGTTTTTTCAGGATGTTTGGCCTTGTAGGCCACTACACTTATTTATTTAATTGACTGCATTTTATTGCGTGTTTCACCACCTACAGCAATGGACAATTGTTCTCCATCAAAGACAAGAAACTAAAAAAAAAATGCACTCAATGACACACAAAGTCTGACGTAGAGTGAGATTTCCTGTTGGCGTGACTAGATGTAGAGGAATTAAAAGGACACACAGCGGGCTGATGTTTTTGTCTGTGCTTTTAATAGTGTGCACACACACACACACACACACACACACAGTAGTGCATTTGCATGTGTGACATAGCAATGATGTTTCTAACAAAAACAAACCCTGTTATCCCTCCATAATCCCCCCTCCACGCGCAGTCCATCATCTGAGTGCCCGGCAACCAGAAGGGCATTCAGAGGGCTTTTGTTGACTCTGCTGCAGCCATGAACGCAAATGACCACTTCCTGTGTTTTTTTTTTCTTTCTCCACACTGTTGGAAGAGGAGGAAAGAACCGTTGCCAGTGATTGTCATAACCTATAGCATCTTTCCTACATTAAGAACATTCTCAGAAAGTTTGCACAAATATTTAGAAGAAATAAAACATAAATTTGGTGAAACTTTTTCTCCTGAAAATACAATTACCTAGCAGAAGAAAATACATTTCTCATCTCTATTCTTTCTTCTTCTTATCCTCCAAATACTTGAGAGACTTTGCCCACAACTCTGCCTAATCTTTAATCTTCTCTTTTGCTCTTCCTTACGTGTTATCTATTCCTTATTCTCTCCTCTGAATCTCCTTTGTGACTCATCTGGATTTCTCCCTCTGCCCATTCTTATACTGTCCTCTAACTTGCGTGACCCTTTCCATTTTCCTCCTCCCTGCCTGTCCGGACCTTTTTGATTGGCCCAACCCCTGCTCGTGCTCCTTTGTGCGGATGATCTGGCAAGAAATTGCAGCGGTGTCTTTCCCTCCATTAAAATTCTTCCAAGGGATATCTTTCACTTCCAATAAGCGTGTCGAGCGTGATTGTAATCTGTGTTGTGTAATGAATCGACCTCTTATTCACTCTTCCTCTGTTTTTTCCCCCTCACACAATTAGGGAGCAATTAGTTCTAGCATGATAAGTGAGAAGACCTCTGTTAAGATAACCTGATGAGGAGATCTCTGCGTGTTGTAATCACTTTGTTAACGTTTTGGCTCTTAATTCCAGTCAATACTGGGTCGCCATGACCCAGACTACATAGAGAGGAGTTCAAGTAAAAGGTTAAGTAGACATTGTGATCTCCTGAGTGTGTATGTGAGAGTAAACATCCAGCAGGTTAGCATATTAATGAATGACTTCCCCTCCACTTTTCTAACATTTCGGGTTGGAAGAGAGAGACAATCTTTTAATCAACTCCATCACTCTTCTTTTCCTTGAAGCACACGTAAGAGATGGGGGGTTACAGGGAAAGAAATGCTGACTGAAATGAAGCATGGACCAGTGATAATCTACTGTTTTACAGCGTGATTACATCCATCACTTATTTGTTATCACACCACTGCATTGTTTTTGTTCTGCTGGCTTGCATTCTCTATCGATTCATTTCACAATAGCTATTCAGAGCAGCATGAATGGGTTGAACGTTGGCAGTCAGACTTTGCAGTTTAATTAAATAGTTACATTTCTAACGTTAGGGTTTGAAAAATCAATTATTATCCACATTGGATGTCAATGTTGAATAGAAACCAGAGTAGGTGAAGTAACTGGTTCTACACTTGTCTGTGGTGCAGATGAAATATAATGAAATTCATTTGGAGCACTTCTCTTAATATATTTTTATCTACATAAGATGAGGTTTACAGTCCAATGTCTGAAAAGAGGAGCGTGATAGTCAGTAACAAAATAAATAGGTTAATGTGATTGTTGATTCCATATTCTTAGGTAACTCATTTAAATTTAGGGTCATATTTTCTGTTGTCACCTAAACACACATTTTTAGCAAGGACTCATCAGTTTTGGTTTTCACTCTCGATATTAGGGCTTGGAATTACCATTTTGTGATTCTTCAATAATTAACATGTCGCAAGACAATCATATAATGATTCATAAATCATAACGATATCTGATAAACTGAAAAATACGAAACTCCCCTAAAAGTTGAATACTAGTATTAAACATAATGATACATTTTATTTACAAAGCACTTTTAAAGATTTTAAAGACACTGTGCATGAGTTAAAATAAGTCTAAATGTCTCATAGTGAGACTCTACGAGTTGAGAAAGTTTAACATGCCCAACGATTGTTCTTAATTGGTCACATGGATCGGCGCTGCAAGTCCAATATCTGATCTGTAAATCAGGTCATTATCGGACCCGATATCGGATCAGATCTGTCCCATCTCTACTAAATATTCATGATAAAATGCAGCAACACCCTGCATGACAAAATGGTACGCTATAAATAAATGAACATTTTATTTTAGTTTATAACTAGCTTTTCAATACAATAACTTTCTGTCATGTAAACTGAATCTTATCATATCAGCAAACACGATATACTGTAGACACATCTTTTGATTTTTTAACTATTAAAATATTTGTCCTTCAATATACTGTCTTGTATTGCACCATAAACAAACAGAAGGTGTGTATGTGTGTGTTTGTGTTTTCAAGTACAGGTGAGAGGAGAGTCTTTCAGGAATTGAATGTATACTGCTCTGTCATTACTTCCAGTGAATATTGGCCGTTTACTCTGATGGCACATGGTCCGGCACTGTGCCAGCTGATGGTGCAGGCATCGTGGGATAAAGCAGAGGACAATGAATCGTCCTGGTTGACTCTGTGCATCAGTCTGAGGGAACAGCAGCCTCAGTCTGCAGATAGGACTGCTATTTTGCAGAGACGGGGATGGCATAGATAGATAGATGAAACCGATAATCTGCAGGGAAAACGAAGCAGCCATTGAGAGTGTGTGTGTGATGGATAAGCATGAGCCCGTATCTGAATGTGAACGTAAGCGTGTGTGTGAGGAATGATGAAAACTGGTGTGCAGGAAAGCAAGTGAGACGGAGATGGAAATGAGTCTCACACATCCCTCTTCTTTTTTTTTTTTTTTTTCCTTTTCCTGTCTTCAGGTCTTCACAGTTGACTGATGAGCAGCCAGTAGGACGGGGGTTGGGCTACATCGACTGGCACAGGTAAACACAACTTCCACAAGGACTTTAGAAAAGTGTTTTCAACATGTTGACATGATTTTTCAGTTCACCGGGAGGACTGCCAGACTCTGAAGCCAGGATGTGCAGTCCAATGCTCTTAAAAAAACAAACCCTCACTTTTAAGGAAGTCAGGAAGCAGACAGTTTTTCCGCCTGTGTTTATATGTCCGAGTGGATTACACGGTTGAAACTTCTTTCTCAGTACTCAAAGGGCCATGCAAATATTAGTCTGAAACTGTGAAATTAAAGTTTCCGTTTTAATATCACAGAGACATATTACATATTCAGTTCCTGCCTGTGACTCTTACCTGACCTAGAAGAAAGCACATGTTAGAACTATTTACATACAGAGTTGTTCTTATTGATGTATAATAAGCATATTAATGTATTACACATATTCAGTTCTACAACCTCTTTGGCCATTGTATACCTAAACATTATGATCAGTTTTCTAATATGTGTTGATTTTAAATTCTGATTTGTCACAGCTGTGCCACTGCAGTTCAAAATCAGAAGTAACCATCTTACTTTCCATAGAGGAACAATAACATTTTAAAGGAAAGACATGAGTGATCAGCTAAATGAAGATAGACATGTGGGTTCTTTATCTTTTGATTTAAAGTGACATAAATATTCTACAACACTGGGGCAGAGGAAGTGTTTGGTAAAGGCAATTTTCATTCACACAAGTTGGCATAAGAAAACCTTTGCCATATCAGGCAGTATATTATCAAGGCATTCACCCTGCAGAGATATTTGAACACTGGATATGGTGAGAGAGAGAGAGAGAGAGAGAGAGAGAGGGAGAGAGAGAGAGAGAGAGATTCTGTAATCCCGTGCTTTTGTGACCGGATTTAAATCCCATGTCCCAGGTTGGGGGAGGGGTTGACTTGTTCTGGTGAGGATAGGGTAGAGGGAGAGGCGGGGTGGATTAAATCCTACAGATCTGCTCCTTGCACAGCTGTGCCGCTTTGGGTGGGGCTTAATGGATGCTGATAGGGCGGAGCTTGTTTTAGATGACACTGAACGGTAACAGAGTGCTTGCAGAGGGGTTAGATTTTAAGCCATGCTAGCAGTTCTGTGATAATCAGAGTGGGTAGAGTCCTCCATCCTGTCATTTTGGGATGAAATATCTCAATAAGTACAGAGTGAATGGTGAATTATTTTATAGCCATTTATCGTCTAGAGATAATGAATCCCAAATAATACGCTGAGTTTTAATGCACCACCATCGGTTCAAAGTTCTCACATATCTAGTGAGATATAAAATTACATAATGGATAGGCACACAAGTGACTTTTCATCCAGCAATGGCAACAGGATGAAATATAACTTTTTGAAATGTTTTGGTCTATGAACAAGTACCTGCAATAATAATGAAACTACCTACAGGGTGATCTCTATTGTACAAATGTTAGCATGTGACCAAGCTGGTAAACATGGTGAATTCTACTTGTTAAGAATTTGAGCATGTTAGCATGCAGATGCTAGAATTAAGCTAAAAGCTACATATTGCCTCTGTGCAGCATCATGCTGATCTAGAGGCTGGTAACTCTTGATGTAATTTCTTTGCAATCCTGCCTAAATCTCAAATGTTTGTGCATTTATTCTGTGAATGAATTATGTCCAACATTAACCTTTTATAAGAAAGTATTGCACCAAGTAGCTTGGCTAAAACTATTATAGTGCAAGCACTGAGCAGCTTAATTTGCACACCCAAAATGTGCCTAATCCAGTCAGCATTTTAAGCCTACTGATTTAGCAAGAAAAGAAAAGGTGGCGAGGGCACATTAGTTTAAGAAGGAAGGGAGACCAAAAAGAAATGAGAGAGGAAAAAACTCCCATTAGGCAGACCCTTGCTGCTTTAAGGAGGTGGACGACCGCTGAGTGAATACGCACGAGCACAATCTGCACACGCTGAGAGTTTCTCCACATTCCTGCAGCGGGGTGTCCAAACCATGAGCGGTGTGAATGGGGAAAAAAGAAGGAGGAAAAGAGTGAGAATGCAGGGTCAGGCCCCTTCACTTATGTAAGATTACTTACATAATGACACATTCAAGTGTTGTGTATATGTGTGTGTGCGCTCCTGTCCAGACAGGAGGGGATACTCAACTTTGGGTGGGGTCAGGGGAAACAAGAGGAGGGGTACTCAAGCAAGCCCTCAACAGCAGGAGAGGATTGTGGGATTATGTGAGTGTGTGTATGTGTGTTATCAACGGAGAGGAGGGGTGGAGGGTTAGGATGGGAAGGTATTAAAGCCGGAGTGGAGGGAGGGAACTAACACGCACTGAATGCATGTCCACATCTGTGTATGAGATCCAGCTTTCTACCTCTCTCTGTCCACATTCATGCCTGTCTCTCGGAACTTATCACAACATCAGCCGCTTCCCGTCTTCTTAACTTTCTCCCCTTCATCCTTCCTCTTCCTCTCCACTCCTCTTTCCCTCTTGGTCTCTTAATATCCCCTGATCTTAATCCCACTCTATTGTCGCTCTCTTTGTGTCTCTTTGCCTCTCTCATTCACTGTCCTCAATCCCCCCTCTCTCTCTTGTCTCCTCTTTACTCTCTCTCTCTCTGTTTTTGGGAGTTCAGAGGGCCAGCAGTGCCAGACAAGACGACTGGAGGACAGAAGACGTAGTTGCAGAACTGCTGGTGGTTTACTAGTGGTTAGCCGTAGCATACTTGTGGCATAAGGCGATAGACGGAGGGCTTTGGCGATGGTCACAGCTATGGACGATGCCTGTCCCAATGGGGTACGAGAGGAGGAGGAGGAGTTGACGTCCCCGGGACAGCCTGGCGTGGAGGGGCCCCCGGTCCTGCAGTCCAGTCAGGAGCCAAATACATCTGGAGGTGAGGAAAGGAGGAGGAAGAGGTGTCACTTAGATATATAAACAGAGAGATACTGGGTAAACTTTGAATCATCTTTTGAATTACTTAAGGACATTGATTTCCACAAGAAAACAACAACATAGCAGAGGTGTCATTTACAGATGATATTTTTCTATAATCTGTAAATGATCTAACGATCCCTTGGAGCTTTGACTCTAAATCATTTTTTTTTTTTTCATGTTTCATGTAGGCCTATTCATATTCATAAATATGAGATCAAACTTTAGTACCTCTGTGTGGTCATTTTGCAAGAATATAATGTTAATTTATTTCAAACAAAATGTAATTCAAGACAATATAATAAAATTGTATTTTCATATAAATAGTCAGTGCTAGTTTGGTTTAGTCATGTGACTCTGGGAAACAAGACGTTTTAAATTTTCATAATTCTAACTCCGTCAACTACTTAAAAGTGTCAACGATTATTACCTTCCGAACTATTAGATTATGTAAACCTTATGAAAAGACAGTTTTATTTGCGAATCTTTCAATTTAGCGATGACTTTTATGCAGTTATTTTAGCTAACTACTTTAGCTGATTATCCCTTATCTTAAACATTTCCAAGCTAATAACCGGTTGTGCATGGCTAACATAACTGTTTAGCCATTATTTTAGGCATCTATTTAAATGGTCAATCAATAGCCAATTTATTGCCAACAATTTCTGTGGCTACTTTTGGCTAACTACTTAAACGGTTTGGTCTCGCAGTTAGTAACAATTTAAACCAATTATCCATTAAGCTAACTCTTTGATTTGTGTATCCATTAGTCTACTCGTGCTAACTATTTGTCTCACCTACCCTTTACTTAAGCTAACTATTTATCCATTAGCCTTCTTCTTGACAACTTATAACTGAGTACGCCAAATATTTAAACTGTTTCCCATTACTTTTAGCTATGTCTGTGAGTGTTTATCAGTTAGCCTACTTATTGCTAACTTGCCTACTGTTTACTTGAGCTAACTATTTTAGCTGTTAATCCAGCCTTGTTGTTGCTTACCATATAAACCAATTAAACTGTTTAGCCCTTGCTTTTAGCAAGCTATTTGAGTTGTTTCATTAGCCTACTTGTTGCTAATTTTCTGCTATCAGCTTCAAGTCAACTATCAAATTTCAGTTAACTATTTCAATAATTATATGTGAGCTCTCATTGAACATTTTTTCCATTACCTTTGGCTAAATAATAAGACCTGTGCTTCCTTGCAAGTTAAAAGCACTCTTTAGCAAAATGTGTTTTTTTTTTTTTTTAAATCAAAAAAACAAAAGTTTGTCTTATTTACATTCTCACCACATTCCCCTTTGCAACTGAACACCCTGGGGTGATCCTGGAAGGAACTACTGCTTGCTACGAGAGTTGCATATTCTTCCCTCGAGGCATTTCAAACCTTTACCTGCAGAAAATACACTTAGAAATACTTTGTCAGCGGTGATGTTACTTCTGTGCTCCTCTGATCTCCTTCCTGTGTGCTGGAAAATACCTACATATAATCTGTGATGCCAGGTCCTTTCTCGTGGGATTTGTGTCGTATTCGTTGAGAAACAGAGTTAGGAATTATTAAGCAGACAGTCTGCATTGGCATTCACTGCACACAGTGCTGGTAGGTGAACAGTCAGAGGCGGTGGTAAGATGGTGAGAGGGACTGCAGATGAACCAGAATGCCTAAAAGGGAGGAATTAAGAGCAGGTAAGCAGGATGATCCATTATGTAGATGAATGAGCTACTCTACTGTAACCATAAACTTCAGGCCAGGCTTAGCATGAGGCTGGTAGGTGGTTGGTTATATTTTCATGCCATATTTCATGGGATTAGAAAATATTTAGTAAGGAGGCTTAAATTCATCTGCAATCTCTCACTAAATAAGAAACTTTTTGAGGTTGTTTTTTTTAGTATGAGTGATAGTGTACAGTATACACACAACTTCATGCAGCTGGGGAGGGGTGATGGATGAGCAAACATTCCTGTGGTTGAGGACGCGGTGACACAATGAGCTGACCAAGTGGCTAAAGGTCAAGAGAGTGTATAAACTCAGATGCATGGTGGAATGTAGATGTGAGTCTTTTTATTTCTGTATGATTTGGATGTTTTGTTGTCAGATGTGTTCTTTTAATTTAGAGCCTTTTAATACTGGATGACTTTTCCTATTTAGTGTCAGTGTCCCATGCTCACTCTTTCTTCTAGCACAGTTACTGGATAGCATTGCACATTTTAGAATCACTACATGTTTTAAAGTTCCAACAAAGGGAACTTACTTTTCAGACTTGACAGGGTTAATTAAATGTAGGAGTCAGCGAGTGTAGTGCAATCAAGGTTGTGGTTTCTAATGCTAGTTTATGTGCTCTGTGCGCACAGTGGTAGCATGTGTGGATTTGTTTACTGCAATCACTGCCTCGCTCTGAGAGCTAGTGTTTATTCTAGGTTGTGAAAACTCTTAGGTGGTACTGTTTTGCTTGTGTGTACTATGAGTCTGATTTGGGTTTGAGAATGTATTTCTGTGTAGTCATGCGGCAAATATACGGCTTTAAGGTTAGATTTAATAGTCTGCAGGGCAGTTTGTAACATCCCTCCCCTATTTGTCTTTTTTTTTAAGAAGATCATAAATATTTAAAGTTTGTTTTTGCACAGAGCCTTCTGTTTATGCAGTCAGTCTGTGCTCTGTGCTTATCAAGCCACAGTGAAGTCTTCTCTACATTGTGAGAAAATTTTTCCTCGGTCTGTCTTTCTCTCTTTTAATCATGCACCTCTTTCATTGTTGTATGCATGATGGATGGACTGTGAAGCTCGTGTTTGACTGATGTACTACTTTTTTTTTTGCTGCAAACTAGAAAATACTAGAATTTTAAATGTGCCTCTGTGTTAATCACAAAAACATATTCAATTTGGATGAAAAATCCAACGGACCTTGACAATCAATCAATCATTATTTGTATAGCACCAATTCATAACAAGTGTTATCTCGAAAAACACTTTGTAAAAGAACAGTAAAAAAAACATTACTCGTTAAGAAAAATTGGATGGGGGGAGATGGGATAAGATGCAGGAAGGATTTCTCCTTTGTATTCCTCACGTTCCTGTTGACGAGAAGCTTAAACAGAATCCAATGTTTATTATTCAGATTTGGTGTTTTAACAAGACATGATACCATGTGTTCTAGAGTCTATGGTATATTCAAATGCTGTGACACAGATTGTCTTCTAAGTGTGAATGAATTTGCATGTGCTTTATCAGAATCCGATATATTGGCCGGGTATGCTCACACATATGAGGGATTTGACTTGGATAAACTGTGCTCTCCATGTACAAAAGCACAGCATTAAATATTAACAATAAACAAACTAAAGAAGACAACAGTGCAGAGGTGAGTGGTGCAAAAGATGCTGAAATGAAATGAGGTAACAGATGGGTTCATTTACATGAGGTAGATCGTTTTTACAGTATTTACATTAAGATCGAAGAGGAAAAGTGTTTTACATTTTGAAAGTACACTTATCCTGCGCCATTATATCACCACAAACAACAGCACAATTTCAAGCTTTGTTCAAGGTGGCAATTTAGCATGTGGCACTTTCTTTCTAAGGAGCAGTTTGAAGCATTAAAGTATGATTTCATGACAAAGAACGTGAGTCAAGGTTAAGGATAATAATGGGCTAGTAGAGGGAAATGCTTAGGTCATGGAGTATATGTGTTGTATACCGGTGCTGACTGGACTTGTTTACTGCCCATATGAGTGACTAATAACACAGAGAGACACACACATGTTCCCAGGGCTTTAAGTGTCTTAGATGGGCTTATGTGGGCTTTGAGACCCTGGCAATAAGGGATGGGGGGGGGGGGTTAGCTTGCTGATACCTACAGTCACCATCTCTCCTCCCCTCTCTCTCTCTCTCTCTCTCTCTCTCTGTGCACAGAATATAAGGCTCAAGATTAATATGCAAGACTCTTTATATCAACTGAGAAACCTTGAGTTCTGCGAGGTCCACTTGAGTGTCTTTGGAGTTTCGCTTCAAGACTTTTCCCTTTTTCAAACAGAGCATATTCAATTACGCTCATTCTGCATGTTCCCCTTTACATCCATATAGAGCTTAAATGTAATATTTTAGATGGTGTGGGACTGTACAGAACCTTGTATGATGGGAGTAAATAGACTCACTACAAACATGGCTAATGGAGGTCCAAGATTTCTTACTGTGCCTTCTATTTGAAGCACTTTTTTTTTTGCAATAAATGAGAATCAGGAGAGCTGAACACTTGTACTGGTAACAATTTTGCAGCTGTTTAAAGAGAAATAAGTAAACACTGATAATCTCTGTTATGTGTCTGTTTATGCTTTGGATGACTTTGACGCCTGGCTAACTGTTCCTTGTCTCTCCACCCTCTCTTTATGTCCTCACCTTTGTGTCCCGCCCCGTCCAGCCATGCAGCAGGTGTTGGATAACGTAGCCGAGCTTCCCACCTCGACGGGCGCCAAAGACATCGACCTGCTCTTCCTGCGTGGCATCATGGAAAGTCCTGTGGTACGTTCCTTCCCTGGCTCATGGAGCACACACACACATACATACATAGTTAGGTGTGAACAGCAGTGAGCAGACTAAATACTAGCTGTCTCTGATGTTGCTTGCTGTTGCTAAAGGGAACTAAAGTAGAGTAAGGTTTTGACTAAAACATAAAGCTCAATGCATGTGCACAAAGAGGAATGGTGCAGATAGTGACATTTGTCAGTAACTGTTGGGTGTATTCTTTCTCTTATATGCCTTTTTTAACTGTCAGTGCATGTCTCACAGTGTTTCTGCACACAAGCTGTATTCTCTGACACATCTTCACTACTGTTGGAAATCTGCAGCGTTGAGTTCAGACAGAGGACTGCTGTAGCTCCTGCAAGACAAGCTGTTGTCATTTTATGCTACTGTCTGCCTCCCGCAAGACAGAACACATCCAGATAACAGTTGACTAAACACAAACAAATCCTCTTTTGCCTTTTAAAACTGTAACATCGGGCCGACAGCTTGCCTGTAGGAGAAAAGAATCCCAAAGTAAATCAGCTCTCAGCTGTATGTTGAATTCAAAGTAAAGTCAGCAATCGCTCCTACACAGCATTATTCAGTGGATTTATTCATCCATCCAAATACAAACGAAATAAAACATCCAAACTTCCATCTGTACACCATTGTCCCTCCCTGAGTCTTTCTTCTCTCTCCTCCAGGCTCACGAGCAGCTGGAGGAGGTGAAGCTGGAGGCGGTGCAGGACAACAACGTGGAGCTTGTGACGGAAATCCTGGGCGACATCGGCAACCTCAAGGTGAAAGATGACAGCGCGGCAGAACTGTCCAGGATCCTCAAGGAGCCACACTTCCAGGTAAGAAAATCACTGTTCAGTTAAATATTAACTCAATTTGGGAAGTGACATACAGGTGGGAAGTGACACAACTGTCACTATTTTCCAGCACCGTTAATACAATATGTAAGCAATTCTTTAATTCAATATCATGGATTAACTTGCTCACTATTGACACTGGTAACAAATATGTTCCCAGTATTATTTGATGTCTCTGTATTTAAATGTGAAGAGCACAGTGGTCACTTAATTTAGCTTACAGTTGTTCTGTTTTGACTGTAGTTACAGTAGCACAGAGCTGATGTTTTGGATCCGGTCCTCATGCATCAGTAGAACATTAACCTTTATCCTTGGAGCTACCAACGGCTTTAGACTGGCTGGACCAATGGGAGCTAGAAGCCTCTGCACCAATCAGAGCCCTTTGTGCTGCAAGCTGAACGATAAGAGCCTTTTGACCTACTGAGAGAGAGAGAGAGAGAGGGAGAGAGAGAGAAAAAAAAAAGAGAGAGAGAGAAACAGTCTTTGAGGAAAAGAGAGGCATTGACAGAAAGAGATCGTACATCAATAATTAGTGATAAGTTACATTTTGTCTAAAAGCTGGACGGATACATTTTTATATAAGTTGAAGCTCTGGTAACATCCCAAAATAGCACTCTAGTGATTATCCATCCATCAACTTTCATCATAAAGGATAAATTAATTGATGGGTTTTTGGTGGTAATCCATATTTAGGATTTGGACCATTAGCTGATGAGTTGTTGTTTTTTAGACACATCTGACTTCATTGTTAAGTGTTCAAACTGCTCTAGTGATCACTTTTTTTTTTACATCAGCTCTGTGTTACTGTAACTGCAGTCAAAGACAAGCTTAAACAGCTTTTATTTTATTTATTTTTTTATTATTATTTATTTTTTATTACAGTGAGCCATGTGATTTTTTTTGTAAAGCCACGACCATTTTATCCACAATCCCATGATAACGCTAAATGCCTAATAGTAGAGAAGAGTCATAGTTCTGGTTTGACTTAAAGTTATATACACAACATTATGTTTGCTTAAAATAGCAAATACAAGGAGGTGGTCCTAACAGCCTAAGTTATGCCGTAAAAGCATAACCAGAGAGTATTTAATTTAAAAGAAAAGCACAGATTTTATTGTAAAATTTTCATATACATTTTTCCCAATTAAGAGGAAGTCTGTTCATTTATCACTTGACGCATCAACCCTCTCTCATTATCTCTTTGCCTTTTCAGTCTCTTTTGGAGGCACATGACATGGTCGCCTCCAAGTGCTATGAAGTCCCGCCCCCGACCGAGATACCCAATGATGCAGCTGTGAACAGCGCTCTAATGCAGGCTGATGCCGTGCGCATGATTGGCATCCGAAAGAAGGCCGGAGAGCCACTGGTGAGCAGAGAAAGATGGCCTGAGTGTATCTGTGTACGTGTGTGTGAGTGTGTGAGTGTGTGAGTGTGTGAGTGTGTGAGTGTGTGAGTGTGTGAGTGTGTGTGTGTGTGTGTGTGTGTGTGTTATGCCTTAAGGGAGGTGGTTGAGTACACAAATGACCTAGTAAATCATAACGTGTGTGTGTGTATGTAGATGTCAGAACTGAAAGATCGTGGGTGATGGTGAGTCAAATTAGGTGTTAGTGCACACGCTTTAACAATAAGCACTATCTGCTTTCTACTTCCTGCTTTCAGGGTGTGACGTTTCGTGTGGAAAAGGAAGACCTGGTCATTGCTCGAATCCTCCACGGCGGCATGATCGACAGGCAGGGTCTGCTGCATGTGGGCGACATCATAAAGGAAGTGAACGGGAAGGATGTGGGCAACAACCCCACCGAGCTGCAGGAGATGCTCAAAGATTGCAGCGGAGGGATCACACTGAAAATACTCCCGAGCTACAGAGACGCTCCAGCACCTCCCCAGGTAAACACACACACACACACACACAAGCATCCAGTGTAATAGAGTGTAAACATACGCAGACACACTTATGTAATGGTTGGCAGATGTTTGGCTGTGGTGCTGGGCCCGTGATCTGTCCCGTGGCCCTCACACAATCCCCTGCATAGGAATTTGAACCCTAAGAGCCCTATTAATAACACTCCACATGCTAACTAGGTCACACTAGCTCTCTTGCACACACTCCAAACACACACACACACACACACACACACACATGCGTCCTGTAGTCTCATGCTCCATCACATGGGAAGTACAGTCATTCTCATTTTCTCTTCAGATTTATTCCCACAGTTTCCAACGATTATACACTCCTGAGTATAAAGAGGAAGATTTTTTTTTGCACCCTTGACAAATTAGCCATAAACGTGGAAATGCAAACGGCGCTTAAATGGAATGAACCGCACTAAAAGTGATCAAGACATAATGCAAAATCCCATCCTGCTCTGTGGCTTGGGGCAAGCTGCACAATATAATTTACTGGCCTGTTTTATTGCTTCCTCTGGCTGCTTGTTTAATCTAATACACCAGCCTGAGCACTTACCCTTTCTGGCAGAAGTCTTCAATGTTGTTGGCAATGCATAAACAGCTGCGTCAGGTGCAGTGTGGGACGTTGGACGTAATGGGTGTGACAGAGACACTCTTTTTGTGTCGATGTGTGAGACCACATGCTGAGCACGAGTCTCTTTTATGTAATCTTGAGTATAGTTGTGTACTTCTTACGCAACTTTTTTTTTATAGCAAGCAAGACATAATCTTGTATTATGGCCTTAACCCTGAAAGTAAAATTCATACCTTGGACCTTTTCATCACAGGTCTATGTGCGGCCATACTTTGACTACGATCCGGCCAATGACAACCTGATCCCTTGCCGAGAGGCGGGAATGGCCTTTAAGAGAGGCGACATCCTTCAGATTGTCAACAGAGAGGATCCAAACTGGTGGCAGGTGAGCTGTTATGAGAAAGGTGTCAGTCTTATCTAGAAAAATCACACGCATTGTAAAAGATTTACGACTCAACTGAGCTGCCCTCTTATTTCTCCAGGCGTGCCATGTGGTCGGAGGGGCTACAGGACTGATCCCTAGTCAGTTCTTGGAAGAGAAAAGGAAAGCTTTTGTCCCTCGGGACTTTGATGGATCAGGTACGTTATTGTGTGCATCTTTTACCTTTCCTTTTGAAACACTCATATTCTTCCTGTCTCTCTCCTTAGCAGTGCCGACATTAAAAAGATGGATTGCTCAAAAAGACTTTGAGCTCATTCTGTGCCAGACCTCTGTCACGTCCCTGATACTTTAACTACTGTAAACTGATTTATAAAACCTGGGTAGAAAGACTAACAAACACTTAAAAATGATCCATGGCTGCCCCCTTCTGGCCAAAGGCTGTAATAACAAAGACACAAGAGTGAATTTATTTAAACTTTGCAGGGATCCTTTGTGGAACTATAAGTGGGAAAAAGAAGAAGAAGATGATGTACCTGACCGCTAAGAATGCAGGTCAGAAGGCTCTTCATTCTTCTTAAACATCTTTAGATTATGTTTCTTTCAATAATTCATAGTTTTGCCATGTTCAAACAGAGTTTGACAGACATGAGCTGCAGATCTATGAGGAAGTCGCAAAAGTGCCAGCGTTCCAGAGAAAGACGCTTGTTCTGATCGGCGCTCAGGGCGTGGGCCGACGCAGCCTTAAGAACCGGCTGATGGTCCTCCATCCCACACGCTTTGGCACCACCATACCCTGTAGGTCATGATTCTTTTTCTATCTGTTTTACTCAAGAGTCAAAAGAGAGCTGATCAGACATTAACCCCAGTGTTTTCCAGACACTTCCCGACGGCCCCGTGATGAGGAGCTGGACGGCAACTCCTACCACTTCACCACCCGGACAGAGATGGAGGCGGATGTGAAGGCGGGGCGTTTTCTGGAGCACGGCGAGTATGACGGCAACCTGTACGGCACCAAAATCGAGTCCATCCATGAGGTGGTGGGAACTGGACGCACCTGCATCCTAGACGTCAACCCACAAGTAGGACGAGGTTTACACAGGGTTAAACATATCATTTGGTGTTGGGGGTCCTTTCACAGAGATATTTTGCCGCACTGTCAGACGAAATATAAAAAGAAGACATGAAGTGATGTCAGTGCTGTTGCATGCTGTGTGTCTCCTCAGGCTCTGAAGGTGCTGAAAACAGCAGAGTTCATGCCTTACGTGGTGTTCATTGCAGCTCCAGATTTTGATACTCTTAAGGGCATGCACAAAGCCGTAGTGGATGCAGGCATCACCACCAAGCAGCTCACGGTAGGTCAACAGCTCACATGTGCATATCATCATCATCAACACACACAAAAAGAGCAATGTGCTCGCATAACCCACATTTGGCCACCCTGAAAAGTAAAGCCCAGTTATTAATACACACGCATGGGCGTAGCAGAGGAAGGAAAAGTGGGACTGACTAAACACAGGAAGAAAAAATAGGCGCCCCTCCAGCATGTGGCGCTCTAGGAGACCACCTATGCCAAGAGTCGGCCCTGATGAGACATCAGAAAGGTCTCAAAAGATTTAATCAGCAGTCAGAAATGTATTTCTGTTACCAGGCAACAAACGGTGAAAAAGCGTATCAAATACTCCCCAATACACTCTCAATGATTCAGCCAGCCTGTGTCACCGACCTGGTCATGACCGTCTATAACTTCTGATGCCACCTTACCTTTTCTTTTTGTCTCTATAGGACGTGGACCTGAGGAAGACTGTGGACGAGAGCGCCCGCATCCAGAGGGCGTACAACCACTACTTTGACCTGACAATAGTCAACGACAACCTGGACAAGGCGTTCGAGACGTTACAGGCGGCCGTGGACACACTGTGCAACGAGCCCCAGTGGGTCCCTGTGAACTGGGTTTACTGATGACCAGCTGCGGTGCTCCCACTGACCACTCTGAGCGGGTCACATGACCCACCAGCGTGTGTGTGTGTGTGTGTGTTTCCTACCACAAAGGCCAAAGAAGAGAAGAAGAAATGCTAACTAATAAAAAAATTTAAATAAAAAAAAAAAATCACCCATAATTGCTTTTCTTCTTCTCGGGCCTGGAGCAGTGCAACTTTTTTATTCTGAAAAAACTGAAAGGGAAAGAGTGCTTATTTATTTTATAACTTTTTATGAAAGATCTTTCTATTCAATGTGGAATTTCAGTGAGAAGAAAACAAAAAAAATCTGGCCACCTTACGAGGGGCCATATTTTTGCATTAATTTATTGTTGTAGTTTAATGTTGTAGTTCTTTCCGTTGATTGATTTCAAGTATGTGTGTCAGTTTTTAATCTCCACGGACATCCAGGATTCATGATCCCGATCCAAGCTTCAATAAGAAGACGAGGAAAAAGAGATGGATTAGAGGAACTCTGAGCAGTCATTGTCCAAGAAACCAAGAGCTCTAAATATCTGAAATCGATGTAGCAGTTTTATTTTTGCGTCCATACAACCTTTCCTTTAGTTTGGAAGTAGCAGACCCGTACATTTTTCTATCAGCGTCCTGTCCAGGATAAACTTCGCAGAAAGAAAGCGGTTGAAAGGCTCATAAGCGCACAACTCCCTCAGTATGTAACGAGAATCATCTTTATCGTGTATGTTTCAGGATCAAACACTGTGTCTGCTTATTCAGTTTTGTTTTTCTCGTTCTAGTTTTCCCATCAGTGTGGTGGTGAATAGTGTTTAGTGTTTGTCACACATGCTCATTTGATTTGTTTTGATTTGATTCGCTATCCTGTTATCAGCCTGTCTGTGTCTGTCTGGAGTCGACTGTCAACATTAGCCGGTGAATGTTTAATATTTGTGGATGTGGCACAAACCTGCTCCCTCTTTCTGTTCTGGATCTTCACTGTTGCATCATGCCAAAGCCCCGATCCAACTCCAAAAAGAATTCATTCATGTTAAATCTGATTGGGATTCTAACTGTAGGCAGTTATAAATGAATGATTTCACACCCAACATTGGATTTGATAGCAAAGCCAAAGGATGAAACTGAAAGCACTATTGTTGGAGCTTGGAACAAAAATAGTGAAAGAATTCCATTTATTTGTTCTGAAAGCTGAACTTGAGGACACAACGTTTTCAAACCCTGGTAGATGACCTTCTGTGGATATTGTTTGCGTTCTATATTTATATCATGTGAGAAACTCGCTGTGCCACATGTCAGAGAACAACCCTTCTGTCTGTTTTCACATCAACCTCATGTCTACAGATGTTTTTACATTTTTATCAGAGAAATAAACTTTAACAAACCTGACCAAACTCTTATTGACATTATTGATATTTTGTTGAAGTAAAAGACATTGGATGTGCAATCGAACCTTAACTGGTGACTGTTTCTGTACAGATCAAAATGTATACTGGAGTCATATTATCTGATAAAGTAAAGTGAAACTGAATTCAGATTTGAGCTTTGACAGTTTGTTCATGCAGCATATTGTACAGTGACTGTCATCTGTGACGACATTGTTAAATAAATAGATTTACATTTAAAGACGTGTCATACAAAGTGCTAAAGCATAACCTAATGGCTGCATGGAGAGTCCGTGATATGGGAAAATTCCTGGAAATTAGATCTTTCCATCTGCAATTTTCTGCACTGGTGCCACTGATGAGGAAACATTTTTGGACTGTTTGTGCAAATTAATTTTTTCAAGAGTAGCACAACCAAAGGGGAAAACACTTTCAACCAATCATTATTGATCACTTCCTCAGTCGGCCAGGGGAAGTTTTTGGTTTATCATGTTTTGGTTATAATCCCTCCTTGTAGCTTTCCTAGAAATAATTCAGTGAGACTTGATTCAAAAAAGAACAATCTAGTTTAATGTTAATGGAAAAATATATTCCTGTATATTTAAGAGCTGCACAGGGCTGTAGTCACCTCACAGCAAGAAGGTTCCTGAATAATGGACCATGACATCAACATTTTACCCAAAGAAAAAACATTAGACAATGACAATTCTTAAACATGGGAGACGGTGGGACCCATGACAGGGACGGCTGGGCGTGGGCTGGGCAGTAACCCTTCCCTCCCAATTATGGGTAAGCCAGTGTAGAACAAGACAAACAGAAGGTGACACAAACAATAGATGTCTGCTGCTCTCCTCTCCAACGGCCCAGTCTGTTCTCATCCCTCATTGCTGTACAAGCAGTGTTTTGGTTAACCTTGAAATGTGTGATATGGTATCATAAAATGGTATATTACACTATTAGAATTACTGTACTGCCTTCTTCTTGGTATATAATATTGTTGTTATTGATATTATATTTATAAACATATCACAATATCATAAAATTATGTATCATCATTTCTATGCTGAGGTGTAAAGTTAATTGTTATAAATCATTATTCCCGTATTATAATACTCTTAATACATGACTATTACATCATAACAATAATATAGATTTTTTGATGTATTAAACATACCATTAGTATGAGAAGAAACTGTGATGTTGAACAGTATGTGGTAAGTCTATTGGCGGCTGTGGCTCAGTGGTAAAGTTGTTCGTTTCTCATCTGGCAGGTTGGGGGTTGGATCTCCAGCTCCTGCAGCCACATGTGGGGCAAGACACCTAACTCCAAGTTTCTACCTCTGCGTGCGAGTACGTATGAATGGATTAGTTATACTGATGGGACACTCTACAAACAGAGTACGAGCTGCTGCCCTCTGGTAAGAGGTTCAGAGTTCCCCGTTGTAGACTGAACAGGTTTATAGATGAATGTATCCCCATTTCTATGAAACTTTTAAATAGTGGCAAATAAGACTGACTGGCACTGGAATTGTCTTTGCGCATTTGTAATGGTATTTTAAGAACCTGATGTTATTTATATACTTAATTTTTAATAATGTTTTTCATTTTATGTGAATGATGTCAATTATTGTCTTTTTTATGTCTGCAGCACGGGTTAAGAGTCAGATCCAAATTTCTCACTATGTGAGACAATAAAGTTCATCTTGAATCTTTAAACAGCAGCCTCTGCCATCATGGTGTGAACAGAGAGGTGGAACAACACTTTGAGTAGTCAGAAGACTAGAAAAGCACCATTTGTCATGTGTATGTAGATATGTATTTATACATATGATATGTGTATATATTTCAAAGCGTGCTTCATGTTATATGCATGTATGTATTCCTTCATACATCATATTACAGCTATAGCTCACAAAGATCTTTTGTAAAGATGACATTATTTTACTCTGCCTTAATATGATGTTTTAAGGTAGTTCATTACTTATTTATGAGTATGCTCTTTTTTTTGTCCTTTCCTTCCTCCTCCCCACACGTGATACTCCCTCATTCATCAAACAAACCCGTCCAAATTCAACAACAGAGAGAGACTGTCTTTGCCTAGAACAGAGATCCAAACATGTGCACTGATGTAAACTACAAAATACACCTCGTTTCATTTGAATTTATTTTACTCAGATCCTCTTCATTCTTTTTCCTTCTTGTTTTACTATGATTGGATTTCTTTTTTAGACTTTTCTACAACATTCTTATATTTCTGTAAACTTTTTAGTTTGTACTCAGTATTCTCTCACAGGGTTGGTTTTGCTGTTACTCTTTCTTCTTCTTCTCGCTTGTCTTAAACTTCGTCACATTACTACAGTGTAAAAAAAATCCAAAAAATCAGAAGAGTCATCACAAGAGATTTTTTTTCAACATTTTATTAATTAACGCAACTTACAGTCAAGCCAAAGAGTGAACTATATTAAGTGATACATATTCACATTATGTCCTAAAAGGGTTTACAGCATATCTTGTGTTCTGTAAGCATAATTGTTAACAAAAAAAAATATTAGGAAATGTAAAATAGAAATCAAAGCTTACAACTTTACAACAACAAGAACAAGGAGCTTAGCAGTGGATGTGAACAAATTAGAAATGAGCAACAAAAAGACCCTCACCAGAACAGGAATGACAGCAAATTCAGTTTTGGCATGTCGTGGTTTAAATAAGGGAGAAGCGAGAGAGAGAGTAAAAAGAGAGAGAAAAAAAGAAACAACAACTCAACACTGAGCTCAAAATGACACAATGGAAGGGAGGTTTGAATTCACGCGGCTGTGCAGGGGCTGCCGTTGAAAAGAGACTTTGGTCACTTTGCTTCTCAATCATGGCTTACAATTCAAAACAACACGGGGAGAAAATGAAAATGGCCGAAGAGGGAAAACAACATGAAAAAAACAAAAACGGAGTGTCCTGGAATCAGCTTTATGTAGAAATGAAGAGGGGAATAGATTTGATATTTGTAAAAGACTACAGATGATTGTCTGTTTTCCTTTTAGTTTCTCGGTGGACTACAACTCCAGGACAGCCTCTACATTCATAGGAGGTAGATAACAGGCAACGCTTCAAAGAATGTGTCTGAACGGGAATCAAGCTTTCTCTGTCAAGTCTGGGGAATTGTAGTGCATAATTTGTTCAACTTTTAAGGCCAAATAGAAACCTCACGTGTAGATCTAAGGCTATTTTAAGACAAAGGTGCAGAGGGGGGGGGGGGGGATTAGGGGAGAGGGGGGGGCATAGTAAAGCAGATACAGCCCTTTCACGACATTACCTGAGTCAACAGTCGTGTTTTATACCACAGAGCCTCGCACGAGGCGTCTTCATCAAATAAACCAGATTTTTTTTTGTTGCTACACAGACATGGGAAAAAAGAAAAGAAAAGAAAAAAGACAGAACAGACGTGGCTACAACGGAGAAATACTCGGATGAGATTTACATTTAAATTGCATAAATGACACATTTGGATTTGGCCACAAGGTGTAATGAATTGATTTGTTACAGAACAGAAGTTGATCAGATGTACTGGTTGTGGCGTGAGCACAGCCATGTGGTGACATTCAAACCTCCCCCCCCCAGAACAAAAGGGGGAAATGAAAATTTGACTGAACAATATGAAGTACACTACAGAAAAAAAGTCAATGCAGCATATATCAGGCTTATGAGGTACTTCATGAATATATATAGATATATCAACCTTTTTAGAAAAGCTCTTCAAAGTCATATCATTCCTTATAATTCCTATTGATAGCATAAAATACCTCGTCAGTTATTTCTTTTTACTTTCCGCCCCCCGGTGGGCCTTTTTTTTTTTATTTCTTTATTTGAGACTGCTTTGAAAGTGCAAAAAACAAATACTGATCGTTCTATGCAGCATCTACACTCAAGGTTGCATGATAAATTCTAAAAGAAATGTAAATCATTTTGTCTTTATGTGGCGCAGAAGATTTTTTGTGAAACCTTTTTTTTTGTAAAAGGGCTCACAAACCAGATGGTGGAGAGAGAGAGAGAGAGAGAGAGAGAGAGAGAGATGTGACAAAAAGGCACACATAAAGACGACTACGAATGCGCCGGATGTTTTCATTCAAAGTTTACGACAGACTGAAGCTATTCGCCACACGACCTCACATGTACCTCTCGTTGAAGTTTACAATGTTCTGATGCATTGTAAAATGTGTTTTCAAATGTGTCTATTTTCCCTTTGTAAGTCGTCGTTTTATACCCTTGACAGAAACGGTGTTGCGTCTGGCTTATCCGAGGTGGAGTGGAAATGAACGGAGGAAAAAAAAAAAAAAAAAAAGGTTTTATTGCAGTACTGGGTTAACATGGCAAAGAAAATTAGGCATTAAATCACGTGGAGTGGCTTTATCCAGTATGAAACTTTGATATCTCAACATTCTGCTGAAAAAAAAACACAAACAAAAAAAAAACTGAAAGTCTAAACTGTTCATTGGGCGTTGTCTGAATCTGACGCAGAGAGGACAGACTGGCATTAAACAAACAAATCACAGCTAACACACCAATGTTATTGCTGCACCAACACCTTTCCAACAAACATGTCTCCAAACGTTTACTGGAATATGAACACCCTGTCAGAGTGAACAGCAATGCCCCGTCTGATGGCACCTGTATGGGTATATATTTCAGTTATGATAAAAGTCCTAGATTGTTCTGGGCTGCTTCGGTCTTCAAAAAAAATATTTAAAAAAAATGAATGACTCACAAGACACGCCCAATTACAAAGATTTGGTCCCCTGCAATGTCACCAACTAAAGCATCCAACCAGTCGTGATTACTTGGTTTTCCATTTATTAAGGTTAAAAAGGAAAGAACAGTGCTCTCTAACACAATATTGGCTTGAATTGGTTTGGTCACAACAATTTTTTTCGATTTTGTTACAATTATTACAAATTAGGGCTTATATCAGCTAGCACCTGACACTGCTCTGAGGTAGTTTTTTTTTTTTCCCAAAGATGGAAAAAAAAATAGAAAGCCAAGTCATGCTGAAGACTAGAAATGCATTGAATATACAAAAATACCCACATGAGCCTTCCATGATTGGATGCATATAGATTAGCTGGATGGTCTTGGTTCTGTTTGGTTGGTTTTGGTTGAGTTGGATGAAGCAAGGTAACAGTTCTCCACACATGAAGTCAGATTTACAGAACCAAATATGACTCTTTATGTCCACTGAAGGCAGCCAAGCCGTTTGTCTGGCTCATCCTGGCCTTGCTTAAGTCAGTTGATATGAAGCAGTTCTATCATGCTAATGTTTGGCGGGTTAAGTGTTTACAGATACAACCAATCTTAATTTAACATGCTAACGTATACCATTAAGTTTTAGCATTACTTTTGTTGGTCACAAAACTAAAGAGAATTGAAACATTTGCCACTATAGTGGCACGAGGTTGCCAAAATTAAACGGATTCATTACGAATTTTACACAAAATGTGCAAAACTGTGACCAGCTGGTAATTCAGCAGATATGGTCATTGGATCACCAAAGTCTTTTGTATTCACCGTTCCTGAACACAAATGTTTGAACAAAGTTTCAGGGCAATCTGTGTGAAAGTTGTCAAGATATTAAAGTGAAGACAAAAACATCTGACCAACTTAGCCGTCCGTACAGCTATCCTGCTAGCATGGCTAAAAATGAGTCTAAACAACAACGGAAGCTTGGCTGCTGAAGGACCGCTTAAAGACCCTTCATTACTTTTCTGCCTCCAGGCAACTTTAAAACCAGGACAAAGACCAGACAGGACGACCAGAATGTGGCGCTGTGGTCAGTGGACAAAGGTGTAATGGTTCTTTCTCAGGTCGACCATCACCACGTTTGATTTTGTACTCAATAATTCAGACTTAACACTACAGAGACCTCATGGACACCACACCAGTGTCACATGGCTACGGGTATTTGGCATGATAAAAACTGACGTCAAGGACAAAGTGATTCTTCAGAAAGGTTTCTCTAAAAAAAAAAAAAAAAAAAAGGAAAAGAATGCTTGCCGAGTGCTTTTTTTTATTACAAATGGTAAGTTCTGGAAAAAAAAACCCAACTGCGCTGTCATACAATCACCAAAAGTAAGGAACAAAAAAAACAAAAAAAAACCTTAGATTGTTTGCTTTCAAGTGTCAGTGCACTAACGAGTTAGTGCACTGAACTGTGGGAGGATTTTCAGGATTTTACAGGACAACTCTGCAAGATCAGAGCACAGGAATATATGACTTAGGCCTCGCGCAGAAGCCAAACATCTAATAGCAAACATCACACACACCAAAGCAACCATCATATATATATACACACACGCACACACACACGCGCACGCACGCAGCTCTTTATGTTACAGCACCTCACGCAAGCATGACGATAAAGATGACGACGCTTTGCACCAGTGTGAAACATCCAGAGAAAGCCATCTCAACTGCAGACTGGGGTTCTACCTGCTGTAAATCAGTGAACAGATTCATGATTCCAGCGGTGATGTGGGCGATATCTTAATCCATGAAATATCAAAGGAGGAAGCATAATACTTTCTGCATTTCATAAAGCCTATAAATAGAAGAAAAACACACCCAAAAAGTAAAAAGACGAGGCTATTCACAAGAAGCAAAAGTGAGTATAAATGTACTGGATGGATCGCCTATACAATATTACAAACCACGCAGGCTCTAAGTACATTCATTGATATTATTTGGAGATAGGAAAATAGGATCTACTCTACAAGAGGTTTTCTTTATATCAGCAATAGTTTCTTTCTCTACAAGAGACGGATGAGAGGCAGAGAGGAGGAAAGTTATTTTACAGAGGGGAGAAAAAAAAAAAAAGATTTGTATGAGTTGTTGCTTTTTTCTGAAAACGAGCTGTACTTTATTCTAAAAGTAACAAAAGTAAACAGGCTGATCGTTACAACTTGGAGGACATTTATCCCAGGCCTTCTCAACTGGATATTTAAATATAGAGATACATGACATAAAAAAAAAAAAAAAAGACGTGACTTATTAATTCCATCAGCTTCTGATATGACTTTTTGTTAACAAGCCAGCTGTTTCTAGAACCTGCTCCTGCTCACTGCTTCAAAAGACACGGGGGGGAAGCCAAACTGAGGTGAAGAATTGTAAATCATGTGAGACAATATATCCTGTCGTATCATTACCTGTGCAGGTGTTTTGAGTTCCTAACTAAGCACCTCGGGCACCATTAAACTGAAAGTAGCTCCACATTCATCCAGGCTGGTGTTTTTTTTTTTTAAGTATGTTCCATACACATTCTCCACTCAGCTTGTGATCAAGCAGATTTCTGGATATTGATATGTAAAGTCTGGTGGTGTCGCACACACAACCTTTCGTTCATCATTATTTACCGTATACATAACATATGTATAAATCCCCACAGAGAACCTAATGTCTGTAGTTAATGGTCTCTGTCTGACACCTGTCAGTTTGTGTCACATAAAAAGCACCCTTATGTCTCGCTTCACTGTACAAAAAGGCAACCCCCATCCACAAGTTTCTCTCTTTTGTTTACATTTTTTTTTTTTTTTTTTAAAAGGCAGAAGAGTATTTCTCAAAGACGACGCACGCTGAACGCTGGCTGCAAAGGTAGAATCCAACACCGAGGCTTCTCAGGCGTGTTTGGAGAAGCCGCCGTCTGAATGAAAAACAAAAGAGGGCCGCCTGTCTGCCAACCGCTCAACCAGCTACACAAAGTCAATTCTTGTTTAGTGCAAAAACAACAAATGTTTGAGATTTTTTTTTTTTTTCTCCAGGGGGGGGGAGAAAAAAAAAAAAAAAAAAACAATTCCATTCTCATCTGCTATGTTAAGGTGCTGGTTCAGGTCATTTAAACACAAACAAGAAGCAGTAACTACAAGTAAGAAGCCATCTCCTCACACCATGATGAATTTCAGCATGCTATTATTTAGGACACTTGTTCACTTTCCTGACACGATATGACAAGTGTTTTCTGGTGAGTATCACATTTCTGAACACAGACCCCACACCAGTCTCCATCAAACTAGAGAACAAGACTCTCCTCATCCAGTCTAACTTCAACACAAATATTTCAATGCATGATCGCACAGTTAAGAGTTATGTATGAACATATTTGATGTGGAATTCAATACGCACTTTATAAATTGTCTTTATAATATTTCCAACTTAAAGGCGACTTACACAGTCAGCACCGCAAAGGGTACGTTTACAATTCCATCAAATCCAGGACATGCACCCATGAGACCCGATGAAGGCTCTGCATTCATTGTTAAAAAAAAAAACAAAAAAAAAAAACTGCTCCGGCGTTTAAATCAAAGTCGGCCGTTCCACTGGTGCATAGAATTTAAAAAAAGGAAAGAAAGGAGGGAAAGCTGAGTGTGAATACAAACACTCGTCAAAAGAATTTGGTCGTGCAGCTCAACGCTAAAAAAAAACAAAAAAAACCCTTACAGGAAATAGAAGACACATTCTCTCTTTTCAGTTTGAATAAAAACTATGGAGAAAAAAAAAAAAAAAAAAGATTACACAACTCCATAAAGTGAGAAAGCGTGTACAGCATCATGCACACAAAGCGTTTCAAACCTCTACTGTCAATGCAAGACTCCGGAAAAATGCCAATTAGATTAGATAGCAGGGGTAATTATGCAGAAATGGCCAGCAGTGTGATGTTACCATAACACTTAAACAGGTAACAAGAGGTAGAACACACAGCCATTTCCAGACAATTACACCGGTGTCACGCGATATGGCCGAGCCTCCTGCAGCGATCACGTCTGTAGAAGTCACACTGACACTCTGCTATCAAAAGTGCATCTAAATTTACATGTTGTGAGACCAGCACCGATAAGAACAATATTGACATCATAACAGTAAATATCAAGTACATGATTTCTTTCTCTCTTTTTTTTTTTTTTAGAATGCCCCACAAACACAGTCAGTCGGATCTCTAGTTGCTTTACAGGTAAAAATGAGTAAAAAGGATGACACACAGAGGTCGTCAGAGGGAGAGGAAAGATCTTCGACATGATGAAGCATCTTTCGGTTTCTGTTATAACGTACATGTACAGAGCCTTGTCGACTAGTCCAGTGAGGATTTAAGGTGGTTTACAGTGAAAACTTCTAGCACCTAGAATCAAGACGTTCCTTTTTTTTTGTTTTTGTGCTTACGTCGTGTCTTTGTGAATATTAAATCATGTAAAAGTTTGTAATCTTGTTTGGCTAAGAAAGATTGCGTGTTACAAAGGATACACCCAACTTTTCAGGCTATAAAATCGACAGCGTTACAAATGACCACATAAATACTTCACCCACCTTTTTAAGAAAAAAGGCATGAAGATGCTGAAAAGCACTAAGAAAACGCTACTAAATGCAACATGCTAAAAAAGAGAGGGGGTGGGGGTAGGGGGAAACAACCAAGAAGAAAAGAGAATAAAAGCCCTGATTATCTACCTCTAGAAATGACCCAAATTCATGTGAGAGACCCCCACTGAGAAATCTCTTGGTTAAAAATGATGCATAGTTAGAAAGTGTAGACTACTTGCCTCCAATCAAGACTATGTGTTAACTTAGTTTTCAAACTCAGGTGGGATGTTAGGAACTGTCTAGAATCATTAGTAAGACAGTCTCAGAAGGCAAGAGAGTATTTGCATTTAAAATCTGTATAGAAATAGACAGAGTGAATTTAGACTACATGTGGGCCGGTCATTAAAAAAAGAAAATCTCTATTCCATTTTCAGCAGCCTCCGCTGAAAGCTTATTCAAAATATACCTCATCACCAACATGACTCTAAAGTAGAAAGACTCACAAAAAGTCATTTGCATAAAACCCAAGCTTTTGTGCGACATTTGCTCCCGCTTCATAGAGCGAAAACTTTTTTTTCCTTTTTTTTTTTTTTTTTTTAAGGGACTCTGATCAGTTCAACTTGTTGCAGCTTTCACTCCACTGTACCGAACGCCTGGATATCAAGCGCCACACAAATATCACGCTCTTGACGGAAACACGGCAGAAAACAAAAACACTATCCTGCGGCTATTTACAATAAAAACATGAAAGAAAAGGGTTAACGTGTAGAAAAGGAGGAAATCAAACACATATCACAAAAAGTCTAAAAAGAGGAGTCAGCTACATGCATATTCGTAACAAAAAAAAAAAGACAAATTGAAATTAAATTAGACTACAAAAACAAAAGGGGGAGAAAAGGATTTCATCAAGTCCCCCTCTATGTTGATTTCTATGTCATGTGTCTTTTTATCAACACGGCTCAGAGTACATTAGAAAGGTGTCCTTGCTGGGAACCAGTCCCAATACACTTTCTCTTTCAGATCAGACGTTCAGGAGAGGCAGAGAAGGGTCAAAATGCTGTGTTTGAACCTCTAGAACAAACTAAGGGTCGGTTCAAGGGCTGTTAACAAATCTGATGCAAAGAACTCTTTTCTGTATGTAATCACCAGATTTGGCATATTGTGGTACTCCGTGTCAATCAGGGATAAATACTGAAAAACCCCCATCACATGTGGGCCTAATAGTTCTTCGTCTTCACATAGAAATGACAACAAAAAGGTGGTCTCAAATGGCACTTTTCATCACATAGTGCCCTATGTGAAAGAGTCACACACAACCCTCAACATGTTAAGTACTTAAGTCCTGATTGAAGTACCCATTCTGGTCAGTGCACTTTGCTTTGATTGGCTGATAATGTTTGTCAGGAGGAAATCAATAGGCATAGAAACAGCAAACAGCCCCCCCCCCTTCCTTTTTTCTTTTTTGACAATATTTGTTCCTTCTCCCTTCAAGCACTGAGGCCCAAAACACAAGAGACAGGAGAAGGAGGGTGAAACCTATGAGTAATAAAAATCACCCTGATGTACAATGACACTGTCCACTAGTTTAGAAAGTATTTCTTCTGTTAGTGTACATACTTTTGCTTCAATACTTTTGCAACATATTTCCCCAACAACAAATAATAATAAAAAAAAAAAACACACACACTAATGCGCAACTTTTGAATGATACCTCTTCCTGCTCGAAGCCCAGAAAGAGGGATTACTTTGCATCTTACAGTCTAACAGCTGGCTTTGTTTGGGTGGGTCGGGGAGGGGGGGGGGGGGCTGATGTACAATTGTAGACACATGGTCAACTGACAGGTCTCTCATGTAGGGAGATCACCACTGTGGCGCTATCTACAGCTGACGGTGAGACAGCGAGGGGGTAGTGTGTAACATCAGTGGGGTCTCACCCACGCCGACCTCCGGGGGTTTTGCGGTCTCAGGCAAAGTACATGGTGCGCAGGGTGTCCTGGTGGATCTGAACGGCCTTTGCCAAAGCCTGTTGGTCCCGCCCGTTGCTCTGGCCTGATGTGTGGCTGCCCTCGGCGCTGTGCAACACAAACATTAAAAAAAAGTTAGGGAACTGTTGAGGGCTTCACGAGTGTTTAATGATGTTTGATTAACAAGAACTCATATCATGAAGAAAAAAACAGTTTAAAAAAAGGTTCTTAGTCCTAACCTGTCATGTTCTTTGTCCACCAAGTGATAGCGAGCCCTGAAAGCCACCAAATGGGCGTAGTAAGCTGGTGCTGGGATGGAGACTGACCGGGTGCAGCGCACGTAAGTGTGGCAGAGCTGGTATGTGAGGACCTGCAGTTCATCTGACGTGAAGTGGTTGTCGTCCCAGAGCACGTGATAATGAGACGGCCGGCTGGTACCCTGCGAGAAAGTGAGAGTCGATTTTGAGTCGAGTGGATAAAAACAAAAAAAAAAAACAAACACAAACATCTTGCAGAGTCGACCTCCTTCTCTTCTTTGGCCAGATTTGTTCATATTTTGATTTTTTTGTTGTTGTTGTGCTTTCTTCTTCATGGCTACTTGCTACACGTGTTCTTCATTCAGTTCTTACCTGAATTCCAGCGTGACTGCAAAGGTAGAAGTCAAACTCTGATGGATGAGTGATTTTGGTGTCCACCGTGGTGCCTGCAGGAATGTTGCCACTTTTCCCAACCTTCAGAATGAAAAACACAAACACTATGGATTCTATTCCTTTAACAGATATGAGAAGGACATAACCAATCAAGTGTTCGACTTATATACTTTCTCTAGTGTTATTAAATGTCTTACGTGTATCTAAGTGTACAGAAATTGAGTAAGCCCTTGGCAGCTAGTTTGGTGCCTTCGCGTGACAATAGCTTGGGTTTATACTTAACATGATTTACTTGCTTTACTTTAGGTAACCCTGACTAACTACAATAACCGTCTTGCTGTTGTATGCCATCAACAAGCAGTCAAGTTAAAGTTTAAATCCACCCTTCTTGTGAAAGGAGAACATGCAGGTCTCTCTTTTTTTTTTGATGAAGTTTATGATATAATTGCCTAAATGTCCACCCCAACCATTGACATCATACTCACCCTCTCGTTTCTGTCCATGCAGAACAGTCTCGTGTGGTGTCTCTTCTGCACCACCACAAAGGTGATACCAGGCTGGTAATCCTTCTCTAGTTTGATGCAGGCCTCGCGGATCGCCAGCAGCTCATGCTGAAGGACCTGCATGGTTTAAAGTGACAGGACATGAAGGGTTAACAGATGACTGTTTGCATAGGGTTAGGGTTATTATGATGAAAAGCTTTGAGACTATTCTAAGGTGTTAACAATTAGCCATACAAAAAAAATCAATCAGCTCCACTGCATGCATTATCAAATGATAATTGTCCTGGGTTCTAATAGTTTTCTGAATCATCACTACCATGAGTTTCACCTGGTTGAATTGGCCCTCAGAGATGCCATCACGGTAGTAGATGATTCTGGTCGGCTTGAAGCGGGTCGATTTGTAGAACTGGATGAGCAGCTCCCTCACCATGGTGGCCAGGTCCTGGATGATGTCCTGACGGTGCTGCTGCACCCGCACTGTGGCGCAGTATCTGCTAGGGTGGGCATCCATACTACCCACGACCTGAACGGGGAAATATCAACAAGAGTAAAAAAAAAATATGTCACAGAACATCGTGTGAAAAGTGTAAGGTGCAGGCTGATGGGGAGTTTCAGGGAGGTTAACTTTATTTAGGTTATTTTTGAGTTTATGGACTACCAATTTGGCCATATTGAACAACTACAGACGTATGCTTTGAAGAGCCATACGTGACCTACAACATACATTAAACAGTAAAATGAATCATCCTTTGCTCTTTAGTCTGGCGGACTCTTTACCCCCAGTCAACAGCTGGTAGATACCTGCCAACATAAAACCTGGTTTGCAGGTAACTGGTTTTTAAGCACATCACTGCATCAACAACTTCTTGACTTCTAAGGGTAAAAACATTTTAAAAAAGCAGAGACATGACTGATACGTTTCACTTAAACACTTATTTTTTTACATAAAGCAGAGAGAGGCAACATTTACTTTTCTAAACAGACCCCATCAGTCACGATGTCTGGCTGCAGCTTTCTTTAAGTGAGGTAGCACATGGTGGAATTCTACTGTGATTGTCGTCCTTTGGGTGTTGCTGGGAGCAGCCTGGACTCAGTCATATAATAAATGTTCCGGCGATAACACCAAAACAATGAGTTAAAAGAGGCTCCAGAACTGCATTGATGGTTGGTGATTCTAGGGCTTAAGCTAGCATCCCTTTGTCATTTTTAGGAATGGTGTGAAGCTACTCACGGCAGCGATTGAAGGCTTTTTGCCATCTCCTGCAGGAGGGTGAGTCACATCTGCACCAAGGAAGATCACCGGCTGCTGGAACACCAACGGCCTGGAGTGAAAAGATAAACAGTAGAAACAGTTAAAAATTCAGCACAAAATAAAAAGAGAGTATAACAACATTTTTTAATATGTGTCCCATCGATTCATCTCATTATACGCGGGCCTTTACTCACCTGCCCTGTGGGAGGAGGATGTTGTTGACACCACCCAGCTTGACGTTGATCTTCAGACAGAGGTTGGAGAGGGTCTGAGGTGTTGTTTTTTGAACGTTCTTCACCTGCACACACTGCGTGGCCATGCCAAGTACCGTGTCCCCGACACGCTTCACCTCGGCTGCAACACACACACGAGGGCAACAAGGTGAGAAATTAATGAAACACTCTCTGTAAAAAAAAATAAAAAAAAATGGTGCAGTCATCTGGGACAGGATGCGTGGTCTGATTCACCTCTGTGGCATCAACACATCCGCATCATCTGTAAAGCTCTCAATCCTTTTATGCAGGATGTGATTCCTGGAGTTTCAATGAGAACATTAGCGTCATCTGGTCCAAATGCTTCTTTTTTTTCTTAAAGCTTCAATAGAAGCAGTAAAACTCACTCAGCAGGAATGTTCATTAGAATCAGACCAACTTCATGGGACTCAAATATGACTTCTCTTAAGATTTAAATCCTTGCTGATTTCGGCAGTTTGTGAATTGCATAATGTTTTTGTTTTTTTAACTGTCCAAACTTAACTCTGTCAAAGCATTAGTTTTCACAACGATCGGCTTGCTACTTATGAAGCGAGTCATTTTCTGTGAACTCCAGGCTGCGTGAGTGGATCCCTTACCGTAGACGGGCGTCTTCCCGGGTAGGATGACGACCACCAGCTGGAGGCCCTGGTAGGTGTATTTGAGGTGCCTGAACATGGGCTCCACGCTGTCCGCTCCCTGGGCGTATTTACAGAAGCACGGCTGACCCTGGATGGGCATCCCTGCATCCCTCGAGATCTTCCTCAGCTGATCTGTGAATGCTCTGAGAGACACACCGTTCAGTTAGGGTTTAGATTGTAAGATGCAAATGATAAGGTAAACATCAAAGGAGAACATGTCTTGCACATGCTATCCATTGCATCAACGATATGTCAACACGCACATACACCTTGAAACATACTCGAGATCAGAACACGAATGCAAAAGAGAAAACCTAGCCAAGCATCTCAGATGAAAATTGCACAGCTGAACATATTCATCTTGCACTCTTTTAGCTCAACAAAGGCAAAAGACTTTCCTTATGGGGCCAATCAAAAGATTCTAGACACCAGACTGTTCAGTTGTGAAGGAACAAACTGTTGGACAAATCAAGCATGACAGCAATGTGCTGTGTCAATGTTTCATTGTGTTTGAGGACTTTTATTATGAAGGTGCACTGCAGGAACTTGCTACAGGAATTAGCCATCCTCTAATTTTTGTCTTACTTGCCATTAGACGCATCCAAAGGACAATGTTGACAATGACACACATTTGCAATAAGCAGGAATGTTTCACGTACTTGAGCAGGAGTTCAGTGCACTGTCTCTGCGGTGCGAAGCAGGCGATGGCCCACACCTTGATCTCAATGCCAGTGTGGAACTGCTTGTTCCTCATGTCCCAGACTCCTTGGATCGGTGTGGCTATTGCTTTGTTCTGAAATCGTCAATGAACACCAGCTTGTTAGCAGTGCTAGTGCAGTTTGCAGGACATCACGTAGTTCCAATGATACCAGTAAAAAAATGAGTGCTGTCTTTCAGGTAAACCATCAGCACATCCACACGACTGATCATCTTACCCTGCCTCCGTACAGAATGGAAGGTGCTTGTAAGACTCTGCCATTTACTTCTGTCATCTCATCCCTCACCATCACTCCGAATTCACGTACGTAAGGGTCAGTGTTGAAGTTGGCACTCCTCATCTGGATAAAAAGAAACAAAACGGTTTTGTTAGCTGTGAATATCTCCTCCCATCACTTAACCCCCCCCAACACCTGCAAATGCAGCCATGTTCAAATGTCTGTCAAGATTTTCATTAAATGCAGTGATGATGGAAAATGTTGTAATGGTACATACAGTATTTGAGCCGACAAAGACACCGTCTAATTATCAAAACACATAGAGGGGCTTGCAGGCATTGTGCAGCGGAGCAAAAAGCGTTTGTGCGGTTTGTGTTTAAATCATCCATTATTCAGTCTTTTGGGGGAGAATGTGCCCCTTTCTATGCAAATCAGCCTTAATCCGAAAAAGTGTGTAATTCACTAACACAAGCGCTAACAGCTACGCAGCGTAAGAGTGGAATAACATGTGCAGAGACCAGGTGGTGACATCACTGCACTACACCTTTAAGAGATGTCTCGCTCAAACTTTCCATTGATCAGGAAAACAGTTCAGCCTCTGCTTACCTTTTAAATACTTTATCTTTATTTAAAGTCTGTAAATATGACTCTGATATAAGTATAATTTATATAACCAGGGGTTAAATCAGTCTGAGTCAGTGGCTCCACACTTTGTCCACATCTGTGGGGACGCTCTGGCGTCGTTATGCACGAAGACAACGTTTGTTTTTTTGTAAGTTTGTTTGAAATGTATTTATTTTTCTGGCTCAGAACTGACCTCGAAGTTTCATTCAGTAAACACTTATCCCAAGTCTCTTTCACACATGCACTGTAGGCCTGAGAATGTCCCAAAGTTTTCCCATGTGAGCAGGAAATATTCAAGATATTTCAGTTCTGCTTAATGGGCTGATAGATGATGTCATTTATGCCGAGCAGTGCTTTGCTGCTGTATACTGTCCTGATTTCTTTCTGGAACGTGTCAGGAGTGCTAGTGTGAAAAAGGGCTTCGGTGACCTACCAGTTTACTGATCTCATCCTGGCGGTCCGGTGCCGATCGAGCTGTGGCACGAATCATAGTCGAGGTCTGATTGTCGGTCAGCTTTTTGATGCAGCGCTGTCCTGCCACGATGTTACACACCTGGGATAAACAAAAGAAGGGCGAGACAACAGTTTAAGAGAAAACATTTAGAGAAGTCTCTTTGACCAATCAAAGAAAGAACGAGTAGGATCTGTTGCTTACCTCAAGAGGTAGGTAGGTGTGTTTCTGCTCCTGTCCCACCTGTAGACATGGGAGGTGGGGGTATCTCAGGATGAGCTTGTATTTGTCTTTGAAGTACTGTGCTACTGTGCATTCAATGGTTTGGCCGTTTTCCTGCTGCAGAGGGAACCTGAGGGAAGAACAGAGACCAGAAATGTCAAGAGGAGCCACATTTCTCCAACAACAACCTCCTAAAAGCTGCTCAGCACATCACATTTAATGAGCAAAGAGATCAATGCCAAGACTTTACTCACATCAAACACTCAGTATGTGCTTAAAAAACACAACGTCTAGAAATAGAGGGAGCCTGCATTATACACGGCGCTAAATACAGAAGAATTCATGTAACAACAGTCTATTGTGTCTTCACTGTAGACTAACGACTGAGCTGCAGTGAACTTTCTAATAATGTAACATGACCACAGGCGTGATGAAGAGCGCCGTCTTACGTTTGGTGGCTGGCTGGCCTTCTGGTCACGTTGCAAACTCTGTACTTCCTCTTCATCTGCCCACAGTGAGTGATCTCCACCTTCAGGCCTAGGTATAGGAATCATGTAAAAAGATAAACAAATGATTTTAAATACCAAAATCGTGAAATGAAGAGACATTTTAGTGACTTAAGATATTGTTCATAGGTCCTTACATGTTACGGGACAGAAAAGGGACAAACAGAAAATGTCTTCAAGCAATAACAGAATTAAAGGTGCACTGTGGAGTTTTGGTAGAGGAATGTGAAAGTTGGAGAAATGTACAGATTCTGTGGTATATGTTCAGAACTCTATACACAAAGTGTCCTCAGAGGAAAATGTGGCCCCTATGGAACAGTGTTTGAAGATAAAATGCTAGAAGTTATGGTGGAGGGCCCGCACCAGTGAAACCATAACTCTCCTGGCAGCTTTTTAGGGACCAAATGTTTTTCGTTGAATAAAGTTTGCGTATTGAGTTCAGAAAATATAGCATAGAATTGTTTCACTTCTCCAACTTTTAAATTTCACTACCAAATCTACATAGTGCACTTTTAAAGATGGCGTTTATTTAACCATTAAATTTGACACAAATTTTGAATCATGTAGCCGAATTTTCTCCTTGATGAATAGATGTTATTGTCAAATAACACAAAGAATCTTAAGGTCCTGACACACCAAGCAGGCAGCAGAGAACTAGTGGCGACTAAGGCCGACTGTGGCGTCGCCTCGCGGCCCTTTTGTCTTGGCCAAAAATTAGCTCTAGAACACACCGCAAAGACTACAGCCGACAGACAACCACCACGTACGTTCTGCGCATGCGTGAGAGGAAATAACTCCCCATGCCAGCAGGCGGCGGTATTCCATTGTTATGATGCAAGAGCATTTTCACACCGCTGACGCGCACCACTCATATTATAGGTACTACTAATCCAGAATAATGTCTGATGAAAAGTTGAAAATGGCACTGGTGTTGTCAGCCCTTGGTCTTTTAGTGGAAAAAGAAAAGAAGAGGCCGAGCCGACAAATAAGGAGAAACCGCACTAATGGGTGAAAGCATGGATACTACAGCGGCATGCTCAAGGGGCTTTCCCCAACATGTGTCGAGAGCTGGAGTTAGATGAAAGCTCCGAACAGCCAATCAGAGAGGTTCTTCATAACAACTGCGCAGGCGCCGATTCAACTTCAACATGTCGAATCGGCTTTAAAAAAAAAGCAGACGAGGGGGGGGGGGGGGGGGAGCGACGGATAGCGACGGAGCTGGACACACCGCAAAAACAAGGGGCGACGGTCGCTCACCGTAGGACCAACTAGGACCGCTGGCCGACGATCTCCTTGATGTGTCAGGGCCTTAATAGGGATTCGAGCAAAAACAAATCTTTTTGACTGAAAATTCTGGACATATAAATGAAATGCAGAGGAGCTCCCTACATTAGCATCTTAATATTAAAATGTGTTTCCTATCAAATAAAACGAATAATTCATTATTCAAAATCAAGGGCAGTAGGTATGACCATGGCTGTGTCTTTAAGTACATTGTGACGGTAATGTTTGAACACACTGACAGCCTTATTGTGCACCTATTCATATTAACCCACTGGCACCAGGCAGTGATACAGCGAACTCAAGGGAAGTGAAAATTGTGACAGAGTTCCAAAAACAAAATGCAGGTGGGGGCGTCGGGGAGAATTCCCCATAAATATATAAAGTTATTTTAGTCTGCAACGAAACCTTTTAGGAGTGTGTTGAACTTAGAATATGAAAAAGGTTGAAGCTTGAGGAGGAAGTACTCAGGCCTGCTACTCGAGCAGCTCGAGATAAGAATACCTGAAGTGTAAAACAAGGCCTCTTGAAAGTTATGCACCGCACTGAACATTACTTTAAGAGGGTTATCAAACTTGACCGTCATGTTATGGACTTTCATTCTCCTGTGTTTCACTTTGGTCAGGGTAATTTAAGTCGCTCATTGAAGCCTACAAACATGATGTGTCCGGGAATGTGCACTCAGATGTTAGCTACCAAAATGAGAGCTGACTTTAAGTCTAAACCGAACATCATGGAGCAGACGAGAGAGAAGTTCTTATTCTCACATCCAGATGAAACACCGCAGAAACATGATGCTATACCTGTGTTTCAATTCACGTAACTGCATGTAAAGTTGTCAGCAACCCCCATTCTCCTTGTTTCTTCCCCCGTCGGACGGACACAGACCAAAAATATCATTACAATTCTGAATATGACAAAATTCCTTGTGGCGACAGATCTTTGATCCCTGATCTAATTGACAAGAAACGACAACATCTTCTGCTCAGAATTTCACTCACCTTTAATTTCTTTTGTAAACTTTACTCGCTGAGAGTCGGTTAAGGGCTTCTGTTGTTCCTCGATGCTTTTGAAATCCAAGACCTCACACATAAACTCGATTACTGGCTGGGCTTTGTAGAACGCAGTGGCTGAAACTGCAAGCGAAACGAGCACGCATGGGTGACAATGACCTTACTGAAATAACAGAAACTTGTGTGTGAAGAAAATTAAAAAAAAACTGAAGTTACCATCGATGTTGAGCATCATCTTCCAAAGGGAAGGCCTGACAGACTGGTGGAAGCCAAACCACACCTCTCGACCACCGCCGAGGGGGTTCGAACATCCTTCTGAGGGAGTGAAGAAAGAACGGCCCACTGGGGTGTACCTGAGACAAAAGGAGAGTCAGCCCAACAGCCCGATTAATATACCAACAGAGATATTTTCATGACTGGTTAAAAATCAACATTTGTGACCCTCGGTGAATGAACATGTTGTTGACAACACTCAGCATTTGAACAGTTTTACAGACACAAAGAAAAAGTAGTTAAGAGTCTTTTTGTGGAAACCCTGATATTTTATGTCTCTTGGGTCAACGTCTGAAATCCAGAAGAATCACAACCCTGATTTATGTTTGAGCTCTGATATAGAAACAGATTTTATAGACAAGTTTGAGCATTTATAAAAAAGATTGCCCCCCTGCCACTTTCCCCATGTTAACCACCCTCAGCCATTACAAAATAAACGTTGACAGACGTACCAGAAAACAGAACCAGTTAAAAGACAATCTATCGTGGATCTAAGAATCTCTTCTTAACGATAACAAACCCACCTCATAGAAGGTAAATGTCTCATGACCACATCCAGGGCTTGGACGGTCTCAAACGGGACGCTTGGTAGTCGTCCTGCCAGAGCCTCGTGCAGAGCCTGCAGGCTGACGCAGGACACCCACTTGATGGAGACTTTGAAGCTGCGGTCTTTGCCTTCACCGGGAATGGTCACCTCGAGTTCCACCTGGGTGACAGACGGGCGAGAAGACACAAAGACAGAGGCACTGCAGTGAGAGTTCAACTTTTTGCAACCAATCACTAAAACATTCCTAAAAAGGTGTAGATTTAATCTGTTGTTTTTTTAAATGACATACCTTGTCTCGGCCAATGGGTAAAGGCATGGCGGTGTAGAGATTTTTCCTCCCGTCATACACTGGCTTTCGATCACCAAAGATCTGTGTTTTAAAGTGCTGGACCATGTGCTCCACAATTTCACTGAGGAAAAAAAAAAAAACATCAACAGGAGAATAAGCACAAAGCTTATGCCGTGTACACGGACATGCAAGGGGGCTGCCGATGCTCACCGATTGACCCTCCTGGGGCATTTCTCGGGCTTGATGTCGATGTCGTAATGGTAGACCTCCAGTTTGGGGATCTCCATTTCAAAGAAGTTGGCCTGGAGCTTGATTGTCCTGCCCATGGTGCCAAAGTCTGGCCGTGATGGAGGTTTGAACACATATTCTGGCACTGGGGAAGATGGGGGTTCTGGAAAAAAAAAACATGTATAAAAGACACTGGACATTTCCCCACAGTCTTTAGGACCCAAGTGCATCTGGACAAGTCACTTATAACTCATAAGTTAGTATTTATTAAGTTATTATAATAGAACCAGTGGAGAGTCAGCATTGAGCTGTACAGGTTGTTTACAGCAAGCTAGTTCATAATCCACACTGACACTTAGTTAACTGTTGACAGTTCACTGATTGTTGTTATTACAGCTGAATCCCAACTCACCTGACACTGGGAAAAATATTCCAGGTCATTCATTTTAGTGGGTAGTGGGCTTCTGAGATGTCTGGCATTAATGAGGCTATGATTTGAGTACTGTTCTACCGTGGAGAGAATGCATCAGGCCTTGATCATTAGCAGACACGTTGAACCACGACTCTATAGATCTGCAGCTTCAGATATTACAGCGAGACCTTCAGTGCAAACTCCCCGTGCCCATCTGAGCCTTATCTTTACGCTCCAGCTCTGCTTATTCAAACAGAACGACACCCATAAAGCCCAGTAATGAATATATTGAACAACCTTTGCTGTTTACAAAACCAGTGTCATTAACAGCACATGATGATGTGAGCTCAGAGGACCATGTAGCATGTCTTCAGTTATCTCATTTACAGTGCACTATTTCATTATTCAGCCAGAAGTTTAAATTGTATTCCTGATGAGTAAACATTGTGATGGGCGAAGTCTTTTTTTTTTTTTTTTTTTTTTGCCATTAACACTGGAACCATGCAGCAGCCAGTTTAAGGATTTTAAAGGCCAAATATGGAATAGAAACTTACCAGAGCTTGCTGACCCAGAGGAACGGGGTCCCTCGGCCATCTCAGAGGCTGCAGAGGGGCAACAAAAGACATTTTAAGAAGTCATTATAATACAATTGATCTAATGCACACTGACATTTCTAGAAGTAGCGAAAATGTATAGTTATGTTTCTGTCTTGTTATAACACACACACAGGAGCATTTTTTTGATCGAAAAAATAAACATTGAATAGAGTTTTACTAATTTTTCATCGCAAACACCCATAACAGTATGTATTTATCTCTTATCGATTCCACAGCACCATCGTCCACAATCAAGGCCAACTTTGTCAAAGAGCCCTTATCAATCTGCACACAGAAGGAGTCTGGCAAGCTGGTTATCTCAGTCCACTGAAGACACCCTTTCTTGGAGAAAATAATGTACACGCTGAGACAATTTGTAATTTAGTACCACAAGAAGAGAAGAGATGCCTCCTGCAACATTAGAAACCACACTTTCCACTGAACCAACCCAAATAACTATATAAGACAGAAGGACAAATCTTGCACAGTTTACCTGGATAAACAGAGACAAGTGAGATAACATTATCTGATCTATCATATATCTATATTACAGTCACACAAATGAAAACCAACTGTTACACTGTGTTACCTCACTCAAACTTCATGTGTATCCTCCATAACCTCTATATGTTCAATGTCAAAAAGGTTGAAATACAACCACAGCGCAATATCGAGGCGTCCTTAAATGTAAACACAGGGGCAAAAAAAATGGTAACACATGTGTAATTACCAAATGAAGTCGGATACTACCCCCATGACTAAGATTGGTGATGATAGCATGGTCGGCCGCTTCAACTTTCTACTGGGTGTGCAACTAGCACATCCTCAAAAACAACAATCATCTTTGTCTTTAATAATCGCGCATCTGATCGAGGATACAAACGCCGATCAATCCAACCCCGTGTGATTATATCAGGCAGCTAACACAAGTTAACATGCGAATTACCCAGGAGCTAACTTGGCTAGGTAAAAGCAGCTTCTTGTTGTTGCACGCTAGCCTCTGCTACTAATGCCTCCACTTAGACCGGGACGAGATGTTCTTGATCGCACCATTTCTACTCTTGTAATAATCAGGGAAAACAGAAATAAGAATTCAAAGTGTGTTTCAGCAGTGGCTCGATGCAATGAGGCACAACAATGCTGCAACTAGTGTTAACATTTACTAGCTGTATCGTTTCGCCGATGCTAATGTTAGCTCCAGCACTTACCTCCAGTAGAGGAATACATTTTGTCGACTTTTTTAAGCGTGTGTCGTGGACCTACGAACACTCCACTTTATTTAGGCGAAATCCCACCGAAACTCATACGTGGTCGAAAAGTATGTAAATGAACAAGAGCAATGGAGGAAGCCCAGTTCAGAAATAAAGATATATAGTTAGCCAAGTGGTAAATATTTGGAGTGTCTCATCCTCGGCACGGCCCCATCCCCCCAACACACAAAACGGGAGCCGAGAGAAAAGATAGTACGGAAAAGAACCATGCAGGCCAAGAGGCTCCCCTCCACTGTACTTCCGCCTTTGGTCGCTCCCCCATCAAGCCGACTGACTGAACCATGACGATACTACATTTTGGTTGTTTTTGTTTTCATATCAACATGGCACAAGCGCAAAAACATTTTGTATTGCACTTTTAAAATAATACTTATAATAATCCGGTAACCTGTCACCTATGTAACAGAGAAACACAAACTAATAAACATCACTAGTATGCGCGTTCTAGTATCAGATATTTACAATTTATAAAGGCTGACTCTTCCTAAAAAAAAAAAAAAAAGAAATCGTGCCCAATCCTTAGAAGCTCTCAACCAGTGCATTTTGGTGTAAATTAAGGCCAAAAGAATATAAATTGTTGTTGATGGGGTGAACAATCTTGCTGGCTGCACGCTTCAGTGACGTCAGACGCACTCTGCGCGCTCTCAGCCCTGACCCGAATTCAAATCTGTAATCACAGGAAAGGTAGATTTCACGAGATTATATAGATAGAACGACTTTTTTTTTGGTGTGCCTAACCATATCGCCCTGTATGTCTGATATACCAATAACAAACCGAGGAAATATAAACTTGTTAAAGTACAAGCCCTTACAGTCTATGGGAAAGACAAAACAAGGAGAAATTCGTTGCGCGGGTAGAGGAAGTACTTCCGGGGCATACAAACCAGGTAAACGAATAAAAATAAGAATTAACATTTTGTAACACTCGGGTACATTTTTCTTTTCAGTTACAAGGTGTAACAACTGTACAATGTTAAGCGAATGAGAAAAAGTTCAGTTTTAATACTTGTTGATAAAAGAAGGAATAAACACGTTGAATTCTAATGTATTGAACAAGCAAAGTGACAGTAAAAAGTAGTCTATTACAGCCTTCCGCCCTTACAGAAACACCTGTGCACTATCATAGACTGTAGGTATAAATAGGCTATGTCGTGTATCATTCGATTATTCTTTCATTTCCCTTTGTCCTTTTTTTCTTCTCACTTCATGTTTGTTGTAGGTTTGTAGTAGAACTGCCGAGGTGCCCTTGAGCAAGGCACCAAAGCCCCTCCCCACCATCAGCTCAGGAGCGCCCGCTGTGAGCAACTCCGTCACTCTGACATCTCTCCATTAGTGCATGTCCATAGGATCCTGTTTGTGTGCATGTGTGTATATACTTCAGCCTATGTGTGTGTTGCATGACTACAGAGTGTAAAAACTGAAATGTTCCCTTGCGGGGATCAATAAAGGTTAATCTTATCTTATCTTATCTTATGGACTGTGTATTCTACCTCCTACTATGAGAGTAGTAACGATGGATATAATATTAAAATACCCTTACACCTGCTTCCATCAGCCCTTTGGATTTTTATTTAATTTAATTTCAGTATGTGTCTACATTTTCTGTTTGCATAACAATAGGCTTCCTACATTGTCTCTCTTTTTCATTGAGCGCCCCATTTTCCGTAGTTAACTTAAATATCATCCACCTTGATCTGTCTTTTTTTATTTCTCTTGGAGTCTTCCACTATGCGATGCTTGGTGTGCAGCTTTTTGTTTTGGCCACTAGTCGGCGTTGTCCACCACTTAATGGGTAGACGGAGGTGCTGAGATTTGATTAGGCATGCTCGATAAAAGGTTTTAAGATGAGATAAGATAAGGTGAATATTGTATTACCCAATTAGCAAAACGGGTCAATTTTTTTTTCATTATATTAAAAAAAACAATCGCAAAACTGCTGGTATGTTTGAAAAGAAGCCTTAAACAGTGATTTCAGGTTGACGTCGTATAGCACATGAAATGAACTATAGGCCTACTGGTTCAATTTTATGTCACGTTAACTGGACATTAAACACTTTGATGAAATACAGGCCTAAATTCAGGAATTAACTAAAGAATGATTTAATCAGGTTTAGCAAGGGGTTAAAATAAGTGTAGGCTATAAATAAATAAATAAATAAATAAAAAAGCAGGAAAGGTTAAATCATTATAATTGTATTTGGTTTTATGACTTATTCTGTGAGAAATTTGTAAACTTGATTTCATGCTGTAATTCTCAGAAATTAATAAAACAGCGACTTTTTGATCAAATGTATAAAGAAAAAAAAACCATGACAATTTTATTAAACGGTCGGTCTTAAAGAAGGAGGCCTCAAGGGTAATGAGGTTTTGTCTTTCTTATTTATCCTTCTGTAAACGTCGATAGGCCACGCGGCCAACACTTTAATTGCCTTCATTGATTGATAGAATAAAAACACAACAATGCAGCCACATAGCCCGGGTGGTTCCCCCCCCCTATAAGAAAGCTGGCTGAGTGAATTGGGTGTAGCTGTGTCTGTGTGCGCCTTGGCCAATGGAACCAGATCCTCCCTGCAGTGCGTAAGAGCGCGATTTAGGATTTAACCAAGTCTTTGCTGCGGGGCTGGCTGCAGTCTTCACCAGAGCCCGACGGCCCAGGAACCTTCCGACGATGTCAGTGTAGTTTTCACACCGCTTTGGAGTTAGACAGCTTCTTTTTGATTATAAAAGACAACAAAATCCACTCGTTTCTTCGCAAAGTATGACTGGAGTATTCGACCGGAGGATCTCGAGTGTGAAACCTTCAGACTTCCAGAGCTCTTTTCAACTCTCCACCATGCACCATCCGTCTCAGGAATCTCCTACTTTACCCGAGTCCTCCGCCACGGATTCTGGCTACTACAGTCCGGCCGCTGGAGTCACTCATGGCTACTGCTCGCCCAGTTCCACGTCGTACGGGAAACCACTCAATGCCTACCAGTTCCAATACCCGGGAGTCAATGGATCCGCTGGAAATTACGCGACAAAATCCTACACTGATTACAGCTCGTACACGACCCCCGCCTACCACCAGTATGCTGGGACTTACAGCAGAGTGCAAGCCCAGCCGAGTCCTCAAGGTACGGCCCGCAGATTTATTTTCTTATGATAGGAGCAAAGGCGATTATTCATGGATAACCACCATTAGCCTACTGTTTAAATAAGCAACATTTACATATGAGCGTGATTTAAAAAATCTGTTTAAATCGCGTATTGTTCTGACTTGCATAAAAATGCAAGGTGAAGCTTAGAGATTTTAAAAGCAATACATGTTTTTTTTTTTTTTACAAACTGCAAGTTCCAGTTGGATAACATGTTTGAGATTACGCTTGCTGTCCTTTTTTTTTTTTTTCAATAGGCCTTCATTAAATGTGTTTATAAAATGTGATTATTTTCTGATTTTAATGGATAAAGACGACAACCTCTTCACGAGTCATACAGAAGATACATTTGTATTTAGATCAATTATTTACTCTTTTTTTTTTAACAATTGTTTTATAGAAAAAGAGATAAGCGAGCCTGAGGTGAGGATGGTGAACGGGAAGCCGAAGAAAGTGAGGAAACCTCGGACCATCTACTCCAGTTTTCAGCTGGCCGCCCTGCAGAGGCGCTTTCAGAACACACAGTACCTGGCCCTGCCGGAGAGAGCCGAGCTTGCTGCTTCACTGGGACTGACGCAAACACAGGTGAGAATTTATATACAATTTATTATCGCCCACTTTGTCGTCGTTTGGACTGTTTACCAGTCGTCTTTGTTTAAAAGAATGACGAAAATAATGCTGTTTTGGTGAGCTGTGTTCCTGTGCGCTTTTACGCACGGTGTGTATCTTAACACATGATTTGCTTCTGCGCCTTAATGAAATATTAACGGCTCTGTTTTCGCCTCCCCCACCCCCCACCCCCCTCCCAGGTTAAAATCTGGTTCCAGAACAGGAGATCAAAATTGAAGAAGATCATGAAAAATGGCGAGCTTCCCCCGGAGCACAGCCCCAGCTCCAGCGACCCCATGGCGTGCAACTCCCCACAGTCCCCGGCCGTTTGGGACACACAGGGCCCCTCGAGGCCGCACAGCCTGCAGCCGCAAAGCATCAACACTACGGCGGCTAACTTTTTGGAAAACGCGAGTTCATGGTACACCTCTGCCGGCAGCTCCATGACTTCCCACCTGCAGACCCCTAACTCGATACAGCACTCGTTGGCTCTTGGAGCAGGGACGTTATATTGAAAAAAAAAAAAAAAAAGCAACACAAACCGGTTGTTCATTTCAAGTATTTTTTTTCTCCTCCTTCTATGGGACTCGTGTTCAAATTTCAGAGGAATATGCAATGTATTTGATGACAGTCATAGAAGAAACGTGTATAATGTGTAAATGTGTGCATGTAATTTATTGCATTTTTTTTTTGGAAGACTATTAAACGTTTAAATGGACAATGGACCTTTGAACCTTCCGGCCTCTCTGCAGTCTCTTGTTATTTTAACCCTCATATACTTAGACGGAAAATCACGACAAAGACTCACACGCATAAATAATGTCTGTGAGCCTCAGGTGACGTTACCACACACACACACACACACACACACACACACACACACACACACACACACACACACACACACACACACACACACTCACACAGTTGTTAATCAAAGCTGCTCAATGTGAGATGACTTTATGGACAATATCGTAAATCTTATCTAAATCTAGTCTTACATTTTTCTTTCTGCACTTGCAATAATATATGGAGTATTATTAAAAGGCTTCTCTGTGAATTTATAAATGGGAGATAAAGATAAATATATAGGCTAATTGTAAACCTTTTTTGTTAAACATCGCTGCTGTGATATTTCGACCATCCTCAGTTTGTGTTTCCTGCTTTGTCCCTTTTTTAAATGTAGAATTTGTGGATTCTGCAATACATCATTGTAACAATCCTTTACTATTGTTTTTCCTTTACTATCATGTTATTGTAGGCTATAGTCAGAGGTGGCACACGTCCCTGAATTTATTTTTAAACAATCTTTTTCATGATCGTTGAATAATTAATATTGTTTTATGAATAATATTCTATATAAATATTTTTTTACAGTAATATCACTCTATCATCTAATATCAAATATCCTGGAATATTATTATGTGTTATCTTTAAATAGCCTAATAATATTTGTTGATTACTATACTGGCTCTGATCACGTTTTTTGATCAATCCCCTGATTGAGCCTTTCAGCCTGCAGCTCTCTCTGTGCACAGAAAAGCCTCCTCCTGCAGCAGACAGTGTGCAGTCGCTCGCGCTTTGTGTCCCCTACAATTAGCCGCTTTGAATGGCAGAGAGGGGGTGAGGGGGGCGGCACGGAGATCTGAGACAATCCGCATTCCTGTGGGGGTAGACCGGCTCCAGCGCTCTGCCACTCCCGGCCGCATGCAGCCCACCTTCCGGGTAAATTAAAAAAAAAAAAAAAAGTGGGGGGAAAAGTAGCAAATCCTCCACAATTTCACCATGATATTCACAGGCAAATCCAGCGCTGCCGCAGCAAAAACCGCCGAGTAAACCGCGAATGGATCTAATTGAATTTTACCCACAATGTGCACAAAAATCACATAATTTTTTTTATTTATTTTTACAAAACACTTGGCACAACATTTCACTCCCCTCTGAATCTCACACTCACAACATCACAACAAACAAAACTGCATCTGACCCACACACTGAACTATGCATTCAACATTTCCACCTGACACACACTCCTCTAGGCTACTGATTGCAGTACTGAATACACCTCTCTCTCTCTCTCTCTCTCTCTCTCTCTCTCTCTGATACTCACAAACACACACTCACACACACTGCATCAGGTCTGGAAGCAAGGGCTCAATTTGAACAGAATCCACCTAAAAATCTTCGCCCTTAACTTCTGCCTATACCTTCTGCCACTCTGGGTGAGAATATCACAGATCAAGGGGGGGATAAGGGCACGTGATGAAAATGTGGATGTTGATAGGAAAATATCTCTTCCGTGGTGGACAGAAGCAACATGCAAACGCTAGTAAAAGATCATCTTGTTCTTCTTCGTTTTCTCGTCCCTCTTCTTCATCGTGGACCACGCCAGCGTGATTGTTGTTTCCAGCCTAATTCATGCTGTGGGCCAAACAGAAGCAGCGTAATTACAGCGCGAGCAGGTCACCTGAGAAAATGAGATATTTTTAATAGGCTAGCTCACGCGCTCAAAAACACTCAGGCACGCGCACTGTATGGACCACAGATGCACACGAAGGCCTTTATATCCCCCTCATAAACACACAAAAACTACTGAATGTCCCCCAGCATTTATATCTCACACACACTCTAACAAACACACACCCACACACACAGAGTCTAACAAACACACACACATAAATACTCACACACTCGTGCTGCCATTATATCGAGAGCCCCTGTTTATTTCCAACCGAACATTTTCCACTCAGCTAGTTTCCCCCCGTTTTGCAAATCGAGTCTAAATAATGACAGTTAGCTTTACTGGACAGCTTCAACTGTAACACTCCACAATAATTATTCTCTAGGATTAGGGCCTCCATTATCATAATCTGGACATTGACAATTACCTATAATTTGCAAAGATGCGTTTAGTTCTTGATTGCAGAGGGCTTTTTTTTTTTTTTTTTTTTTTTTTTTCAAGCTCGCCATCACTAAACAGTGACAGTAATAACAGCTAATTTTGCAGGCAATATATAAGAGCTTACCGGGGTGTGCAAACACTTTCCCACCTGGATTTGGGTATTCAACCAGCAGCAGGAAAAGCAGTGCAGAGCTTATTTTTTGGTTAGTCTGCTAGGAGCGCAAGAAGGTAAGGTTGACTCTAATATTTCCTCTCATGATGCTGGGACACTCTAAACTGGAAATTAGTCTTCAGATTTAAGAGAAATAGAGAGAGAGAGAGAGAGAGAGAGAGAGAGAAATGTTGCATTGTCCTAAAATCTGTATTGATTTATTTGAAGGACATAGTGTGTAGATGTTTGTGAGGTAATATTCCCGCGCCTTTACAGTTCATTCAATGTGTGAAATATTGTCAGGTGCTTTTATGTAGAAGCCTGCTTTAGTGCATGAAGAAGAGCAAGGAGTGAGACATCCCTCCCTGCACCTCCCTGCCCCTTTTTTCTATCAGTCTGCTGCTCTATCTATCTATCTATCTATCTATCTATCTATCTATCTATCTATCTATCTATCTATCTATCTATCTGACTTAGCTCATCAAAGCCTTTTTTCAATTTGCACAACATGATGAAGAAGGTCGTATCTCTGAGCTGAATAACCTAGCTGTGTATTTATGAGCTATGTTGATGTTTACTCGATGCTGCCTCGGGCTCCCTGCAGCCTGAGATCAGGGGTGCAATGGCCCTGGAGCAGATAGACTGAGGCCCCATGTCTGGGATGAGGTTGGGTGGGAGAGTGGGGGTGGGGGTGGGGGGTCTCAGGTACTATAGCTGAATGTGCGCCAGTGGGACATCCGCAACTTGACAGCTGCATGAAGCTTTTCAGCGTCGTAATTTCAGATAATATCCCGAGCGCTCACTCCTCTCAGCAATTTGTATATGAATAACCGAATAATTTCCCCCTTTTGTTCCATCTGTGCTACCTCAAATCCAAATAAAGATGCCTTTTAGTATTAAAAGTGGTAGAAAATTACAGGTAATTATCTTTGACGGTAAAAACGCTGTAATCAGCGGGCTACATCAAAAATTACCCTAATTATGCCTGCATTTATGAGAATGGAAAAAAAGCCTCACTTGGATAAAAACCCACAAATTGTCCCAAATATCTCCTTCATATTGAACGCTGCTGCAGCTGGCTGCTTTGTTCAAACATCGATCCCGTGGAGCTTGGCATTTAACGGCCTGCATTAGGACGGAGAGAAGGGAGAAAACATTTTGTCAATACTTCTAATAATTGAGGGTGAAATGACAAGATGAGCTGGACCTGGAGCAAATGTCTTTCGGGGTGAATGTAGGCAGCAGCGGTGCAGGGTAAGTTAATTTCCTCCGCTGTTTGATAAATCTATATACTGTGGGGTTTTGAGCGCTTTTGGGTTTATTCAAATGGGCTTTTCACTGCAGAAATGTGTCATCAGCTAATGTTCAAATGTCTGGGAGAAGCTCGTGCACACCAGGGGGACGGGAAATAAGAATTCTGAAATGGGATGTTGGCCCAATATGAAGCATGGAAAAGGGGCCTTAAATGAATTTTTTGAAATCATGCAACAGCAGGCATCTGCTTTGAGTCACGGTTTACTCAATCTCACAAAACATAAAAAGTGTATGTACAACTTAAATCGCAGATTATATTTACAGACAGACAATTTGCTTGCTTTTGCATGATTGAGAAACAAACCAAAAATAAAAGCAGTCAGGAGTCCATCATGGCTGAAGGTTCTGGGCGCTAAAGCGCATAGAGAGTTCTCAGTCTTTGGCCCAAAACGTGGCCAAAATATCATTGATAATATTTGGTATATTGATGTTCAGATGTTGACAAGAATGAAAGCATAACAAATAGGCGAGCCCACTCAACAGCTTAAAAAACGGTTAGTTCCCTTGTTTGTGTCATCACACCGAGGTCTTGGCTGCAGTTTTATCCGTCATTGGAGCAGCAGAAGAGGGGTTTGTCTCCTTTCCTCTCTAGTCTCTGCGCTCACACAATTTGTAGGCTACGTTGGGGGGGTTTGGGGGAAACGGCATGGAGAAGATCCGGAGGCCTCCTCTGCCTCCACATGAGTCTATCTCTGCATTGAATCTTGATGTGGGGAGGAATACCAGTGAGAGTAGCCGGGCATGTAGCTGTTGGCCGGCATGTTTACTCCTTTGGAAGAGGCCGAGACGTCCCAGATTGGAGGGATAGTGGGAGAGCGTGGGGAGAGGGACATGGAGCCCGGGATAGGGTCGCTCTCGTGCGGGTTGCCGCCTTGCTTCAGCAGCTTTTTGAACTTTGACCTCTTATTCTGGAACCAGATCTTTACCTGTGGGAGGAAAGGAGAGGAGTCCGTGTAATGAGTAAAGGACATGTGGATAAAGAGCTTGTGTGGAGATGCGTAAAAACTGTAAATTATGAAGCATTGATACACGAAAAATAATCACCAACAAAAAACACATACTCTAAAAAATAGTAATAATGTTCTAATAAATATTTTAAACTATAGGCTATTATTCTAATCATAATTTTTCACTATAAATATAATCCTATTTTCAAGGGGTCAATGTAAAGATTGTGGGTGTAAATCCCTCCTCACCTGGGTCTGTGTCAGTCCTAGAGAGGCAGCCAGCTCCGCGCGCTCCGGTAAAGCGAGGTACTGTGTTTGCTGGAAACGGTGGTTCAGTGCTTGCAGCTGCAAACTGGAATAAATTGTCCGAGGTTTGCGAATCTTCTTGCCTTTTCCATTAAAACGAATTTCCCCATTTTCAATCACCGTCGTCTTCTGCTGCTCTGCAACAAAAAGAACCAATGTTATTATTCAAAACCAAGCGCTTGGATTCTATCTCCCTGTGTGTGTGTGTGTGTGTGTGTGTGTGTGTGTGTGAATGCAGAGAGATAGCCCCAAAATGAAACGCATCAAACGGCAGAAATCTTCCGGGAATGGTGGAGATAAAATTGCCTAAAATGAACATTCCTGTGACAACTCGCATTTCCTTGGAGCGACGTGGCCACAATCCTCATACGCTGTCATATTTAGGATATTGCTGGTAATGACATGTCAATTAAATGCTAATTACAACATTCAGGGCGTGCGTGCAGCCTAATTTCCACGAGTAGTTGGTGAGGATGCACGCTCGTGTATGATCACAACCCGGGTATTAGAGCATGTTTTATTGGAAGAGAGGAGAAGGGCTAAACTGGACAGAAAGCCGGGCTGAGAGAGGGTAAAATAGGCTGGATCAGGAATACTATTTGCGCACGATTTCCCCCCGGTGTAATCGACCATACCTACGCTTGAAAGATCATTCGTCTGAAATTGGAGTGACCGCGCGGTGACTTGGGTAGGACACAGGCACCGGCACAGGGAATAGTTTTTATCCCCACTTTCTGGATCACCCATCTCTAAAGTACAGTCTGCAAGACGCCACTGGATGGACAAAAGGGAGGTTTCTTACCTGTGCCGTCTAGCCTCGTCTGTCCTCCCGTGTTGTTGTGATAAGACGGCAGGTACGGGCTGTGGTGCGCGTGGCTCACGTATGGGTAAGGTAACGACCTGTTGTAGGTGTTGGTCCCGGTGTACGCGGTGTTGTCGTGCTGGTGGTGCGCGTGTGAGCCGGAGTGGAGACAGTGCAGCGGGTAGTGTCCGCCGGCCATTGACGGGGAGCTCTGCTGTGAGTGCGACTGCTGCCCAAACTCCATGAACGCAGACTTGGACGAGTCCTGAGGCTCCAGACCGTCAGCCATCGTAGTCATGGTCATCATCGAATTTTCTGCCTTGAGAGCACTCACCCCCCTCTCTCTCAAGACCAAATCGGTTTTCTCTCTCTCGCTGTGCTGTTGTCTCTCTCCCCCTCTCCACCGCGGAACAGATATTGTCCTATTAACACCCGAATTTTCCACACGCGCCTTTATTCCCCCCTTGTCTTGTGATATTCTCACCCAAAGTGGCGAAAGGTAGGCATAAGTTAAGGGCGAGATTTTTAGGTGGATTCTGTTAAAATTGAGCCCTTGCTTCCAGACTTGATGCAGACACTACAAGTAAAATGGTTTGTCTCCAAAGGGCAGCGCCTCCCGATTGGTCATCCAACCCAACGTCATCAGAGCTCTGCGCTTCACGGAGACTTGAGCTGGAGTTAACCCACCTTACCAGCTCCCACCACAACTATGGGGGAAATAATATACGATGGGAAAGACGCATAATTCCTGCAGACAAGCTTCACACGCAAAACAGCGCTTGTGGAATTGCCGAGCAGATTTTTGTTTTTTACCCAAACCCCCAAATTACGCACGAAGCGTCAACATATAGTGCGCGCTTTGATTTAGCCGGACGAGGCAGCAGTCTATATGAGCCTCTTTTTCTCACAGCATTTAACTCCTCCTCTCCTCGAGAATTAATTACTTATAGAGCATCGCACAAACATCCTTCTTAGACAGTATTGAACCTGAAAATTGATTTTTAAACCAAAGACCGACTAATTATTGACAAAATAGCCACACATTTAGTCAAATATCTATGTTCAAAATCAGTATGTCATTGTTCTGGAGGATAAAATGTCTTTATTTCAAAAGTAAGAACATTTGTAATCACCTGTAAAATCATGAAAGCAATTAAATACAATTGTGAATATTAAAAACATATTTTAAAGACTTGTACTTATTTTCACTTAAGAGGTGATTTGTTTTTGTAAAGCACATTTCTGAAACAGGTGGAAAGGCCCTCGAAATATAAGAATATGTGAAAACGTCCAGATAACTAAGATTTTTTTAAACCTACAAATTAGAGCTTTTCAAATATTATTTAAAAAATTACTGATTGAAATGGCTTCTATTTTTTCCCCCCTGAGTATTTGTCGCCTAATGAGCAGCCCCTCTATTAGCCCCCCTCCTGCTCTGAATGTAACACATATTATAACTGTTGCTTTCTCCTGGGGCTACTGACCATATGATTACGGATCTTCAGACAATTCAAAATACAGCACATGTGACACATCAAATAACAATATGCCTTGGGTACAATAGGTTATTTTGCACATAGAAGGGTGGATACTGAGATAAACTGACAGTGTCTTTTATCCGTGTTGTAATATGAGGCCTGATTTGGTCCTGAATATATGTAAATTATACAGTTTGCCTCTGAGGGCTGACTATGTTCTATTCACAAATAAGAAGAAAATACCATTGCTGCTCATTTCAACCTAATACGAATTGAAATCATGGTTTGCACTTTTATTTTGCTACAGTGTTGCATTAAGTGAATTCACCAAAAAAGGCGATGGAAATAATAATAAATAATAAAATAATTATGGCTGCAATCAAGTTACTGCGAAAACCTATTTGATTAGCGGCCACACTTTACTCAAATTGCAGCTGTAAAATTAAGAACAATTCGCCTGTAATGATTATGGCCTGGATTTATTTTGGGAGGGTGGAATAAAAGTGGATATAGCATAAATTATCCCCTAATTATACGCCAGTGTCGCCTCAATTATCCTCTTATCAAAAATGGTTGTCTAAACGCAGCGTTTAGTTTCAATTTTCTCCTTTTCTGTAACAAGAACTTGGTACCTTGCTATTATCGCCAGCTACGGTTGTTATTTACTTTGTGGGATTTAAAAAGTGCTTACAACCCAGCCGGATAATCATTTTACAGCAGCGGACAGAGAGAGGAGCACAGAGGCAGAGATGTGAGCCGCAGAACACCCACATGGATCTATTTTGTTCCTCCACACTCTTTGATTATTTTAAAATGTTCTTTAAAAAGTCTGCTTGCTTCTTTTTCTCCGAGAGGGCTGAAGGTAGGAGCTTCCCTTTGACGCTCTTCTGTCGACACTGACATTGATGAATGGTTTTTGATTGTCTCTGATAATTCTGCATTTTACGCACTCATATGGCGCGCACACGCAGACCTTGCAGGAGCACCTTTGGTCACCCCTCAGTGATCTAACACAGTGGCCAATTCCCCTGCCCGTGTTCCACTTGGACACGCAGAGCAGAAACCAGATCCTGTACCTTTTCTAATCGCCTTTGAGGGCTGCTACAAAGACATACATGCTCTACTCCCTGCAGGCAAAAAAGAAAAGAAAAACATCTTAAACAGATTGGAAGAGACGTTTTTTTTTGTGGAGTACCATCGCATGTTTGTGTGTCTGTATGTGTGTATGCCACCACAGGATTATTAAATTGCGGGATGACCGTGCGGGTTTGATGTCAGAGTCTTGGTGTCCCGCAGGCGTGTTTGGAGGCTTTTCTATGCACACTGAGATTAAGTAGAGTGGTGAAATGACGGATTTGTTTGAACAGAGAGAACATGACATAGTCGACCTTGGTGCTTTTGAAATGCTTATAGCATACATGTTGACAAGCGTGTCTAATTGAGAGGCCTGTGCAGTGTACTATCAATGGACAGAATTTAAAAATCATATAGGTTCATTATAAAGTCATTTTCCGTTTATAAAAACTGTTTTTTTTTTTTTTTAATTCACAGCTCCCTTTAATGCATCGCTACACCTGCTCCGTCATGCCTCTTATTGTACTCTGCCCCATTAGGAGTTCATCGCCTCATTCCGGAGAGAAATTATTTTAAATTTCACTTCCTCAAAATGTCAATCACAAAATGAACCAGCGGCGAATCTAGAAATCACTTTTGTAGTTCCTAAGTAGATGATTGACCTTCAACACAATCAATGGCCATGCTGGTTTAACAGAAGTGGTCTTTATTTCCAGCTGTCTTATAAAACGCTGATGAATGACTCTCTAAAAATCACTCCAGGCCTGGGATTTCCCTGACATCCACTGTCTGATCCGGGATAGACGACAAAACTGAGGATATTTTACATCGAGCTTGGAGGTGTAACCAGGCCTTATTTTTTGCTTAACACAGTTACTGTCTGTTAAAACAGGATCAAGGCGGGGTCACGAACTTAACTTAAGTTTGAAATATCATTTGCACAAATCTCTGCACAAATTTAAACAAGACTGGTTAAATAATATGAAACATCTAACTAGCTCCCCCGTCATCTCTCTCTCTCTCAGCCGGTGTATCACTGGCTGTTTTAACACTGCCCGTCTTTTCTTGTCTATCCGGCCACATGTGTTAATCATTTCTGAGCGTTAACACGGAGTTCCAGAAAGACAAGGGTCATAATTGTAGCGAGTGGCTGGGCGTTTGCGGTCGTTTCCCTCTAACAGCTATTGACTGGCTCGCATGGAAAGCCACCTCTTTGGCTGCTCGGGGACCCGGGCGGTCTGAGGAACGCGGAGGCTTGTCACTGCAAAGAAAGATGGAGAGGCAGTTAAACAACATGTCTCCCTTCTCCGCCAAGCGCAAAGCCACTGGCGCTGCACAGACAGCCAGGCGTCGACGTTCTCTCCATCTCTCCATGGAAGGAGATGCATGCTGCACACAGCTGTCTGTGTAACTTGCTTTATTGTAACTAGATTCAAAACGAGCACACGTGCCACCCCAGCAACCCCAGAATGATAAGCGACCAGCTTTCAATGTTTAAGCAGAATTCATCCGTGCCCAAATGGTGGCACGCCGCTTTTACGCACACAAATTGCGCACGGCGTACGAATGCAAACCCACTAATGCAAACGCTTTGATGTTTTCTGTAAAAGCGTGCAACTACAGCAAGAAAAGATGAGTGTGGTTTGGTCATAAAGAAAACCATGCGCGCTCCCAGGCAGACGACTGTTTACAATAAGTTTTGCATCAGAAATTAGGATCGCATTATCTCTCCAGTAAATAGCAAAATTGGCATATGCATGGCCCCAGGTGCAGACGAGGGGGACTTCAGATGGACCCAGTGTAGCGTGATGCTAGTGGAGCTAAATGACCACAAATAAGCAAAGGCCCTGCGCCACTGAGCCTTCACAGCCTCTCACACGCTAATGGATTTAATTTGGCACGGCTCAAGCTGCACTGGTCCCACTCAGGGCCCGGGTCCTAATTAAGACTGCTTGTTTCTCTTGCCGCCTTCTCTCCCTCTCTGCAAAATGTGGGCCTGCATGACAGATTGTTTTGCGGTGTTTCCTGCATTAGTCATGTGTTTTTCATATTTTGTCATTCGTTTCTGAAATGCTGAAATTAGACAATGGCTCGCAGAGTGTAATTTCAATATTTGTGTTTAAATCTGCTTAAAATCTTGACCAGCATGAAATCAAAGGGCATAGCACAAATAATAGGAAATATTCTATTCATCCGTAATAGATTGAGGTATAGAAAAATTGATAGATATAAGGTTTTAATGCTCGTCAACCACCTGCACATTTAAGGCCCAGGATTTAAATCATATACACATTTTCCCTAGTAAAGTCTTTGTGTTGCTGGTAACGCATTAAATGGTGGAAAGGTAAAAACTTGAACATTATATAAGCTAAAAAGTGAATAAATAGAGAACCATGTCCAAAAAGTGTATCTGAATTTTATGTCACTAACAAATAAGGCTGTAAGAGTGCCAGGGTGCGCATTGGCCCCCCTTTCTTCCCTCTCTCGACTTAATACGCGACATTATTAGGTCTGACAGCACAGTGGTCGGTCTTGAAGGAGAGGATTTGGTCGATAGATGACAGACAGGAAGGCCAGCAATCATGGGCTCTTTTTTTTATCAGAATGTACTGTTCGATGCCGTTTATCCCTGATGATAGAAAATTGCTCTGTTGCCAGGACGCTGCCGCCGAAATAGAGGGCAGGAGCAACATTTCCATTTTCCAGTTTGAAAGCCATTGAAATGAATTAGTAAAAAATGAAAAAGAGGAAAAATGAGAAAGAATCCCCTGGTAAACAAAGGGGAGCAAACAAAGATACCATTTTCTTTTGCCTAGAATCCACCCTCCTCATTTCCCCTGCCTCTCTCTCTCTCTCTCTCCCTCTCTCTCTCTCTCTCTCTCCCTACAGTGAGGGCTTTACTTCAACAGTTGCAAATCACATGCTTGGCTTCTAATGTAGTCCAAGGCCCGGGCCTACTTCAAAGACAATCATTTATTTCCCAACCTCCCGGAATAATTAGATGCGCCTTTTCATCCGTCGTGACAGAGGGGGAAAAAAAAGAGAGAAGGAGAAATTAAGACATAGTAGTCGACAACGAGGAGCGTTGAGCAAACTCCTGAAACGTTTAACCATCACAAACTAATGAACAAAAACACTGTCACAGTGGGGAGAACGAAATATGGAAAAAATATATATATAGTTTTATAAGACTGAAGAAAACCCTGGCGTAAAAAGTTTGAATAATTGCATTATTATTATCATTATTTGTATTCTTATTCTTATTTTGTTGTTGTTGCTCTTATTGGCATAATCATCTACTTTATATAAGTTGCCTTTACATTTTGAATTTTTTTGTTATTCTGAAGAAAAATCTTTAAAAGAATTCACAAAAATTAAAAATACCAAAGAAAAATATCAATAGACAAACTGAAAATGAGAAAGAGAAATGCATCAATAAAACAAAAAGCAGAATAATAGGATGGAGTGTGTCTGTGTGTCTGAAGGAGGGGATTTTTGGTTAAGTGATACAATTAAGTGTAATCTCGGGATTATTTATGAGTGACACAGACGGATCCTGTGGTGTGGAGGCCCTCATCAGTATACAGGAGGGGTATTCTGTCTGTGTCCGAGCAGACAGGTGCTTTTAAAAACCTCCACAGGCTCTGAACGCGCCCCCAGCGCGCGCCACTCGCCGCGTGGAGTCTGATATAGAAGAAATGACACCCGGGCCATTGAATTATCGTGAAGCTTTAAGATGGGGATCTGATAATAATGGCAGAGTTGTGGAGGATACTTCACGGCCCACTACAACATTGTAAATTCAAGAAGGCCTTTACAGTGAGAACAATATAAGAACAAGATAATTCAATTAGCTGGATCCGTCATGACGATGGGAATGCGTCGAAACAACAACAACATTTAATCCTACAAACATAAAGTACGTTTTTACTGAATTATCGACAATACAAGACAGTAATTGTTCCAAACAACACATGTGTCCTGTCAAATTAAAAAGAAATACTGCGTTTTATACTCTGAGGTTTATTCTTTAGGCCTGCATGACTGTAAACACATTTTTATGGAATCAGCCTGCATGGGAATAGTGATGACATTATGCTGGATAAAACCAATACTGACCCCTTTCACATGTTCCTAAAAGGCCCAACTGTAGATGAACACCATGAAAGTGAAAAAGAAAGAAATTTGTAATAAACTCTCAATGAAATGCTTCAAAATAAAGGTAGAAAAAACAAAGACAGCTTTTTCATTTTTCATTGCTAGGAGAACAAAACACATTCAGATTACAAAAAAAAATACATTTTATTAAGTAGAATGAAGCACCCCAAAAAACAAATGTCTGACAAGCACACAAAGGTACAAACTAAGAAGAACATAATGTGTGCTCCTCCAACAGGAAAGTCCTGGCTCTCATATGGGAGTGAAAGCCCCGCTGGAGGAAGTGCTGCACAAACAATGGCAGACACTGACTGAGAAATAAAGGAGTTTGAAATTCAAGAGCAAGGTGTGAAGTGAAGTGGAAAAAAAGGGCGAGGAGAAAAAGGAGTCACACCTGGTGAGATGTGGTTAGGTGGGCGAGATGCTGCTCAGGTTCTCAGGAGCTGTGGGTCGGAGGCGTTTGTCAGGTGATATCTGTGGACCTTTGTCTGCTGCACCTTCAGACACTCCTACCTGAAACTGCAGCTCAAAGCAGGCTGTGCTCTGGTTTGGTCTTGTGCTCCATGCAACCTCTTAAAGTTGCAGAAAAATCAGTGAAGTGTGGCTTTTTTGCAAACAGTCTCTGCACACTCAAAACAGAGTAAGGCCTGCAATCCAAGTTTAAATTCTGAGTCTGTTCATTTAGATATTTTGCAACTGAAAAAAAAGAATAGATTTTCCACCAGGCAACAAAAATCACGTGAGGAAAAAGCATAACACCAGAAAAGTCTACCATCAAGTTATTCCTCTTTTATGCCTCATCAGGTAAAAACGCAAAAAGGTTTTCTACAATTTAATTTGGCCTTTGAAATAACAAAGCTTTCACTTTGTATAAAACACAAACAGCATAGAAAGCACATCTTAACGTCAATATAGTAAACATGATTTAATCTAAAATACATTTTTATCACAGCGTGTACCCTCATTAGCATCACCATTATAATAATACGTTTTTTAATATTATTTTTACAGTTGAGATTTTGGGTTGACTCCTGGTGTTTCTTTTGATCTCCTCTTATTATCACTCTCATCCCTTTCATTAATATCGTCAAACAACCCCATAAATAACACCAGAATATATCATGAGAATTATAAAAATAAGGAAAACTGAATTATAAAAGCAAAGACAGAATAATCTCAGTAGAAAACTCTGCAAATTCAAGATTATTTAAGTGAAGTCACTGGATTATTTAAACATTAAACGTACCTGTGCACAAAGACAACTACAATGGCTGCACTGATAGATGATAATAAAAATAACGCATTAGTATATAAAACTAGAGAGTCTGTTGAACAGTTTTACAGGTACAAGTTTTAATTATAAGAGAGAAAATAAACAACACCAATTTATACCAAATATCAAACAAACTTTTGTTAGTTCTCTCAGATTGAATAACCTAAAGCCTCCTGAAAACATGAAACTCATACATAACTGAAATGTTATGATAATTTATTTCTGTGAATCTATCATATAACTATCACTTTAGCCTTGAATATTAAAATGTGAGCCTTTCTAAACTGGTGTTAAACACTTGTCAGCAGGACGCTCCACTGTCCTCTTGGTTAACACACAAGCAGATCACAGATCACTTTAATGATTTGGCCAAAAGATCAAATCTACAGCCGGTCTCATCATACCACACTTATTAATTATCTGCCTGGAAAGCCCTCGCGGCCTCTCCTTTTCATTTGCTCTGATCTGTCAGAGAGGAGTGGAGACAATTTTAGGACTTTGTCCATCCTGCTGAAGTGAAGGTAGCCAATTATTGCATTCATTGTCCTTGAAAATGCATTACGCCTCACCTGAGGGCTCACTCACTCACAGAGACTGAAGGGCCGATTAACAGGACACCTCTGACCTTAATCCATCGCAAAAATCAACCAAAAAGAGCCAGATGGCAATTAACGATCCTCACCCAGGTCTGTGCAGCAAACTTTCTTATTGTTGACACCTCACCTTGGCCATGGAAAGGGTAACTCTGGGTTTGGGACCTTGAACACTGACTTTCATTATCACTGCAGGTAAAAGAGGCGGATCAATCAAAAACATTCCAGGATAGGAATATGTGAGCTTAATATTTTATGTGTCAATTTTATGATTTAATTAAGAACGAGGGCCCTTAATGAGCTCCCTCCCCCCTATTAAACAAACCATCAGGAGTCAAACAACATTTAATAAACTGTTTATGAAACTCTAATGACAAAATCTCAACTCCTTTATTTTAATCTCCACCGTCTCCAGATCCCCAAGAAGTCATGCTTTAGTATTCATACATGAGCCCCTTAAACGGTTATGAGATGATACAAATTAAATACATATCATGAGATGAATAATATATATAAAAGTCATAGTTTTATAGTAATTAAATCAACATTTACATTGGCCCACAATCTAATACAACATCATAATTATTTGATGTCTATAACTGCTTAAAACTACATTATATTATAATATAATCATTTAATAACTTAAAAGCTAATAACTACATAATAATATCACTTAAAATTACTTATAACTGCATTACATCATTTTATATTTTGAATGAATAAACATTTATATTTGCCTATAACTACATTATATAGTGTTATAGTCTGTAGTAAAATATGTATTTAATCATATCTTTAATATAAAGTGTTAATAAAGTCATAAAATAGAGTTTTGCTTTAAACTACATTACACTTCAACATGATCATTAAAAAAAAGTAATTTCTACACACAACTGTATTAAATTTCATTATAAGCCTTCATTTATTGTTTGTGAACTTGAATTAATATGTTTCCTAATAAGGTATGTGTTCATCTAAAAATCAATCTTAAAACAAACAAGGACAGGAGTCTTGATAACAAAAATAAAATATATTTTTAAAAATCATTCTACTACTACTACTACCACTTCTACTAATCAGTTTTAATTCCATTCATTCAAAGCCATTGTGCCCTCTGTCAGGCTGTCTGTGGGGTTTTGTCGGCCGTGCATTGACTTTGAGTGCAGCTTTCTCATCTGGAGAGAAGAACATGAGTCATTCATCATGTCCTGGTGAAAACCTTTTCCAGTGATGAATCCTTCAAACGAGCATTTAGAGAGTGAATATGAAATTAATTTTAACTACAGAAAAAGGTGAAATAGATTTTTTCCTGGTTGATAAATGTCAATAAGTAACTTTTTTTTCTCCTCTCTCTTTGTCTCCCTGTTTTCCCCTCTCTCCTCTCGGCTTTTCCATCTCGCCCACCTTCCTCTTGCCCTCCTCCTTCTCCCCCCCTCTTGCATGTCCAGCCGCTGGACCCTTCTTCTCTCTCCTCTCCATATTCCTCTTCATACCCACTCTACCCCTCTCTTCCTCTCCCCTCAACCTCGCTCCCTCTCTCTAACCCCACACCTCTCTCTCTCCCTCTTCCCCCACTTTTAGGTACGCCTCCATCCCCTCTTGGCAGCTCCATCTCCTCCTCCCCCCTGCTCCCTCCCTCTCCCTGGTTGGTTTCCACAGCTGTGGTGAGTGAGGGGCAGATGACCGGAGAATTGGCCCCTGGGAGAGCGCTGAGCCATCCTGGTGCTATTAGGCTCGTGGCTAATAATAGGTGTTTCAGACCAGGGGAAGATCAATCAGGGGGAATCATGGGGAATGTTCGGAGCAGCGCTTTTTACACATCGGCCCAGATGGATGAAATTACACTTGTCAGTTTTTAGTTGCATTACTCCCAAATTGGTTGTCTACTCGTTTTTCTCTCTCGCTCTCTCTCGCTCTCTCTCCCTCCCCCTTTTTCTCTCTCTTTGCCCTCATTCATGTGTCAGCGGCCCACTAAAGGGATTCAACAGTGAAATCCCTGTCATTTTTGTCTTTTCCCTGTTTAGCCCTCAGATAGAAAACTCTGTTATCCTGCATATGCACTTAAAAGAAATCACTTTGAGATCTTGTTTTACGGCTCGGGCAATTTCCACGTTAGAGAAAAGTGTGCAGCTGACAAAATCCTGTGTGCATGTGTGTGTTATGCATGCTAAATGAAACAATCTGATTGATCCAGAAACTCTATTTCAATACTTGATTCATTTTTAACCTCAAGATGCAAAGAGGTTTACTTGCATGCAGCTTTTTTTAGTGTGACGATTGACTACTTTCTGTCTGTTTTAGATTTAATGTTTAGGGTGTTTTTAAACAAATGGTCTGACAAATCAGTAGACCTACATCTAAAGACGAAAGTGACTTGACTTAAAGAAACTGTGATGAACATATTTCATTGAATAAAAAGATTAATAAAGAAAATGTCTTTGTCCCTGATCTGAGTGTAAAATGACTTCATCATTACAATGCTTTTCTTGTATTAAGTTGATTTACTCAAATTTGCACCCAAACTAAAAAGCCCATCTTTACAGGTACAACATTTTGTATTGCTGCTTTTATAAACTCTATGGCTGTACCTGTGTGTCTTTAATTGATTAAAAGTCACCAAACAATACAGAGTCCCTGTTGTGTTTAACTCAAGGTTACGATGTGGTTCAAATGATGGCTTACAGCTGAAGTAATTGCAGAAAACGTTAAAGGGGGATCACATGTAATGAGTTTCAGAATGAGTACAAATGAAATAAAACAGAAGGTGCAGAAGGTTAAACTATAGACTTTGAGCATCACAACGTGTCTATGATACTCTCCTTGTAGGCTAAATGACAAATATAGATGAAAGTATTATACCAGTAAGACAGCTAAGAATTTGGCACAATTCAACTTAAATTAAAGACCTGAGCTTTCGTTTCTGGGAGATAAAACACCATACTCATTTGGGAGTAAGGGCTTACATGGTGCTTGCAAACCACCCAGCATATCATCTTAATCCCTTTAAACTCCTAATGTGTTACATGATTACTACGCCAGCGAGTCAATCGGTCAGAAAGGTGACTATGGAGGCTGGAAGGGATCATTTTGTGGCAGCCACACAACAGCTATTTGTTTCACTGATTTCCACTTTTGACAGGCTAAAATGTTTACAAAGCATTCCTTGCAACTTGTCCTCACATAAGGTTATTTTTCCTTCATGTGGCTAACAGCTAAGTCGCTGGATAAAAAAAAAAGTAGGGGGGCTAAGTGTTTGCTTGGGTAACTCCTGTACAAGACAAGCAGCTTCTACACGCTGCCATCAAAACACTAGCCTGACAATCAAAGCAGAAGATTGGCTGTGTGCTAAAGTTGCTGCTCTGAATAGATCACTTGGGAGACATATCCCCCCCCTGAGCAGGAAATCAATACAGCCCCCAGATGTTGGGGTCCCCGGGTCCACCGTAAACGGCCTGATATGGAGATGTTCCTCAATGTCTGATTGCACGAGGGAGACGACTGGAAACAGAAAGGCTTCTTTGACTGAAAGCACGGTGACCATGGGGGAGGGAACCAGAGCCGCTGTGAGCGAGAGAGTCTCCTTAGCAACGGGAAGAAAATTAACATTGACATCCTCACTTCCCAGCAAAACTCGTCCCAGGGTTTCTGCTGGATATTTCCATGTGGTGAGCAAAAAAAAAAAAAAAAAAAAGATTTTCAAAAGCTGATATAAAGACACACTCCCTGCTTGTCATCCATTTATATTGAAATGAGTTTTTTCCTCCTCGGCTCGGCTTGTGTGTGGTGAATACAGAGAGTCCTAATGTATGTATTTTGCTCATTTTACTGTGTGTGGCGTTTCCGCGCCTCTCCTCTGCGACTCTGTGTTTGCCTCCCGCTGTGGTAAACACAACATTGCTATGATAGCACATGCATTTCAGAAAGCTCCAAACACTGCTGAGGAGCCGAAACATTCATTCTCTCTCTCTCTCTCAGCCTCAATCTCTTTCCCCCCACTCCCTTACTTCCAGCCAAGGTATTCAGCTCCCATGATTGCAAACACGCATAATGACAGCATCTCCCGGGGGCCGGCGGAGGTACCCCACTGATGCTGAGAGACTCTATCCTGTCGTCACATTGCAGGAAATTTGTCGGCTGTGCAAGGCTGGAGCCTGGTGAGCATTGGCGAGGCACAGTCAGAAGCTGGGCTGGCTGTTTTTTGTTAATAAAATGAAGTGCAAATTGTGGCGGGCTCGTATGCATTGGAACAGCTCACTGCTTCCTCCCATTACGAGGCCAGGGCGAGCGGCATGGAAGCGTAAGCGTGAATACATTATAAAGTAATGAGGAAACATCCAGGAGAGGGTCACGGGGGGCGTCAAGCGGCTCCAGAGGCCTCACCAAGAGCTTTCAGTGTGCTCCGTGATGGATTAGTCATTCGCGTTTGAAAAGCGAGCATGAGGTGGAGTTCAACAATGTTACACATAGCAACAGTTGCTAAGAGTTGCAGCGAGCGAGGCCTATTCATTTTGTGAATATGTACAGTTGCTGCCTGGCAGGAATATAGGTGAATAGAGATAGAGCTGTTTTGTGTATCAATGATGATGATGGTGACATTTGCAACAATGCCACATAATATTCATGAACAAGGAAACCCTGCAAGGAAGCACAGTGTGATAATGTAAACCATTCATACCATAGCAGAAGCAGAAGAGTGGGAAGGCAAAATGTCACTGAGATTTAGAATTTTAGGCAAATCATGCATTGTGGATTGGAAATGACATCCCAATTCCTGCAATGGCTGCAGCTGGGCATATCTGGCAAAATAATCTCTTTGAAAATCTTACTTTAACGGCCTGGTAGCGTGCTTGAGAGGCCTGTTTTGGATGCAAAACACACGCACTGACACACATATACACATACACAAGCAAACAAGCACATATGTCTGCTTACCTGAGGACCAAATACATATCACAATACATATCATGATACAAAACATATCCATACATATCATGATATATATCACAATACGATACATATATCGCAATACAATATATTACTGTATGCTACAAATCAAGATATAAATAACATGATTCAGGGGGTAGCCTACAATTCAATAGCCAATATAGTGATGTATTGACATGCAGTAAGCAGGTGAAAAAACAGATACATTTATTTTTGATGTGGATGTTAATTTAAAAAACGACTAGCAAAACCTTTAACGTCCGGTACATTCGGTTTCCGTAACAACCCAACCCCGCTCTTACATTGTTAGATGGATTCCAGACATTCTGAGCGTGAGCGTACCACCTCTTGAACTTTAGAGTGATTATTGAATAATGATCCAAAATGCCAATCTATGCCACGGGTGCTTATATTGTGAAATGCTGCTTGACCTACATGAAGGTACTTTTGGAGCAGCGCAAGAGTGAAGACGGTAGTGATATATATATAAAAATAATTTCTTAAAAACTACATTCTACTGACACAATTGACATTGCAAAAAGCTGATGTCTTTGTTGTTTTTAAATAATAACGTTAGCTTCAGTTAATTATTAATGGAATTAACTGATTGACTTCTATCAAAGTTTATGTTGTTGTTACCCAATTAACGGTTAATGGATTTACATTTCTGATTAACTGTGCCCACCTCTGCAAACAACAGACAACCCTATGCATAAAATCAGCGGGAATTTATTTTTCAACATTATATATATTTATTAATATGCCACTAAAAAGCAGAGTTTGTATTTGAACTAAGAGCTTTTAGGAACACCTGTGTATTTTATATATGTGTTCCAGTGTATCTTTATTTCTTACAGCACTACTCACCAGCGAATCATCTGCCTAACAGGAATGATCAGACTCTATTTTCAACGCAGCTCTCTTCATATAAAAAGATGAATTCACCGTGAAATACTTACAGAGAAAGACAGCCTTGAGTGCATATATGGACTCTGCCTGTCAATCATGCATCACACAAACAGGTCACATTCTGTACATTCCTGTAGGCTGGGGTGGGTGGCAGCGGTGGGAAAAGGAGGAGGAGGGGGGGGGGGGGGGGGGGGGGGGGGGGTGTTGGTATGAGCCCAGCGCTGTAGAGCCACTTTCGGTTTCTCCACGGTGCACACGCCCTCCCATTGGCATTCAGTCTCTGATGAGCCTGCCGAGCCGCAATGGAGTCGCCTGATGGAATGCCATGGCAACGGCCGACACCTGGCAAGAGTTCATCCCACCTCCTTCTCTTTCTCTCTCTCCTCCGTCAACCCCCGCCCCCCCACCCCCACCCCCACCCCCCCTATGCTGGAACATATTTCCCTCAGACTGACTGAAAGCCCCTGTGAACAAATAATGGGTGCACGCCAGTCTAAATAAAGTGCGGTTTATGAGTTGCGGTCAGAAACGTCTCCCTCTGCCTCTCTCTCTCTTGCTCTCTTTTTAATGTTCTGTACAGGAAAACTGTTGCCAACATTTTTTTTTCCTTTTTTGGGGGGCCATATGGCTGGTTGGTGATTATACAAAGCCATTTTTTCCTTTCTCACAGTGAGGCACATAGTTAAATAAAAGAGAGCGGCTCAGCAGTAGTAGTCTGCAAACCCAATTCATAGAATGGAACAAGGCTCCAAAGCCAAAACAAACCAGTGTGTCCCCTTGCCATTTTTCAGCCTCAGCTTTTCAATAACAAGTTAGACCTGATTGTTGAATAAATCTTCTGAAGCAGGCTTGCACTTGGTCGTGTCATCAATTGATCAAATTAATCAAGACTGGAGGGAGTTTTGCAAGGCACAACACTGACAGGTTGCATAAATATGCAAGTAAACCACTGTTTGATAGAAACCCCTAAAGTATTAATCACAGAAACCCAAAGTACTGATGATGGAAGATCATGTTATGCTGTTTTAGAGTACTTCACACAGATGTCAGGTTTAACTCTTGTTATTAGTAATATATCAAGTGAGTCAGTCAACATTTTGGGATTATCTCTCAAGGGTTACAGGAGAAGACTGATGTGTTGTCTACAGAGCTGGAGTCAAAACATGTTTAGCAAAGCAAAGTCTGGAGACAGCTAGCATGGCTGCTTCCAAGGGGAAAAATAAGCCTGACCAGGCTGACCAATAAAAGTGATGTATCATTGTATAATTAACAAATGGTTGTGTTGTTCCAGGGGGAGTCAGGCATTGAAGTTTTGCAAATGAAATAGCAATCCCTGGAAAATCAACACACCAAAACTATCTAAAAAGTGGTCTATATGAGGGCAGTTTAATTTTTACTAAACAAGAATAGCCTCAGAAAAAGATCATGTCATTCCTGTTCACTTATAAGACTTGTCTGCAGTTCCAATAGCTAGTTACTCAAAGCAGAATTGCTAGCAAACAACCTTATTAGAACTGAAGCTACAGGGAATTAGCATGGGCACTGGTGTTGCAAGCTAATCGCTGGAGCTTACCTAGCAAAGCCAACAACACCGTTGAGCACGGGACATCAGACTGCCGGGAGATGGACTTGTCTGGCCTGGGGCAGGGGGCTCTCGATGTGGACAGTGATGACAGGAAGTAATGCTAATCTTAAACCATGAGAATAACTTTGTTGCATTGCTGAATATGCTGCGTATTTTTCTACATGTACGATTGTTTTGTTGCCCAGCCTGTGCACCTACTGGCCACCGTAAAAATGAATCAAAAGGTACCCCTTATACGCCATCAGACCCTGATGAATTCCTGTGGTCAGCTTCAAAAATGGGCAGAAGAAGTAGACTGTAACAATGTTTTTTCACTCAGTTAATAAATACAGTTATCATGATATGGTTTGGCAACTGTGATTAGTGTCTGTGCACTGCTTTGGTTTGGTGAAGTCCTTTGTCTCAATTTCTCCTGGTCTGGCAGAATTTATAGGCCTCATTTTGTACACTGAAATGAATCGTTGAAGGTATTGTTGCCAGCAGAAAATCAAGATGACTACTGCTGCAAAGTTAGAAGCAAAACGTTTTGATGTCTTAGAGAAAGTGAATGGCACGATGAATCAAATCTAAAAATGTAACCAGTAGAAAGCTTTCTTTCCATCGAATGTTTCTACAATGAAACTACTTGTGTCCGTCACCAAATTATGCTAAATTGCCAGAGTTGAGTTTGTATGAGGTTAAAAATACACTTAGAGAACTGGAGAAAAACTTTGAAGGTAAGCTCACAACTTATGAGACAGAGTCATAATTTTAAATAGCGTAATATACCAACGTTTAATTCTAGTGGGTGATCATGCTGAGCTTCACATAATCACATTTATGCATGCACGCAAGGTGGAAAATACCTATTTGTAAGTTTATTAAAAACAGCACTGTGCTTACAATCTCTGCATGAGCCTAACATCAGTCTGTGAGTTTGATAATTTCCTGTAATTCCACTTACAACGACTCCTGTATGATGATTGCGTTGTGTAAAACTTTGAAGAGAAGGGGGTATCTTAAGAATGGTCTGCTTTCAATCTCTGTATGACAAATTGTTCTTCATGTTTATTGTAATTTGTGTCGAGTATTTCATTAGTTTGGAATAACTACTAGTAGCATAGTTAATCAATGTTTATGAGGTCGTATAAAGTCTGGCTACTATCATGATTTGTGTCCTTCAAGATTAAGCCACTCACGAGTGGCAGAATGATACAAATGCTAGTTCTGCCAATTTCCATTTATATTTAACAGGATGTTTGGACTTCTCTCCTTTGAAACCTGTTTTTTTAATATCTTAATGAGCATTAAATAGCTCATGAAGAAAAAATTCATCTACATGGACTCTAACACTGAGGTAACGCCTATCACATGGCCTCTGTTGGCACCCTCTCCCCAAACCACAACCCACTCTCCTACAGGCCAAGAACCATGAAAAATGAACACTTCAACCAGCTCACATGAAAATGCTGTGAGAGCTTTGCAGACCACCAATATTCTGATGCAGCTTTCATGGCATGTCCGACAACAGTCTTTTCTCAGGCATGCGAAAACTCAGCTAACATGAAAGTTATTTATTGTACCAACAAAGGAGTTCATGAATCTTTCTATGTGGGAAAATGCATCTGGCAGTTTGTCTTTTGTATAAATTGCACAATCGCATATTTGTCCATTCACTGGTAAAATGAGTGCAGTTCAGAGGAAGAAAAGTGACCCTCCCTTTACTGTGGTTTGAATGGACAGGCAAGGGATGGATGTGAATGACAGGTGTGAAGTGGCAGAAAATACTCCACACACAACCAAAAACAATAGTCTTTGTGTTTGCTGCAGGAACAGGTGACAAAGAGTTTGTGTGTGACTGACACGCAACATCAATGTCATAACGAGGGACTGAGAAACTGGTGGATGTTTGTTGTTACTGAAACTGACTTTTATATGTAATTTACTTTAGAGGGAAAGAAAAGATGAAAATGATTTTGTCTTACATCAGCCAAACATGCATTAAAGAAGTGTATGCAGAGATAACTACTGTTTTTTGGACACAAAAGCCCACTCAGACTTGCTGGGGAAAAAATACTAGGGGTCTGGCAGGAACGTTTTTGAGGAGAGTTTTTGCTTGTGCTAGTGTGTAGTTTAGCTGTAAAAGGTAAAACCTGTCTGCAGTGGTAACCACGCACCTCAACCTTTTTGAAGACATAAAAATGACTGCAGAAATAAAAATATCTTTTTACTTTGTGTCAGTATATCAACATACATTAAGTGTAACACATTTTCATCTCAACTATTACACTAACTCTCACTCACACTCCTGGGATGTATATGCTCTCAGTGCAAAATTAAACAAGTCTGCTTCTACATAACTACCTCAAAAAGGGCATTGTAAATGATCAGACATTTACAAACACTTCTTGTATGTAACAGTGTTGTACCTCTTCTGTAAGACGAGTCATGGAACCAGGCACTAGGGGACAAACATCTCTCTGTCTGCTTGATTACAACAAATAAATACTGCTGCAAGAGGGATACATCTTCCATGAGAGCGTATTGGAGCGTCGCACTGGGACATATTCATGAATCAGAGCAAAGAAACTTGAAAAGTAATCTCTCGGTGAGCAGCGGGGCGGCTGCGCTCCGTTTGAGAACATTTTCTGACTCACTCATTCAAACGTTGTTTTACTGCTCTGACACGCACCCATGACAAGCAGCTAAAATGCTGCCTAATAAATATTGCCTTCGTTTTTATGCCTGCTTTGAGGTAGCCTTAATTAAGCGGGCACACACGCTCACCAGTGACATATGTTCCAGCACAAGCCAAGAATAACACCGCCCTGCAGGAGGATGGAGGACCAAGGAGGAGAAGGTGAGGGCTTTGTTGTGTGTCTAAGTTGCATGCGTAGGTATCTGTGTAGTGTGAGTGTTTCTCCTGCTGCTGGAAAAAGAAAATATTCCAAAGGCTACAGACTCTCAGATTTTCAATTTGAGTGAGGCTGCATTTGCATTAAGAGTGCCGGTCCTGGGTTTTCTGCTGGAGTTTCCCAGAGGAGTGCTTCAGAGGTGGAAGCCCCGAGGCGTCGAAAGGAGCCCCCACAGCCACCTGTGAGAGGGTTGAGGAGGAGGAAGGGAAGAGAGATGGTGTGGGGAGGGGAGACTGAATAACAACAGAGTAGGAGAAGAAAATATTTCACCTGTGTTGTATTTTTAAGTTTAGTCTTATATGCCGCATCCTTTCCCAGTGGTTTACAGAGGGTACGCTGAAGCTGTAGCTAACTGTGGTCAAAGAGGGCAGAGGAGGTCAAATAATCCCAAACGACTGTACAGTGAGGTGTAGAAACAAGCAGTAAGTTATATCAGTGGCTTCTGCACATAGAGAGTGTGTTACTACATAATACCTAAAACAACCTTCCTGCTAAATGTTTTTTTTTTCTTGACATCTTCAACCTCCTTCAACTTCAACTTTATTTTGTCCCCGAAGGGCGATTGGTTTTGCAGCAAGGCATTAAAAGGACAGAAGAAGACAAATTACATTTAAAAAAACGTATGAGGTCAAATGTAAGAGACACTGAATATGGCAACCTTGGGGAAACAACAGTGAGCCTTGACTGATGCTCTTAGCAGCTTTCACAGACAGAGTACAGTGTTGAGTCAGGTGGTGCTTTTTAGTCATATTCTGTTTTATGTTTAAAATAATCAACTATGGGGATAACTGCAATTCCAATAAACCCTGATTTTTGTTGCTAAAATATCGAGGTAGGTATTAGAATCCATATAGATTTTGTGGGGCGCTGGTGGCGTAGTGGTTGGTGCGCGCCCCCCATTTATGGAGGCTGTAGTCCTCCGAGATGGCGGCCCGGGTTTGGATCTGACCTGTGGCTTCTTTCCTGCACGTCATTCCCCACTCTCTTACCCTGATTTATGACTCTATCCACTGTCCTATCACAATAAAGGCACGAAAAGCCAAATAAATCTTTAAAAAAAAGAAAAGAAATGAAGGACTTGTGTCCCAGCTGTTTACCAATCCCAGCGATCACAAAGCAACATGAAGTTGTAATAGAAAAAAAAGTTTCAAAATTGATTCAATAAAAAAAAAACGTTAACTGTAACGAAAGTTATTGTTATACTGTATGACAAAAACCATCAGTGTAAAGATGCAGCATAAGTCGCTGAGAATCAGTTATCCTGGTCTGAGGGAAATATAAGCCATTCTGAAAGTCAATGGTACGCAGGAAGGAAACTTGCAGGTTGCAAAAGAGTTCTAAAAAAATCAAACACTACACGAAACACTAAATTTGCAATCCGCCCTCTCACACCTGAGAAATGAATTTAAGGCCATCTCTATGTCTTGGTCTCCGCTGTGTCCTGAGGGAAATATGTGTTTGCTTATCAGCTAAATGAACTGTTCAGCAATTGCTGACATTTTTTTTTTGAGGCTGCTGTTAAAAGCTGTGAACATATAAACAGCCAGGGGGACCAAAACAGTTAGAACTAAATAAAGTGCTGCTTAGATCTGAAGGGAACCAAAAAGTAAGGAGGTAAGTCTCTGTTTGCTCCGTCACTATAAGCAAAAACACTTTGCTGTTATAGATTTGCTGTGTATCGGAGCGGTTGCTGGCTACTAGCATGTTTGAGCAGTTTCATAAAAAGTAGTTTCATGTGACTGCTGTTTTCACTCCACTTGACAGTCATGACAGGAATCTTTATTGGAAAATGGTCGAAATAAAGACATCATAAATACAAATGTACCCAATTCCTCAAACTAACTGTGCACTGTTAGATTAATATAGGGCAGTGCTTTGAATCCAAACCCAGACATCCACCACTAACTTTAGAGCCAGGAGTTGAAGAGCTGATCCTTGTAATCCAAGAGTGATAATTGGTTGCGTCAAGTCTGGATTTAAAACTGTGGTTTCGAGAAACAGCTGTTTCTTATACATCACCTCCCAAATAGAAAAAAAATCAACAATTACACCTACAGTATATGTGCCTTGTAATGTTCAGCAAGAACCAGAACTTCACATCCAAAACATAAACCGCATTTTTGTAGCCAACGGCTAATTGATATTTTTCCACAAACAGCATCCAGTAAAGCTCTCTAATGGCCTTAAATCTTAATCATTGCAGTTGCTCGAGACGAGACATGACATCATGGCAACAGGTAGCCCAGTTTGTTCCACGGGTCTTTAATCATGAAGATTGCCATCATAATGGCTGAGTGGGCCTCTGGTTCACAAAAGAAGGCCTTTCTGTGTGGAGGAGTCAGATAAAGTACGTCTCCGCTTCAAACAGAGGAGGGGAGAACAGTGTTTCCTTTATTTTGATGATCTTGGATAAGATGATACTCCAAAACTGTTCCATTTATGAATACCTGGATGGTGCATGAGAGGGAAATGAACAGAACAGGGCTTCATGCAGAAATGGAGACGCTTTCTAAGTATGGTTAAGTGGACTAAACAACCATAGGGTTCTCAGAGTTTGGATCAGCAGTTATAAATTCAAACCATCACCAATAACCAGACCTCTGCCAAAACACAATCAATTCCCTGTCGACACATTCTCAGCATCCTTCCTCTCCTCTCCTTCCTCTTAGCTCTGCATATTGGATGCATTGGTGTCAGCCACACCAGTTATTCTCCTAATCCCAAACAGATTGGCTTCCGCCACAGAAGAAAACCCTCAGTCTGGCCGTCTCCTCGGCGCTCGCTCCACAGAAACCCCCATTAATGGGCAGCACATGGCGATAGGTTATGGAATGGATTATGGGCCTTGCGACGTATGTGGTCCGCTGGCTGTTCCAACGCTTGCACAGTGGTGTTTAGGGACACACTCCCCTAACGAGGAGACAGAATTGATCGACACTGTTCTCACTTTTACAGCCTCCCCTCCAACCAGAAAGAGGAGGGGGACAGTTGTCAGTCATTCCTAATAGTTGCTCCCCTCAACAGCAGAGTCAATGGCTTTCTCCCTGATGTGAATACTGCATAGAAACTCATGCGGCGTGCTGAACGTGTAATTATCAAACTTGGAGCTGCTTATTAAGATGAGAAAGAGGACAAGGCGATTGTGTTTCTTTTATTTTTTGTTTCTCAGCACAATGGAGTAAGTGGAGGGCTGTGAAATCATGGTGAGGAAGAAGGATCTGAGAGGAGGAGGACAAGGGAAGGAGCAGGAGGGGGGAGAGAGAGAGAGAGAGAGATGTGGGGAGAACGAGATAAAGGAGTGCACACATACAAAACCATAATAGTGAGGTAACCACAGTTGTCTTTTTCTCTGCTGCTGTGCCTGTAGGTGGTATATGTGAATGCATGTGTGTGTGTGTGTGTGTGTGTGTGTGTGTGTGTGTGTGTCTTAGGGGGTGGATGAGGTCTAAGAAACACAGCTGCAAGGCCTGCTCTGCCTCTGTCATTTGTACAGCACTAGTCTGCCAAGGGTGAAAAGTGACCAAAATTATCCAAGAATCCAGAGTGTGTGTTTGTGTGTGTGAGTGTGTGTGTGTGTGTGTGTGTGTGTGTGTGTGTGTGTGTGTGTGTGTGTGTGCGTGTGTGTGTGGCAGGGGGTATCCTGATTCAGGAGGAAAGGGTGAAAATTACACCTCTGCACATGTCCAGAGAGTGGATCATACTCCAGGTGGTTACAAGCCTTCAGAAAAATGAGGACAGTGTGTGATGGTGTGTGTAGGTCTGTGTGTGTTATGCTACTGTTCAGACAGTGTAACTCGTATTTGTTCAATTTTACGTCAACATACAGACAACATTTTTAATATGAGTAAGAAATACTCCTGTAACAAGCCTAAATACATGTACTTGTATATACACAGTATATATACAGTATTGTCTTCTACTAGTGATTTACATTTCACACATTTTTGCACAGTGTTGAGCAGTAAAAAATTACATTGAAGATAATGTGTTACATTAGGGTGATTTCTTTCTTGATGATGATGTAATTTTGTAAGGGATAACAATTGACAGTGTATTGATTCATTGTATTTAATATTAAGGGGATTTTGGGTTGTTAAAAAAGGTTGCAAATGCTTTTTGGGGGGGGTTGATTTTAAAGGTGCCCTTTAGCGTTTTTCACCACTAGTATTACAAGAAAATGTTAGAAACTTGAATGCATATGAACACTGTTGGATTTAAAAAGCTTTCTGGTTATTACACTAAATATATATCGAACTTGTATATGTTTAATATTATACCACCAATGGCAAATATTATTTTTGTCACAGTGTCTTTGTGAAAAAATTTTTTTGTTTGGCAAAGGGAAATAGGTATAAATCGGTTTAAGTATTTTTTTTGTACAAGTTATACAACCCCATTTCAAAAAAAGTTGGGCCATTGTGTAAAATTGATATACATATATATACAGAATTAGATGATTTGTTAACCATGGAAGCCCTGAGTTTGATTGAAAAGAGCACAAACACAACAACACATTGAATCGGATACATTTCGTGGTTTGGAGTTTGGACAGTGGCATCAAAAGGCTGTTAATGTTGTGAAAAGCCTATAGAAACACCTGACAGTGAGATCAACACATCTCCCCGTCAATCAGGTCAACTGACAACAGGTTAGGAACATGATATATACTGTATATAGTCCTTTTTCACCTGCTACACTGAAGGCACTGAAAAGTTGGCTGTCACTGCCAGAGGATATCTCGTCAGACGATATAGCCAATGGGCTCAGAGATGAGCTGTGGAGTACTTTGTAATTAAATGTATTCACTTTGTTAAGAAGAAAGACAGAATTAATTACATTCACAAGTAACTTCTCCACTGTGTCTGACACTCATTCAGTAAAGAATTTGATGCTGTGCATACTTGCTGTATGTACAAGCACACGTGACAGGCCCTTATGTCCAAGACTGTGTGTGTGTGTGTGTGTAGGCCTGTGTCTGCGCATGTAAGGCTGTTAACAATGGGACCAGTTCATAGACGCCACTGCAAGCGGCCCAAGGCCAGAAGGACGTCGGCACAACAACAGCTCATACAGACGACTCCCTGGCTTCTCGCCCATTATCTTCCCCCAAACAGACAGCCAGAAGTGCTCTGTGTATCTCTGGCCTTTCACAAAGGCCGATGAAGACTCGGAGGAAGAACTTGATATCATCATGCATGGAGTGTAAAAATGTGTATAACCTGCAAGCGCACATACTTTGAGGGAATATGCTATATGCAGATGATAAACTGTTTTATATTGAAGTGAAGTGCTCATGTGGCCTGCTCACAGACATGAACAGTTTAAAATTGAATTAGCCTAATTCTATTAAATTAAAACGAGGGGCTAAACTCGTCTCTCTGCTACTGGGAGCAGCATACAATGACACTAGTAATTTTACCAGCTATGTGTGTGTTTTCATGCCTTTTATTCAGAGCTGTGGATATTCACATAATGGAAGAGAAGAGGTGTGTTACTGAACAGGTCAGCTCAAAGTAACATCGTTCTAAACTCTTTATCATCTCTTCACCGAGTTGAAAGCGTTTAAAAAGTGTGCACTTTATAACATGAGAGGATTTTTGGTGAAGCATACAGAAAAACACCTGCATGCTCATGGTTGTATTTCTGAGTGGTGGGAAATTAAATTCTGAAGCCTTGAATAATTCTTTTTTTTTTGTTATGTCAACATATTTGGTATTCTTTGAAGTTGGTGGCCAAAAGTAGCATGAAAAGGTTTTTTGTGAAGGACATCAAATGTTAAGTCAGGAACAACATAACATTTTGATTAATTGACTCAACCTTGATCAAGAGACAATGTTGTCCATTTCAACCATCGTATTAAGGTCCCATTAACTTCTTTAATAATGAGCTACAATCTCACTTTAAGTAACTTTGACACAGTTTGAACTCGTTTTCTACTGCAATGATGGTGGAAAGGATCCAATGCAACCCTGAGCTGCCCTGCGTTTCCCCTTTGCGTGTCTCTGGATCTGAAAACAGCCACACAATCCAGCTTGCATGGCCATTGATCAAAGGTACTGTGTGTTATTTAAAGAGCTTGGAGCTATGACAAAGAGGCTCCTGCAACGATTAGTGTTTGTTGTACTTTTTCCCAACACTGCCGCTCCCCCTTTTTTGGTTGATCATTCAAGGATTGATCTGTCGATTGTGGACATGATAGCATCAGCTCTGACCTCTGTTTAACAGTAATGATCGCGTCTTGACCCAAGGCTTTTTTGTCTAAGTGATGATGACCCTGCATGTTGTGTTGATGCATGACTAAGCAAGATGGAGGTCAGATGCTCAGGAGATATGACGTACAACAAAACCATTTGTATGACTCGTAACAGGATGGTAAGAGAATTCAGTAGATGATAGACTTTCACTTACCCTTACCAATGCTCACCATATACTGTACATTCTCTCTGCCTTTTAAACCAACAGCTGCAGTTTTAAGTCTCACATATGCATGCATGGGAACTTGTCCTTTTCCCCCTTGCAGTCCCCCCTCCTTGCATCCCCCTATCCACTTCCTGCTATCTACAGGGCCAATCTAAAGCTGCGCTATTACGATTCCTGTACTCGGTGTGTTGGCGGCCAATTTAGAACATCAACACCATCAATCAACCCGTCGATGGGGCCAACCAGCTGGCTGAACCGTCCCGTCCTGCTGCCGGACAATTTGTCATCCGCCGAGGCCAAGTTGCGTTCATGTAACTACACCCAAACCTTTCTCCTCTCCATCTCTGCCCTCCCTAAAAACCTCTTTTGATGACTCTTTGACTCACCCTTTCAACTGCTTTCCTTGAAGCCTCGGCAGCCTCTTCACAGTTGTTTTCTTTCTGTCTCTCCATATGAGGATAATTAAACACTTATATAGACAGCCATGGGACAAGGCTCACTTTGGTTTCACTTCACTGATGTTTTTGTTTCTGCTCATAACAGAGTAGCAGTCTGCTTTATTCACTGTTTTGTCCATTACTTTCGCTGAAAAATGGCTTTGCATTGACAATTACAAATGTTTCCCTTTTTGCTGTATGTGTTTCGCTGTGGTGGGTCATTATCTTCCAACACAAAATGCCAACAAAGAAACAAGCAATGGAGAAACAGTGAGTCATATCCATAAACAAATCTGACCATCCTGCTCATATAAACTTTTTAATAACAGATTTTATGCAAGCTTCCTGTATTATGAGCAGCCATGCAGCACAGACTTTATAAGTCTATAAAAGACATAGGGGGTCAATAAAAATGAATATTCAAAAAGGGAGACATAGTAGCTACATCGGATTTAATTACTGCTTAATATTTGGTCAATACTAATTACAACTTGTGAAAAACTGCAGCTATAACTGCAACAAATGGCTTTTTTAAATTCCCTGTAACAATGATGTCATAGATTCCTTACACACTTGCAGACACACACACTTCCCCTCTAAATTGCTCAGAGCTTTGCCTTATTTCTTTGTTGTCTCACTTTACAGGCCAGCTGAGAGGGCCCCTGGGGGCACTGCGGAGGCCTTTGAGTTGTCCAAACACCCCGAATGAAGGTCTGGGGAAGTTCCTCGCTCTTTTGTCTCTGCCGTGGAAACAAGTGCAGCACAGTGCCCAGACTTGGGAGTGTGTCAGCTGGGGTCATAATGTGGCTGCTCAGTGGTCCTTCACAGTCACGCTACCATTTCTCTCCATAGTGCCCCACTGCCCTGGCCAGCCAGACACACATTCAGTCAGCCCCAGCTGCACAACTGGCTGCCCTTTACCAGCCTAATCAGAGGAGGTCACCAACAATCAACCAGTGATGCACATCTGGGTGTGCAGGCAGGAAGGTATCGAGCTGCATGAATGCTTTGAATAAAATCTTATGGATTCTACCAACACTTCACACACTTTTACCCACAAACTCTCTCCACAATTACAAACATAAAACCATGTTGTTGCAGTCTGCAGAAAAGCTGTGTTAAATTTAAATGATCAACTTTCAGACACGTGCAAGAGGATTAACTCAAATCTGCAGCAAATCACAGCCGTTGCTTCCAAATTTCAGGGCGAAAATTATTTCAGCTAAACAGAACCATACACCAAAACTTGGCGACTTTTAACATGCTTGCACGCAATTTGATCTGCCTGAGAACACATTTCCAACATCCCATTCAAGAATTAAATGAGCATTTGATTTTGGTTTTATGAGAGCATGGTTTATAAATGCTGCACAGGCCAAGAGAAACTGTACCTGGCAGGCAGTGTTGCTAAAAAAAAAAAAAAAAAAAGAGGCTCTCCTCACCTTCTCTTGGCATTAATGAGCCCAGAAATAGCTCAGAATCAAAGCCAGAGAGAGATTACATACAGTAGGAGGCATTCCAACAACACCGTGTATGACAACCAATGGTCCAAATGCTATTAATAAAGGTGTATTTCATTAAATTAACAGAAACTGATAGTAACAATTCAAGTTTACAAAAACTTTTTTCAATATGATTAAAAACCTAAGAATCTTTATTTCAACATTATAAAAACAAATTTGCTGTTGTATTATTTACAGACCTCCAGTTGCAACTTGTGTGGCGTGCTGTGTATACCTGCAAGAAGAATGTGTTGAGGGGCATGGGGGAGCGATTGGGGTGAAATTATAACGAGCATAAATTGGACCCTTGGCATTGGCCTTTCTTTGAAAAGTCTTAATGACAAATCACCCCTTTCCCTTTCGCCTCCTTCTAGTGTTTCATTGGGGCTCTACCCATGGTGCTCTGCTCCAATCCTGAGCGCCACATCATTGGGCATCATTATGGCTGCCTGGACTTCTGTGTGAGACAGATTTGAACTGTGTTACAACTGGTTATTTCAATTGGTGAATGCAAACTAGCAAAGAATGTGGGAACCAGGATTATTTTGTTGTTAATGCCCCTCAAAATCAAATCAAATGTCTCTCAAAATGAATTCCTTCTCTCTTCACGTTACAGTCAATCTGGATAGTATTGTACCATTCCTCTGCTTTAAAAATGTTTTATTCTGTCCCTTTCTCCATGAAACTTGACGATGAACAGAAACACAATGCATTTCACTTTTAAAAAATTCACTGAAGGAGAAGAAACAATTAAGAAACAGAAATGGGTTAGCAAAGGGGGGTGTTCAACGCATACCTCCCTCACTGTCTTATCATCAACTTCCTAAATACAAATCAAAATACCTGTGAAAGGAATCTAAATTGAAACCAAGCAGGGAAGTTAGCAAGGAACACAAAGGCTTGATTAAGGATTCAAAGACTTCTTATGGTCCCATTGTTTTGACAAAGTTGGTTTGTTATAAAACCGATCCAGGGTTTCTCGGCTGTTTTGATAAAGTGCTAATAATTACATCTTTTACCTGACCAGGCTGAACAAAAACACAACCTTTGACCTTTGGGCTAAAGAGAGGCTTGTGTCCCTTTCACAACATGAAACCACAGTCGGACTCTCAGACCTGACTGACGGCTGAGGGATGCAAAGTCTAAATCCAAGCCCAGGTGACCACCGGCAGTCCCTGTCTGCAGCCTCGTTTTGAGGGTCTAACTACTTAATAAGTGGCTGTCCCAGGTTTCCTGGACATAGTCCAGACCATCTGAGGCCCCTCAATCTGACGCCCAAAAGCATAAGGAGGGCTTCATTTATCAACCAGGCCAATCACAGACTTTTCCGGGGCTAGGGACAGCCACATGTTGGGGATTACTATGTGGAATTTGGTACGACCCAACTGAGTAAAGTTAGTCAGTAAGGGATTACTGCAAATCAACAATGAAAAGAGATGGATTATGCTAAAGTTGCAATTTGTGTTTGGTATCCTTCAATCTAAATCAAGAAATGTCATTCTGCTCTATTCAAGGTATTCAATGATAACAAAAGACAATGACAGCAATATTTCTGTCATTAGCTAGATTTATATTAGCTAACATTAGTAGCCTACTCAAACACATCCTAGCAAACTTGGTTGTATGCTAACATTAGCTGGTTTTATTTTTTTTACCAGATAACTAAACTTCTCAAACAAGTGTTTAACTTTATATATCCAATGTTCCTGCTTATGTTAAATAATCATTGTATATTCATGTTTAATAATCTTGATCTAAATATCAAAAGATCGTGATTAGATTTTTTTGCCATAATTGAGCAGCTCTAATCCTGGCACTGTGCCTGTTTCCAACCTGGAATACAGGCAAATGGGCATTTTGAGACTATGGTGAATTAAACAACAATATTGAATTGTACCTCATACGAAGACAGCTTCTCACTTGTAACAGATAGCATCTGTACATTCTAACATGATATATTCATAAAAAAATAGTTTTAGATGATCAAATGTCCTGACATGGTGCATGCTAAGCTGCAAAAAGGACAGATTTAAAATTACTTTTTTACCTACTGCAATTACACTTTATAACGACTCCCCTTTAAGTAAGGACAGAAGATATTTAAACTTTTAAACTTTAGCCTGAGTTGCATATATCATATATCAAACTGTATTGTGGGCTCATGTTTTTTTTGTATGGGTGGGATATGTATGTATATATGTGTTGTGTTGTGTGTTTGTATGTATGCTGGCTGCTGGAACACCTACATTTCCCTGCTGGGATGAATAAAGTATATCTTATCTTATCTTATCTTTATCTTATGTCCAGAGGATGACATCACTGCATTACAAATAAGGTTCATTTGAAAGCTCAGAGTAGATAATTATTGTGACACAGCCAGCACACGAGCAGCGAACTGTGCACCTGATTTAGAAAGCTGAGCTGTCACCATCACCTCTGGCATGTTGTGTCACTCCTGCTCATTTCCATCCCTGCACACAGATGACAGACGAGGCTCTGACAGGTGTCAGAGAGGAGCAGAGCAGGTCTTGTCACTCATTCAGTGAACCCCTGCTGTGTGGGACATGCATACTTTGATATAGCCTGACTATAACTAGAGAGAGAGGGAGGTGCTTCTTGTTTCTGTGTTCTTCTGAAGGAAGAGAAACTGAACAATACTGCAGCGATGCAAAGAAAAACAGGAGAAAAGAGATACAACACTGACCATAGATGCAGTTGCAAGAAAAACATGTAAAAATCATGAGCAAATTTACCTACAGGTACAAATAAAGTAACCTGAACCTGAACTGACAAAAAAAAAAAGTACAAAAAATGTTCTGATGAAAGTTGTTTTTGTCTGACACCTTGGTGTTTTAGATAAATTGTTAGAAATACAATTTATTCCATGGACCTGTGACGTGTGTTTTCTCTCAGCCCTTTTGTGGCGCCGCTATATACAGTACAGAAATGGGCGCAACCCACATAGTCAGCTCTGCTGCTTATTCCGCAAATGCACGTTCCTTAAAAATGTGGCAACATTTAAAAGGGAAATAAACATGCTTTCCAACGGTATAAGTTTTATTGCCAAGAGCCATTGTTACAACAAAGAAATAATCTTCCAAACAATAATAATAATAACCTGTATACACCAGAGGTGGTAGTACGGATAATACCACTATGAATACCGTAAAGGATTGTAGTATTTACGGCATGGATTTAAAATACAAATAATAATAAAAAAGACTCTGAAGCTGTGGAGGCATTTTATGCCAAAGCAGCAAGGCCCCAATGAACATAACAGACAGAACGTTTTCAATAGGAATTTCAAACACCACAGAGCTCAGTAATATGAATATACCTGTGAATAAGGTATAATTTTTTACATCTGTGGGTTTCACTAAGGTCATTTATCAGAAATCTATTTGCAGCAGTCAATGAAAATAGGAGCTGATTTACCATGCGGCACTGCCAAAGAAATTAACAGTAATTTTACACAGAGGACAGCTTAAGCTAATGATGTCAGCATGAGGATAGACTTTGCAGATAATGGGTACTTCCAATAAGAGTGCTTTTCACAGAGGGGGTTATCACCTATGGTAAGAGTGTGTAAGTGCTTTCCACGTACAGTATAGGTTCATGGCATTGGACCATGGACACAGAGGTAGTGCACTATTAGTGCACATTACTGGAAATAAATTAGCATGTAATTTTAAAATTTTATTTAATGATATTTTGGTGGTCTGAAAGTAGAGCTGCTGTAATTGTGATGGAAAGTGTTTGGAGTAGTAGGATTATCATCCAATTATGCAAAGAAAATTTAAAAACTAAACGTCAGGAGAACCAGTGAGTGAGGTTTTTTTTCCACCACGGTGATGGTAACAAGACTAAACTATATGATCAGCATTGGGAGTAAAATCCTGTTTATTCCAGGCATACAGACGGTCCAGCTCCACCAATAGAGGTGTCATTGTTCCTTGACTCTAGCCCTACAATCGGGGCTCAGGCAGTATGGAGCTAGACCCCCCATATTTCATTTCTCCCTCGCTGATAGCATTTATCAGCAGTGTCCTGATAAAAACAAAATATGCAACTTAAGCCCGAGCACGGCTAAGCCGCCGAGGTGGACAGGATTACCTGCAGGCTAGCCGGGACAGGCATCAGATTGTACCTTCATAAAGGGCCATTAGCCTCTTGGCAAACTGTACCTCAAGCCCAAGATGACAGAGCTTTTCAAGACGGACAGGGGGGAAAATATGAAACTTAAATTCGTCATGACAGACGTCTCAATGAATAAGACCCCCGGAAAACTTCTCTGACGCACAAAAGTAGCATTTAAACCTATTCTTTCTTAATTCTTATGCTAATTTGACGGCTTTGTGACTTTAAATGATTCCAAAGGACTTATACATGAAATAATCGATATCCAGTGTACTCCAGTGGATGTAAACACTTGTGGTAAAGAAATACCTCACAACACACAATAGCACAGACTTTCTGACTGGCTGGGATTAAATTTAATACAGGATCTTGACAGACATATCCTGGAAGCATTTCACTCTCTCTGCAGACTTCCTAGGAGGACAGCTTACATGTTTTTTTCCTTGGATTTGCCTCATTAATTGTCTAGTTAAACCCCTTTAAGCCAACATGATCACTTACTTGTATGTCGTAGGCATTCTCTTTAGGCTCATATATCCTGTTACTGTCTTGTCTTAATACTTCACAACTTAGAAAACAAATTAAACCCATGAACAACTAGATTCTCTTAGGCATGCACATGCTCTGGTTTTAGGTGAAACTAGGAAGCCTTCAGTTTAGAGTCCAGGAAAATTATTATTCAAGGTATAATTGCCTGGGGGGGGTGGGGGGTGGGGGGGGTCTAGGCTACAAAAAGTATTCGGCTAGACAACGCACAAATGAGTCTACATTTGCACTGTCACTTTCTCTGACATTTTGGAGAAGAAGTCTCATCTGTCTGAAATCTCCAACCATTTCCAGCCATCACCTATCACTGTGCCCCGCCTCTAGGCCATATCATGAGCCAGGTTGTGATAAAGCATGTTGGGGGGATGAGTAGGAGGGGGGGGGGGGGGATTTGCAGACTGTCAGACTGGCCGTGCAGGCTTCGGCTGGAGTCTTCCTCTGTCTGTCTCTTTCAGTGTACTTATAGGGCTGCCGACCTGTCCTTTCCCAGAGGGCTTTGTGAAAGGACAGAAATGTGATGCCGCTACTCATACACAACTTATGGCGGAGACTGTCTGCGGTGGCCATGTTGCACTCACCGTCTATGACACCCCCCCTCCCCTCTTCCACCTCCATCTATTTCTACCATCGGGAGACTCCAGGCGCCAGGCGTGGTGTAACTGCAGTCTCAGGTATGCTGAGCGGACGCTGCAGCAGCTTCCCAGGGCTTCATCTGCACCTGAGACTGAGTGATGTACGCTACCAGAATCAACTATACATCAGGGGGCAGCTCAAAGACTAACAGGAGATCAGTATGAATCAAATTCTCTAACCAAAGATGTGATTACAATGAAGTGGTTATTGATCATTTATAGTTTGTGGTAAGGTTGACAAAACTTTTGATACTTTTCAATACCACCTTTTTTTATAGTAGTAGGTAGTATAGTATCAAAAAGTACCAAAGCAGGGCCCATATTACCCCTTATTCGTCAAGCCAGGCAGCCTGGGCTTTAATCCGACCTGCAGCTCCCTCTCTCTCTCTCTCTCTCCCTGATTTCGTACTCTGTCCTATCCAAATAAAGGCATAAAAGCTGAAACACAAATCTTGTAAAAAAAAATACCAAAGCTTTAAAAAACAGCTCTTCAGTCATTTTCAGTCAGTCAGTCAGTTTTTTTACCAAAAGCACTGAGAGTTTGTCTGCAATTTTTGAAGTAAAAAACAAGAAGACAATACAATATTAGGTGCCTAGGAATATTTTATTGCGGTGATATACATTTCGTTTGATTTTTAATAGAATAAAAATAAAGTTTAAAACTCTTGTATCGACAACCCTTAATTATAGCATTTTAATCCATAAACAAGAAATATTTGCTCAATCTTGTTGTGAAATGTTGTAATTCATAAGTACTCTGCACATTGTTGTGTTGTATTATAGTTTATAGTCATCTGTTCTTAAGTGTGTATCATTTGCTTATTCATGCTTTTCATGGTAAAGATTTGCTGCTTTTCTGGAAAAGACATATGAAGATGTAACCTTGGACTTTTGGAGAAGTGAATAGAGATTTGTTTTAACTTATTTTTGATATATTTGATATGTATGCATCAAAAACTTGCAGGATTGTTCAATAAAAGTATTTGCAGGTAAACAGGGTAGTTGGTGCAGCCTGAGAAGTACAGATAAGCTTGATATACTCATTCAGTCAAATATCACTACAAATGAAAACAATGTTATGCTGTAGAAATGCTAAAATGCTCCTTTATTCCAATTTGTGTGCAGATATGATAAAAGACAGAATCTGAATCTCAATTTTAATGTTGTACATTAACTTGCATATTTAAACATGGAGGCATTAGGTTCTGCACTTTTGCTCCATGCCTTGTTCCTCTTTCCTCTCAATGTTAGGGCATTGTCATGTGTAAAGGCTTAGTATGATTACAAAATAATTTGAAAATAGAATAAGTACATTGTGCCTAAGTTGAGGTTTGCTCCATCTGTCAACATATGACAGCAGCCGAGCAATTTTCATTGCGGTACAAGTGGTTTTGTGGTAAATGTGCACTCTCATTTATCTAAAATACATCCTAAGCTGTGGCTGCCGCTTCATTATTTGAGCAGGCCGCATGGGTTACAATGTGCATTTGTTCCCAAATGAAAAATGTTAGCTGAAATTTGAATGACTTGTGTGCATATGTTTTGAGGAAAGAGGACTGCACAAGGCTTTGGTGGTTGTTGGGGAGAGAGAGAGTGAGTCAGAGAGGGAGATAAATATGTGGAGAGATTCAAAGGGGTTGAGAGAAAGATTTTTCTGTATTCCCAAATATTTGCAAATATTTTCTAAGCTTAGCTGACCTATGCGATGGGCGTTAATAAAAACTAACAATGCTGAAAACAGGCAAACTAGCAGATTCTTTACATATGCCGATATATAGAAGGCGCTTTACTAGCTAATGAAGGTCTGCATGCTCTTTCACATGTCTTAATACAAGTTGTATGGCAGGCAGAAAACAAGCACATATTGTAGAAACCAGAGGATTTCAAGGAATATTAACTTATATACATTTGTATTTACATCTTGAATCAAGATGCTACACTTTTTGAGTTTCACAGTGAGTACGTAAAACTAAATTTTATAATTGATTTGTGCATGCATTATTTACTAGCAGCTTAATGATAAACTTCCATCCAATAAACAACCAACACAAAATCACATTAACAACATCAATACCCACTTTGTTATCAATGCAATTATAACCCCGTAACTGTTTGATCACAGTGGAAAAAAGTGGATTTTTCTTTGTAAAGATTCAAGATTCAAGATTTTTATTTGTCACATGCTCATACAGATGTGCAGTGAAATGTAATAACATTTCTAATTGAAATTGACACACAACATGAGGCTATCGTTTCAGGTGCTCAATAACAATAAAGCAGGTAAGATAAAACCATATGGACTGTAAATATTGATAATAAAACTCACATCCATTTCCTTAAAATAAAAGATGTGGTGTAGTCTATTCTGACAGGCACTCTGATGAAATAGCCTACATTAAGGGAGCAAGTCATGAATTATTTTAGACACAAAACTTAAAAAAAAAAAAAAAAAACAGAAGCTGAATCCATATAGTCTAACATTGGAGCACATTTTAGAACATTTCAAAAGCTGGAGCTATTTTAATCTGAAACGGTTCGAGCTATAGACTATTTATCCAAAAGTAGTTTAACTACTATCATCCTTTTAACGCATGCACTGCTTGTTGTCAAGTAGTTATTGATGATGAAGCTGTTGTGGATGATCATGATTAACAAAAACATTCTTTGATACACCCTTGCATTGCCTCTGTGCACTGCATGTCAGCATCTGGTAAATATTAAGGTTGGCACTTACTGAGGTTGTTTCCTCCTTTGTAGATCATTTATTGTGTTGTGCTTTCAAAAGATAAAATACATTTTACAATTGTAGTTGCATGTTTTTGAAAAAATATCCTAGGCCTGGTCATAAACACCCAGCGGCTGCGCTTTCCTGCGCAGTTTGCGCAATTTGTACCCTCTCGAACAGCTCTAGTTTCCCACTGCGCCTGCGCGTTAGAGTCATTCCTGGACAAACCATATTCACAGCTAAACATGTCGGACAAGAAGCAGACCGTCGACCTGGGCTTACTGGAGGAGGATGATGAGTTTGAAGAATTCCCAGCCGAGGGTAAATAATATAAATATCACTTTTAGTGTCGTTGCTTTTGTTTGTTATTTACTTTACTCGTTTCTCTGTAACAGGTCTTGTGTGTGTGCTGGGCCCAGCAACAGTGACTCAGCTAGCATAGCCATGTTAGCGATAGCATTAGCCAGCATTTCTAGGACTAAACGTATTAGCCCATTCAGCTAACTTCAGCTAACTAAGAGACACGGGAGCTCAATCTCGTTTCATGATACGGTCACGGTGTTTTCTACATTGTTGCGTTTCTTTAATTTCATTGTCGTATTTCGCTATTGTTTGTTAGCCAGGCATCCTAACATGCACAATAGCACACTAGCTAAACAGCTCAGGTGATGTAAAGGTGAGTACCTGGACCAAAGCAACTACGGGGAGTGTTTTGGACAAAACTGTGGCTAGAGAACTTCTATTCTATTATTTCACATGGTATTTGTTCTGCTTTGATATAGATTGGACGGGGCTGGATGAGGATGAAGATGCTCATGTTTGGGAAGACAACTGGGATGATGACAACGTGGAGGATGATTTTTCAAACCAGCTGAGGTAATGTCAAATCCTCCACACACTAAACAATGTTATCAGCTGATGTCAAACCCTCCACACACTTCACAATGTTTGTTTAAACTCTGTTAGGCTTTCAGTGTTTAGTACAGCACGTCAGGTCTTCAACATGGTGGATTGAACTGTTTTTTAAACAAGCTTCAGTCTTATTAAAATCATTATGGGGGATTGTTTTGTTTGTGTTTTTACACAAACCTACATTAATCATTTCAATATAAAAATAATGTAATTTATTTTACCTGCCCTGTCACATGCAGTCTTTACTAAGGAATCAACATTATTTATTATTTTTAGTATTCTATATTGTGACTCCAGGCAGATATTTTCTTAATGGGTCTTTAAACAATCAGGCTATTAAGATTTTAATGTTTCCCTCTGCTGTGTTACTTTATTAAGCTAAATTTATACTATACTATATTTATAAAGCTAATTTTTTCATTACTTGCTGCTATTTTTCATACCAAGTCACTTTAATCATCACTTGTCACTTTATCTTGACATTCTCTGCAAATACTGTCTCAATTCCCTGCATAGTTAACTTCATCATTCATTTTGTACTTGTATATACCCCCTATTTTTATTTTTATTTATCTTATCTATTCTGTTTAATGTGTATTTTGAGCTTTCTTGTCTGTGCTGCTGCAACGCCCAAATTTCCCCTCTAGCGATCAATAAAGTACTATCTTATCTTAAACATAGTTTAGATAGTTTACCACACAATCAGTCGGCATGTAAGGCTTTGCTTATAAGCTATCAAAAGCAGTGGACTTCATATTAAGTAAATAATATTATGAAGTGATGGTGCTTTCACAGAAAATCATTATTTATATATTATGATTCATGTCTGGCGAAGTTTAGGGTTTTCAACACAATATTATTCAAATTAAAAATATCTGACCATAAATTTGTACCAAATGATTAATAAGTGAGAGTTGGTAAGCTTTTTTAGTATGATTGAGTGAGACTCCTTGTTTGCGTAAACTATCTATGCAATGCACAGTGCGCGTGTGTTAGTCGACGAGAGAGACACAGAGTCTGGCTCACACTCGGCTTATCACAGAACTTTGAGAACTCAGTATTTCTTTTGGAAAGGAGTGTTGTCTTTTTGTAAGGTGCAACATGCAGAACTCTGCATACGCAGCTCAGTAATGTAGTTGAGTCACTCTTTGTGATGGACGACGTGCCTGTTTGTTTAGGTTTTAATCTAACATCAGAGCGCTGGGGCTGTGTCTACTTTTAATAAAAGGCTTAAAGACATTTGTGATCAGCTGAAATAAGTGTGCTTGTCAATTCTAGAAATTAACTTTGTGTCTATCATTTGGAGTGGCGGGAGGTCACGTTTGGGTATTTAAAGAATACCAAAATAATTATTGATTTTACAACCTCTGGACATGCATTTAGCAAACTTAAACATGCCTAACACTTGGGAAAATAATTAATTAATGAAGACAAATAACTGATCATAGATAGCCCTTAAAATCTGAGACGGCAACTCTATTTTCACCTGAAATCAACATCTCTTTAATACAGTAAGCACATTAGATGGCTCTGCATTCTTTTGGATTCAGACCTGTGCTTTGACAATCAGATAACCAGTATAACCAGAACAGTATTTCGCCATCTAAAAAAAAAAAAATCTAAACTATGATTATTCATAACCCAAAATGATGCAGAGAAATCAATCCATGCATTTATTTAAGCAACATTGGATTACTGTAAAGCTCTTTATGGAGGCCTAACGTAACAACCAGTAAGACAGCTCCAACTCAATCAGATCACAGCAGCCAGAGTCTTGTAATTGTACTAGAAAATTTGAACACATCACCCTGGCACCCAAAACACTTTATTGGCTCCCTGCACAATACAGAATCACTTTCAAAATCCAATTTCTAGTCAACATAGCACTCAAAGGTTCAGCTCCAAAGTACTTTTCTGACCAGAGCACAGTCCACAACCAGATCTGGCCCCGCATCAAGTGGAGGTCTTTAAGCTCAGAGTCCAGGGAGGGGACCCTCTATGTTACTGTGGTCCTTCTCTCTGGAACAAGATGCATGTTGAACCTGAGGTCCATCACAAGTCTCTACTTTAAAACTAAACTCAAAACCTACTTATAATCCAAAGCGTATAGATATTTACTCTGTTTGTGTATGTGATCACTTGTGTGGTTCGTATCTGAAACTGTGTTCTAAGTTTTATTTATCTATTTATTTTTGTTGTTAAATTGCTTTGTCACGTGTCTGTAAGTTGTACACTCACTTTTTTAATGGCTTTCTAAATGCAATTTCTGTTTTTGAAAACAACTGTTTGAGTAAAGCATCTGTAATGAAATGGGCTTCATAAATATAATTGCCTTTGCTATTTAAAATCTGCAGCTTGTATTGTAAAAGCCATTTCCGCCATATTTCTTTTTGATAAAATTGTGTGCGTCTTGCAATTCTGAGATGGCAGGAAAGTGTCTTGTTCTCATTTTGCAGCAACCATTCATCTCTCCTTTTATAGCTAAGGTGCATTGGGACCCTGCATGTTTCATTTGAATTTGAAGTTGTTCAAAAATCGCGTGCAGTGCAAAAAACATAAATACGACCTTAAGCTTGAGTTTTCTCCCGTAAAATAATAACGTATTGCACAAAATAGTTATCACCCTAATTTCCCTCAGGACACTCCGTCTCAAACATCACACTGATTAATCGATAACACTTGGTAGATAAGTGGCTGTTCTGTTTTTATTTGAGTACACTTAAGACAGTAATATGCTATTGTTTTATTTTGTCCAATTATGATAACCTTGCTATTAAGTTGTTGCTATAAGATATCATTATTGTTAAAGGCCACAGCTGCCATATATATGTAATCATCAAATCCATAACGCCAAGCATTATGCAATATTTATATATTCTTTCACTCCCATCTGTTAATGGTTCTCACAATCAATAGCAGAGGGTACTTATGCCTCAGCCACCCACCTGTAATCATCTCTCCTGACTTGATCTTTCTATTTTTCTTTTCCTCCCCGCAGAGCGGAGCTGGAAAAACATGGCTACAAGATGGAGACCTCATAACAGCTGACAAGGCCCTCTCAGCACTGGATGACATTGAACATGGACATTTATATTTGAATATCACAAGTTGACCACACAACCGGAAGATTTGTGAGATGTTGATTTGTTTCTTTTTTTTGTAAGAAATATTGATGGAAGTAAAGTATTTGGAGAAAACAGTTCAGTTGAGTTTTTTTGCTGACCAACACCATTACAAATCTTTAATGAAAGAGCATTCATTTTTAACCTTTTTTATGATATATAAACTAGAGTCAAATATGAAGCAAGAAAATCCTGGATGGTCATTATTTTTAATCAATTATGCAAACATTGCCCGAATTTAGCAATCTTTATTGAAAAATAAAAAAAATACATGATCATAGTGTTTTTACCCCAAACTCCTGCAGCACGGCTAAAGGTTAAACTTACCTTACATTTGAATGGTCATTTGCAGAAATCAACGTTGTTTCCTCTGGTTTCATAGCAGTTCTTCCCCTGCTCTTTTTAAACATAAATTCAATCCTTGCTGTTGTTAGTTTTTGTATGAAAAAAAACCCTTCAGAAACCCATCTACGTGTAATGGACCAATTGTTTTTGCGCTTTTGACAATTTAAATATATCTTGTGGTTTGGATCCTTTTGTAGCATTACAAAGTCATGTCTGTACACTGGAGAAAAAGAGAATGTGTATACACAGAAAAATCAAGATGTAAGTAAGCTGTGTTCAAGTCAAGATAATGTGAAGAAGTGTATTGTTGGAGCATGCTATACACACACACAGAGGCAGTTTCTCTGCGCTGTATCACAGCCCCCGTCCCTCTCAGCCCCACAGCGCATGGCCGAGTCCCTGAAGGAGAGATTATCCACTGCCGTGTTTGTCAGAGGCAGGGAGGGGGTCTCAGCATGGGGCCTCCCAGCTGGCCTTGCCTGGGCCTGCCCCTACTGCCAGCCAGGCCTTTCTCTTCCGCTTGGCTCAGCAGGGACTCTTGTACTGAACCAGAGGCCAATTTATCCCCGCTACACTCCCCCGCCAAAATGATTTCTCTCAGTGTTTTGTCGACTCTCAGTCCCAGGGTCCTAATGAGGTGAAATGGATGCCAGTAAGACTGAGGCAGCAAGAGCAGCTTTTCTTCCTGAAAACATCCATCCTCTGCCTGCAGAAATAAGAAGGTAACATTAATACACCAATTCAAATACTGTATCAATGCACAGCTTTTTTGAGCTTGGGGATTTCCATTTAATGCAGCTCTTACTCATTTCATATTAATAAATGAAATAAATTAATCAAATGAACATGGCTTCAAACACAGGATCTGTTTTTTGAATCATTAAACAAAGTACTCACTAATCCAGAAACATGAAACTTACATGAGCAAAATTCAATGGTAACTTTACTGTTGAACAAGTGGACTACTCTTACTGCAGTAGGAAACTCTTAATCTACAACTTGTTAAACACAGACACACAGAAATAATTAAGGGAACAAATCAAGAGGAAAGGAGAAGGGAACAAAGTGTTTCATACAATCAATAAGAAACCTCAAAAAAATTCACACCTTTCTTCCCTTAGTCTGCCCCTCCTCATATGTACAATATTGTACATTCAATCAAAACTCTTTTTGCTACCTTTGACATCACTTCCTGCATCTAAAAGGTACCTGTTTTGACAATTTAACTCTTAAAAGTTCTAAAGCTGGAGGTAAGATTGTAACTGTTTTATGATCTTAACTGGAAAGACCCAAAATGACTCATGAGAGTTTACAAAATCCAACATTTCTACACTGTAGCTCATATACAATTATAACCTGGTAGAGTAGATATTACTATCTGACACCGGTAAAAAATTACATGTGGGTGGTCATTCCTTTTTAGTGCTTTCTCCACATGACTGATTTACCAGAATGTGCTACACTCAGATTTTGGCAGCAAAAGACAGTAAAGGTACCAGTGAAAATGTGCAAGCTCAGGTCAAGAGTTTAATCTCTGGCAACTGACAGCATGTTGACAAGCATCTGACAGTTCTCGTTGTCCTCTGGGAAAATACAAACTCCCTGTTTACTACCAGTTATTATCTCAATCAGCTGCATATCACAGCCCAAAAGCTCTCCTGAGTACACAGCCTGAATTGTGATTAAAAGGACAATGCTCCAGCTGCTGCCGATATAAATGTCAATAAAGAAAAACCATATTTTTCTGACGAGGACGATAAAGTGAACCAAGGTCACATATTTATCAAGTGAATTCAAAGAGCTCTATACATATGTTTAGATCTGTTTATGCCCTTGAAACCAAGGACCCCGGGCCTGGTGATTATTCAAAGGATTGGGGAGTCAGTGAAGTGAGAAAATCGGTAAGTGAGAGCAACAGAGGAGGATCTGTGACCATTTTGTTTGTGCTGAGAGCATGAGATTGGTCCCTTGTGTTTGACGCCATGAGGGCCTTGATGGGCCCTCAATATTCAGCCTTACAGAGATCACTAGGCCTTTCGGTGTCTCCATTCTAGGTACCTTTTTATCCCATATTCTCCCACCTTTAATTTGTGCAAGCATTTTTGTTGTTCCTTTGTGACCCACGTGATTCACTTCGACAAGAACGAGCAGGCTCTCTGTGGTGGATATTGACCGACCCAGAGACCTGAAAGAAATCTGATGAGTGGATATTTTGGCATCAGTGAAGGGTTGTGTTTTTAACAGGCAGGTTCCCTGTCCTTGGAAAAGTTTTGCCTTTAAACAGAAATCTAAACCGTGTGTAATACTTCCACCAGATTACATTCTGGACCAGTAAACATGGGAACTACTTAGGTTTTGTAACTGATTCTTTTGTTTCTAAAATCTTCAAAAAGCATTTTTTTAAATCTGCAAATCATTTTCCCTCGGCCCACACAGTCCTAAGACCACATGACTTCAAGCAAGAGAGCAGCAACTGGAGCTGTGGCGAGGACTATTTCATAACAATTCATGTTGGGAGATGGCAGATCCATTGTTCTCAAGGCCCACAAGCCTGTGGGCGAGAGTCCCTGCTGTGTCTACACTGAGGAAACACACCAGCCTCCCCGGCTATATATTGCTCTCTTTTCTTCAGAGACCGAAAGCTACTGTGACCATCCCTGCTTTCTCTTTCCACCGCTGCAGGCCCTGCTCTTCTCCGCTCTCCATTCCCTTCACCACTGAGCAGGGGAGAGGACGAAGCCGTCGCTGCACAGCTAGGAAGCATGCAGCTGCTTCTATAATAGCCCTAATTGCACGTTTCTTTTGTTGAGCTGAAATTAGCGGCGGGGCTACAACACTACTACTAAGCCCCCAAAAACCTCCAAGGAAAGATGGAGGGGAGAGAGAGAGACAGAAAAAAGACACTCGGTGTGCGTTCACCAGTGAGACTGCCAACCCACTGTCGAATGGCCCACACCTGCACGCTCACACCCCTGCTCCTAAAGTAAACACAGATAATAAGGTATAATTACTATAGAAAATAATAACGAGGAGCACCCCTTCAGAGCCCCCAACTCCGATTGACAAAGGGCTGCCTGTTTATTGTGGGGGGTGAAGCAGCCTCAAAGGATGCTGGCGAATGCCCTATCAAAGGAGCTGAGGGCCCTACTGAGGGTCCCTTATAGGACTGCCATCAGTGTCAAGGAGGACTGGGGCTTTTAAGTTGCTTCTATCCTAAATGCCTCAATTAATCACTATGGATTGACCACAGGCTGCGTTTACAGCCCCTTTCATTCTCATCAAAATGATCCTGTGTTGTCTTCAAAAAAAATGTTACCCCCTTTTTATGCGATCAGAAGACACTCAGAATATGTGCAACTTAAAAATAAGCCAATCATTTCATGTGTAGAGTACAATTTAGATCAAAGTCAAAGTTTGAGGTATCCTTGTGTTTTGAATATGACAAAGATGGAAATGTAAAGCAAAAGACAGAGGACAAGGTATTAGATGTGGGTACAAGATGTGAATTATGTTTCAATTAAAAGTAAATATTCATGTATTTTTTAAAACTGGAACTCGCTCTTCAGTGACATGCTGTTTAGATGGATTAATTTAAATATGCACAAGAGCCTTTCAAGTAGAATACAAATACATGGATCGGTCTGCTTAATACAAGCAGTTAATGGACATAAAATAGAGGACTGTATACAATTTTACTGATGATGTAATAAATGAAAATTAGGTGGCACAATCAACTTGCTGTCTTTACATCAAGCACTACAATGGAATTAAGTTGTTAAGAAATAGGCTTATTTACTTTCTATCCTAGAGTAAGTTAGCTTAAGCCGGGCATACACTTTGATTTAAGGCAGATTCTGACCTGACTTTTCAGTTTCATGACTCATTTTGAAGTCTCTCTGAATTTCAGCCTGATTGTGCATAGTTCAGTTTAAAGGGGGAACGAGGGCCGATCAGGGCCCGGTCAACTGCGACTGACCGGTCTGATGGATTTCTGGCATGTTGGAAATTTTGGTTGTATACACTCACATTGCGAGATGCCTCTGGAAGCACGGAGGCAACAGAAGGACATGCCTTTTTCATGTGTTTCCCGCCTCCGAACTGGAAATGCATGAACAAGAGAAACGTTGGCAGGAAATGGCGGCGTCCTCAAGATGCAAGGGACGTATTTAAGTTTAGTTAACTAGTTAGCTTGTGTTTGTTGTTGATGCTAAGTGTGTGAGAGAGCAAGAGCATGTGCTTCATAATTGAACCGTGTGTACGAGACGTAGAAGTAGAATTGACTGATCTTTATAAATATATGTTGATATTACAATAACTGATCATAGTAAACTACACAAATCTTCAATATGACTCTACAGTCAGCATTTAACGCCCACATATGACCTGCAATGTCAACTTCTGGTTGAGGAAGAAATAATTAAACAGAAATACTTTCCCAATCTAGTTGCACATATAACTAACAGATAACATATCTCGGTTATATTTTATGCTTTGCAAAAACTTGACATGTTTTTATTAGCGAGCCATCAGAGCTCAACCATGTTTGAGGATAAAGTCATCCGAGCATGTGAACATGAAACTGGATAGTTGAGACGGTGTGGGATCACGCCACGGCCTCACTGTCACTTAAACCTGTCTGGATTTTAACCTCGTTTGACAAGTAGGCACACAGAAAGAAACAGATGGGTATGTTTCAGTTTAACGCCATCCCTGGTTGTTGAATCACTATGAAAACACAAGACTTTGGTTTGATGTCAGGATGGATTATGAGTGCCCTGTTTCAGCTGTGCAGTTTATGACATGGTCCATCTCGCATGTCACTGACAGAAATATGTGTGATTTCACCGAGGCAGACAAAACGTATTAAAGAGTATTTGTTGAAGAAATAAGAACCTTTGTTTGAATGGGTATTTTCTCCTATACTTTAATGTGCTCAAGATTGTCTAAACATCAAGTACACTATCTTTTTTTCCAATCTTTAAAGTGATGATTCATCAGCCTAAAAGGGGTTAAAGACTTTCAAACTGCCGAAGCCTCATTTTAACTTGACTGTTGGAGTAGTTAATGTTCTTTGCTTTCTTAAAGCGTCTGTGAAGCACAACACATGGTGAAAAATCCAGTTCAATCATAGAACAGGTTGATAGAATAGTATAGAATCATTTTTTAAGTAAATATTTTGCTCCTGTTTAACTTAAGTCCAGTACTTTTATCAACACAAAGGGGTTGTATTCGAGTTTAATGTAAAGTGAATCAGTGTTGAATGTGAGTCATCCTCATGCCATCATTAGATGTGCAAACGAGCCAAAGGGCCCGGAGAGGATGGCACCGTGTTTTAAACTATGACGTCTATGGCAACAACAACCCCTGCTGTGTTTCCTTCCCGTACGCCCGCGATACCCGACAATTAAGGAGTTTGTTTTCTGTTTTTTACTCCCGGTTTCTACCCCCCGAAACTCCCAATATTTGAACACATGGCATCAGCCGTCCACCTGTCCTGTAGCACTTAAATCAACGGACAGTGAAGGAGGACAAATTAACAGGGGAGAAGCCATTTAGACACAGGAGAGGCTTTTTCCACCAGAGCAATAAAGCACACTTGATGTTGTTATCATCTCTGGGGAATTATCAGGCCTCTGATAATTGTAATTAATCAATCATCAACTCACCCATGCACTTCCTTGAAAACCCAGCATCACTGTAGATCAACCTGAGCAGTGTTGACCTATGAGAAATCAATGTGCAGCCATGATTGAAGGCTTAGCTAGAGATCATTTCATATGGATCAAGTAATTAAAGCATGCTTAATTACATATCAAAGTTTCGCCATCACAACTGCATAAGCAACGGAAACAATACTGGAAAAGTCCATTAAAGACCTTTGACACTCATCGTGTTCACGCGACCGCCATTTCGCTCTGACATCAAGCTCAGAGCGGCAACAAAATGCTGTGATATTGTCTTATGGCTGTGTTCCAGATTTCATGTCGTAGGCTACATAAAAAATCTTGAAACCACACTTTTCTCAAAACTTAAAATAAAATACTTAAAATAATTAAGACTAAGACTAAAATCTGGAGTGACATTGGGCCATATCCTAGACCTGTTCCTTAAATAAGCATTAAACAGAGTCCTAGTAGGAGAGTTGGAATTTCTTCTGTGTAATACAGACAAACCACAACACAAGCGAGGATATGATAGAACACTGCCAATAGAAACAACTAGCCTACAGTTAGCATTCTACTTATTGTTAGTTTTCTTTACAATTGACTAGGGTAGTGTCCAAAATCAGAACTCACTCCCTACTCCCTACTCACTACCTAGGGAGTCCTCTGTAGTGGACTTTATTGTGCACCCATTCAGCAGGCCAACAATGACGTCATAGCTGTCACACTACTGAAAAATGCAGCATAATGCTTATCGAGGATCGACAACAGTCAATAATGACATGAATTTCTGTAAAAACTAATATTATACTGAGTCGCCTCATTGAGATTGACGGTGAAAAGGCAGTGTGAATAGGGCGTATGTTAGCTATAGATTGATAGCTATCTTATGATGAGCTGAGTATTGCGTCATGTAACACTATCAAACAGTCATAACAGATAGGAACTAATTTAGTTTGTTGATCATGCTGTTTTTTAAGAGTGGCTACATGATAGGTCATCAAAAGAGATTGATTATTTCAGTGAAATAAGACCCAATGTCCCTGAGATATGATTTGCATCCTGGAACACGCACAATACGGCATTATAACATCAATTAAGCTTTCTACCCTGCAATGGCGAGAATGTTGAATTGCACAATCCTGTTCAAATGAACATAAAAATGTTGTTAGACAAATCATACCCACAATTCTCATCGATCATTTTCACCACAGTCAACAAGAAAACCTCACCGCTTCACTGTGTGGCCAGCATTAAAACAATAGCATATGTTTAAAAAGAGAGTTCAATGACAGACAAACTCGTAAAGAGGGACATAAGATTCTCTCTCGCTCTCTTTTACATGTCTTTGCCTTTCATCACCCTCGCTCTCATCCACACACACACACGCACACACACATACATATGTCTGGTGAGGCTGGGTGGGAGGCCTTGGCCCAGCCACAGTCAACTGGTCCCAGTCCCAACAAGGAAACAATTAATCATGTGTGAGCGGCTGTCTGAGTGTCTGCTCTCTGGACAACAACAACAGTCAGCCATTTCTCTCCCCTCAAGGCAGGCACGGACACAGACAGCCAGCACACCACGCAGGCATGCACCCTCTCATCCTATCTCACATGCACACACACACACTCACACACACACACACACACACACACACACACACTCAAATGCACACAATCAGATTCACAAAAATCTGCAAGACACTTTGTACACATGCAGAGATTAACTACACATGCACGGAAATCACATTAATGCAAACACACGGACACATTCAACTGCAGATGTGAATGAGATTTGGGGATCCGCAAACCCACACACACACACCAACACAGGTGCTTGCTGTTTTGTCATCTTAATCAGATAGATGTCAGCACTTCCTAATGGCCATGCTGACATGTACAGGAGCTACTTGTTGCTGGCTCACTTCAAGTTTCTGAGATCAAAGACCTACTTAAACAACTCAACTTTCTTTCATGGTTTGTATGAGAGCGAAGCTTGTTACTTGGGTTGCCTTTGTGTTTTAAACAGAGTTGGATTACAAAGGCACAAACAGAATAGGCGGTCTGGTATATTTTTCATCACACTCTTCTGAGATGATGGAGCAAAGTTGAGTTGTCAGTCGTTTCATTTCAGGAAATTAAGTCATTTCTAATTTAACTCTTGGTCTTCCGACATGGCAAGGCAGGTTAGGAGTGAGCTAAAACAGGCACGACTTAGTGGAATGAAATGGGAAATTTGTTGTTTATTCCTCGTCGCTGCATCTGCCTCAGACTGGTTGCTGTGTGAGTGTCAGTGTTTTCTCATGTGTGGTTGAGTGTGTGCACTTGGGTGTGCACCAGAACAAAGTGTGGGTTTCAAAGTTAGTGTCTGTGCTGGTGAGCTGGTGTAATCACACGTGCATCTGTGTATTTGTTGGTGCATGCCTAACTTGGCAAAAAAAGCCCCAAATCTCAAGTGGTGCAAACAAAGAGGCCGGTGTGTGTTTCAGGATGGGGCATCTGGATGGCATCAGGAGAGCCTGGCAGATTGGTACTGACACAGGTTACTACTGAGGTCCCTGGTGAGAAACACATCGCTGTAGTCTGCTGTTGCAAAATAAGCTTTGAAGCGCTACTGAGTAAAAGAAGCAATGGACGCCATTTACATTCCTATGTTTTCATAAAGCTGTATTTTTCATTGCACTACCCACCTCTGGTTGAAGATAGGGTTGCTCTTAGCAGGTGGTAAGAGTTACTTTAACAACAACAGACAAGTGAAAATCAGACAAGAAAAGAGAACAGGGAAAGGGTACACCGTCTATTCCATGCCCCCAATCACAATCACAACTGTTGTATGGAACACAAATAGCAGCAAACAACGCAGTTCAGCAGCAGATGACCATTGTTACTTTAATTGAAATAATTATATTTTATGCTGAGTGCAGAGCTATTACATTCTAGGTGGTACCAAACAAGCATGTCTCAAAGTAATAGTTAAAAGTTTTGAAAATGTTCTTAAATACACAAAAAATAGTTGAAAATATAAACCATACACTGTTTGAGGACAGGATGATTGACAGGTTTGCAAGGGGAGGGACTTGATAAATGATCAGATCAGAACTTTGAGTCAGCCCTTTCACAATAAAATGAGTCACAAAATGTATTGATCGTTCTAAAGAAATGATTAACGAGGCATGAACAGATGAGAAGCGAACCCACATGCATAAAATAAATCATTCCAAATACTTTAATCACAGTCACTCATTTTTGTTACATCCTAAACTTCTTGCCCAATTCAATTAAGTAATTTGGACGAATACAACCATCACTCTCTCTCACTCCCTCTTTCTCTTTCTCTCTCTCCGTCCAGGTGGCAGCCTGACAGGAAGGGGAACAGGAAAGGACTTAAAGATTTGCCGCTGCTCTCATTCTCCTTCAAAGACAAATGCCTCTCTGATCATTTCCAACAATTCTCCTTGCAGGGAGGCCTCTGTGATAAGTGGTTATGAGAAAGTGCAGGAATCTGACAGATAACTGCCTCAACTGGGGGGGAAAAAGTCTCCTCTTTTTCTGTCCCTACCACCTTCTACCCCTGCCCTTGTTTCCTTCAGCCTGGTCGCACTGCATTTGCGGGAAGCATCTGGGTTCATTTATCCCAAACTCAGGCAGGCAGGAGGACCCCTGTGCCCTCTCGGGTTGCAAGGGTCTGAGCGTGCTTCGGTGTGGGCCTTGTTGTTGTGGAAGAGAGAGGCTCGAGCTCGCCCGCTCGCTTGTCTGGACCATCTCAAAGCTCTCATCTACCCCTTCCCCTGCTTTGCCAGGCCCCCGGCCCATCACAGATGCCCTGAAGCATGGTTAGTGTTGTGCTTTATCTGAGATGAAAGATACTAAACAGATTCATCCAGAAGCTACAGGGAAGACAGGCCACCTTGAGGTATAGAAAAGTTTCATGGAAGATGAAAAAGAAAGAAAATCTGCAGAGAAGCTGGTGCTTCAAATAAATGTGTGTGTGTGTGTGACGTGACTCTGAGTTTGCTGTGCACAGAAACATTCACTAGAAATGTCCTTTAGAGATCTACTTCTACCTTTTAAACTGTAAGTATTTCACTTATACTGAAGTGAAGAAGTTAAATCAGTACTTCTACTCTTACAAGGGTTTTTTTCCCCCTCAAGTGTCTGTACTTCTACTCGAGTAAAGACCGTCTGTACTTTTGAAATCTCTAGTGGGTTGGATGCATGTGAACTTCAAATGTCTCACAAATGTATGAATGCACACATCATCATTTGCATGATTAGACAAGCGGATGTACACATGCATCCGCAATGTGTGTGCAGGAAATGCACTCCCATGTCTCACGACCGCAGGTGGAAATGACTGAGGGGTCCGTTCAGTCCTACTGTTTGGTATGATCCACAGACCGCTCCGTGCCAAATGTCAGTCCAAGTTATCAGGCTGCACAGCTGAATAGAAGCAGAGTGAGTCTGGCTGGTTACTTCAATTCATTGAGAAGTTATTCAAACACCCAGTTATTATGGTGTAAACAAAGGCTGTCTTGTCACACGCTATTACAGATATGGTGTTTACAAGAATGCCACTTTAATGCAGTGCATGTTATGTATGATGATTAAGGATAGTGTTTGACAACTGGCTGATTGGAGAAATGAAAGTAGATTAAAAGAGGCAGTTTTTTTGTTGTCCGACAGACAGCAGAGACGATATGCAAACAGAGTCAACTCTATTATTTTAGCTCCCTTAAGCTCCCTATATGACGGATAAAGAAAGGACATAAAAGGCTTTATGTATTAGCAGACATAAAGGTTTTTTTTTTCATGCAGACTGAGGAGGCCCACAATAAAGTAGAGTTTCACAAGCATATAAGCAATGTGGAAAGATAAGAGAAGTGTTGTTTGTACAGCAAATAACAAATATTATTCACCTGACGTCATAAAAATTGATCCACAATTATTTCTGTTCCAGACACCTTCTTCTACTTTATGCACAGCAGATTTGAGTCATCCTGAACTATCTGTGATGAGACTTTTGGTGAGACTTTTAAGTTGAATAAAATTCCAACTCAAGAGTAGGATCTGTACTGGTTTGTCTTTGCACGATGTGAGCCTCAAATGATTCTCTCCTCAAACTGGGTGAAGGTTTGTAGCCACTGTGGTCATCACTGGCCATGTGAAAGATTTATTGAATTGTTGGTGGAAGAATCCACTGAGGTAAGAATTAAACCAGTGTAATTGTTCTTGCTCTGTACGTTACTTTCTTTTAGTTGTTATTTCTATCACTACATGTATGTCACAGATATATAGATATAGCCTTCGATCAGTTCTCAAGCCAAGAAAACCCTGATTTTTTATAGTAAGTGAACAATGTTTTCCACATTCTACATTTAACTATTCTTGGCTTTTTGTCTACAAACCATTCATTTAGAAATGACACAAGAAATAGTGAAAGTGACTGAAAAAGGATTTTCTTGAGTTGTGAAATAAAACAGGACAAAGCCGGTGCCAGACAACCGGCATCTTTTTTTTTTTTTAAGGTAAAAAATGTCTTACAGATTTGAATCTCATTTCCATTTCATGAATACATCTTTGGGAATCCATTAGGCATTTCCTGGCCTAAAACTACAATAGGAATTCAGATTCAAGCAACAAAAAGAGAGAGAGAGAGAGAGAGAGCAGGGAAGGAGAATAAAGCCTAAGCGAGAACATTACTGTAAAGCTATTTTAGCTCTTTCAGTCCACTTAAGAAGACCCAGAGAAGAAAAAAAGAGAAAGATGTGAGTGACTGACAGATGATAGCAATAAAAGTAAGAACAAACTGGCCATTTTACTGCGGTAGGGCCATTTGAGAAGGGATTATTAACTTGTCAGCATTTCAAACCAAGACACAACTTTTTCTCCTCCAAAACACATCCCCATGTCTCTGTTACTTTTATTAGAAAGTCTTTAAACCTTTTGACCCCAGAGGGCCTCTGTTATTGGCTGTTAATAGGGACACGCTGGTCAGCAGGGAGACCCTAAGCGCCCTATTAATCATTTGTTTAGAGCTCAGGTCTAATTTGGAAGCTTTAGTGAGGGTTAAAAATAGTAAAGACAGACGTCCGCCACTCATCACTCAAGCTGTCAGGACGTGTGGGCCCTTGGGGACGTGGGCAGGAGACCCCTCAAGCCATTGAGGTTCAAAGGTTACAAGGTTTATCATTATTACCCACTTATTCTGTGGTGGTTGACAGAGCCCCTCGTTGGTTTGAAAGTTAAAAATAGAATTTGAAAACGCTGTCTTGGAAAAGCAAAAATCACTTCACTGCAGGTACATTTGGGAGGTTTTTCTTACATAAACAGTCAAGAGTTTCATGTCAAAGCTGCTAGACGCTGTAGTTTACATGTCTCAAGTACATTTTTGCTGCTCATAAATAATACAGGAGAAAAGCCAATGCTGCTGCATGCTTCCACCACCAAAATGCCACAAGTAAGTGAGTTGTTTGCTGGCAGATTGACAGTGATGGGAAATAAAATGTCATGGGATCAAATCATTAATCTTGTCAAATATTGTCATATGACAGGGGAAAATACAGGTGTGGAGATTGCATCGCCTGATAAAACATTACTTACAGCCATTTTTCCAATAAGCGATGGACTCTGTGCTGTCAATATTTGGTGGGGATGTGAGGTATGCCCTAGCGAAGGCCATTTTGTGAGGAGCAGAGAGCCTGCTGGGAAAAATACAGTGGTTCATGCTGGGTCTCCGGGAAGCTGAAAAGCCACCGGCAAAAAGCTATGAATTATTTTGAGCGCAAAATACATTTTCTTTGAAGACTGTCGGGCCATTAGAGCCCTTTTGCTCCCTTTTAAATTGTTTTTATGCTGTGAGTAATGTTAACCTTTGCTTTTGTAGTCATGAAATTCTCTCTGCACCTTTTTCCCTCCTGGCACAAAGCACAGATGGGCTGGAAAAGGCTGGAAATAAAGTATAGGAACCATTTACTGTGACGAAAGACTAGCTGTGAGGAAAGAACTAAGGCTTTTATTCTGACGTCCACAGACCTGGGTACAGTAGTATAGTGGAGACTCAGCGTGCATAAGAATAAAGCCCTACTGAAATAACCATCTTCAATAATAAAGCTCGGAGAAGATTTTGCAGCAAAAAACTTTGAGATGATGCCTGAGGGCCAAAAATCTTGTGAAAAGTTAAACTATAGGCGGTATAATTAAGTGCAGGACAAATTGCACTGCTGAGAATAATCGTGAGTTTTTCAAGAAGGAAGTGGTCTGGTTGTTTACATGACCACCATGGATGGATTATGAGCTAATGGTCCCCTGGGCACAGACATGTACAAGACCCCCCCCTTTCATAATACCAGTGCATAAGTCTTATTAGTGGTTGCTTTAGATGTTGTATTTATAGTTTAGTCCAAGTTTTGTTGTTGTTTCAGACTTTTTCTGTCCACACTGATACTACTGATACTACTTTTAATAGACTGAAACACTTGAGCTTTCAAATATTCTGTCTTCAGTAGTAGTGAATATCATGGTTAATCCACTGTGTTCATCAGAACACAACAATGTAAGTAGGTAAACTACTTGTTGGCCACTGTTTGTGTCATTAACATATATGTTGTCTTTTCAGTCAGTTAGTCTTTCTGATGAACTCAGGCCCTCTGGAGTGTCTCCTCTGTCTGTCAGGATGTCTGCCCTGGGGTCTCCCTGAATGTAAGTTTAACATGTTAAGAGGTTCACCTTGATTTTCAAAAGGGAGATTTAATTGTTTCATGAAATTACTCGAAGTTGCTAATCACGACTGAGAAAAACTATCTGGATATTTGTTCCCAAGGACAAGACAAATCTTCAGACTCATTTTTCTCGAGTTTTTGAAATGTTGCTCCATGCTCATGAATAATTTGATATATTTAAATCATTGCCTGGGTCCTTGAATTTGCCGACTCCATTGGATTGATGTCCATCAGACTGTAACAAGTTGACAATTCTATCAAGCAAACATCGACATTCACCTAAAACAGTCTACATCCTCACCGCCTTGCTAAAGGGATGCAAAGTGCCAAAGGGCGTTTGTGTTTATTTAGTTGACATTATAGTTGTATTCATAAGATGTCTACTGTGTTCTTGCAGGCTGGCTCAGGAGGAGGACTGATCCCACTGTGTTGAAAGCCAATTTTAAAGCAAGGTAGTATTTAAGCTATGCATGTTTTTCCTCTGCTTGTTTGTGTGTGCCTCTGTATAAAAGAAGTGTCTGGGTTGTCATTTGATTTATGTTTTTCTTATCAAACTCTAAAGCTTAGTGTGCATCCTTGTCTCCTTGTCTTTTTGTCTCTCTCTAAAGTAAACTGGCGTTAAAAAAAAAATGATAAGTGCTTCATGTCTCTGCAGGACTGCAGGTGAGTTGATGTTTTGACTCATGTTTCTTCTACAGATTGGTTGAAGACAGACTCCATAAGGATCACGGTTCTAAATTTGCAACCCATTTTCAATTTAAACACTTTGTCGACCACGTACACCCATGCCAGTATTAATGTTTCACTGCACACTCAGTCTCCAGTATTCATCTATAATGAATGTTAGCAATGGAATAAAAAAGGCACAGTGTCAGTTTTAAGGATGCTGCAGATTTAAAATGGAGAAGTTAAAAACAATAATACTTTCAGTGATTAAAATGAAAAGCTAATTTTGATCAATTTATGATTAAGAATCAGAATTGTCCCCCCTTCAGATTAGAAAATACTTTCCCCTTGTACTTAGGAAAAACGACTTTTCTAGCTGTTATTGTATGTGGAGAGATGTTTCACTCGTAGGTCAGCGATAGATATTTGAGAACAAATAAAAACACCAGCAGTGTCTGATAAGGATTGACATCATTGCTGTTTGAAAATGTTTATTGTTGCAGAAGTTGCTTATCCGAAATGTATCTGTCGAGTCTCTCTTTAATCTCCTCTCCGCTCATTAATATCCAGCCAACAGCTAAGTAGCCAGCTTATGAAAGACTCTTATTAATGCCATCAATACATGTATTATGCATCCCTTTGATCTCGTGGGACTACCTTGTGAGTGTTATTTAGCATTTCGTAAACAAACCTATGACTGAATCCTTTGGTGTCAAAAAATTCACAGAGGGATTGTCATATTTGAATTATATTGCAAAAAGACATCAAACCACCAAAGGTCTCTTTCAGGTTTTTCCTTCTTTGTAGATATACCCCCAATTTCACACTTACTCCTCCCCCATCTCCATCACCCCTGTTTTTTACATTAATATGTATGTATTTAATGATACATAATGACGGGTAATAAAATGTTAGGGTAAGTCAAAAAAAAAAAAAAAAAACATTGCCATGGCAACCACCTGGGCTTCTACAAAGAGCAAAGTGCACATGGCTGTGTAGTTTCATGTTATTACATCTGCTTTAAGGTGTGTGTGTGTGTGTGAGTGAGTGTGTGTGTGTGCACGTGTGCATCAGTGTGTGTGTGTGTGTGTGTGTGTGTGTGTGTGCGTGCATGTGTGCGTCAGTGTGTGTGTGTGTGTGTGTGTGTGTGTGTGTGTGTGTGTGTGTGTGTGTGTGTGTGTGTGTGTGTGCACACGCTCAGAGGACAGTGAGATGGAGTTGTGGGGGTTTGGAATTGGAAAAGAGAGAGCAAAGCACACACACACACACACACACACACACACACACACACACACACACACACACACACACACACACACACACACATTAAACACACACATGCACTGTAATTGCCCATGCTATTCAGGAGCACTCCGTTGCATTGTGCGGCTTTGGAGCGGGATAAATGGTGGCCGTGGCATCAGGGTAAATCTATTAGGAACCCATGGCCCAGGCTTTGTATCTAAACCTCATTTTGGTTTTGTGGAGGGGAATGGAAATGATACAGGGGCAAAACTGGGGGAAAAACTCTGTTTAGACCTTGGTTTGGATGTTTTTCGTTTTTTGTTTTGGTTGTTTGTTGTTTTTTTACAGTTGACACTGTATCGGCCTTATAATGCTCATACTTTGTGATGTGTTATTTTCCTCCTGAACCTTTCCACAAATATGATTTGATGAGACAAAGACTTGAGGTGCTTATTCGGCGGACATGCGTTTCATGAACACAAAACAAATGAATACAGAAAAAATAGACATGCGACACCGTCAGCGCTGGCTGGAGACACAAAAACATTGTTTTTTCAAGCCGCCTATCGGTGCAAACCTTATGAAAAGAACACAGAGCAAGACAAAACAAACCACTTTAGAGGCTGTGTCTTCCTCCTGCTCCATCAATCTCATGCAAATGGGTTTGAGAACAATAAGTTTCAGTGGGTATATGAGTGCATTTGAAGCTTGTGCGAAGGCTGCTGTTTTTGCCAGGTAGGACTCCATTTCAACAAGATGAGGCAGGGGTAATAGATGTAGCAGGGGGTCGGATGGCTGGCAGCGCGCTTGCTTACTTTTCTGTCAGAGTGTGTCTGTGTGAGAGAAATTTAACTTAGATGCCAGTGTGTATGTGAGTGGGTTTCCTGTGTGTGTGTGTGTGTGTGTGTGTGTGTGTGTGTGGGGGGATGTAAACAGTGAAAATGCATTTGCCTCCCCCTCTGCGACTGTGTAAATCAGAGGATATAGTGACAGTTGTAACAATCTGTTATGTGGAAATCACTTTTCTGCCTCTTATTCTCGCGGCTCTCAGTGTGACAGAGAGACGGATGGATAGATAAAAAGAGAGAGAGAGAGAGAAAGAGAGAGAGAGAGAGCAGGAGAGACTTTGGAGAAAGTGGAGATGTCTCAATTTCCATGAATCTTGACGTTTTGTGTATGTTGGCACTGACATACAAAACTACTAGACAGATTGAAGATGTTTCTCTTTCCCTCAACTTATTTATGTGCCTTCTTTTTTTCCTCTTCTGCTCTAATCATCACTTTCTTTACTCTCTCATATACCGTAATGCACTCTGGGCTCCCTCTATGTGGCTCTCTCCGACTCCCTTGTACATTTCTGCTTCCCTCTTCCTTTTTCCCTTCTGATATTTTTCATAGAAGCGTCTTTTCAAGTGTGAAATAATCCTACTCCCCACATAGCCTCTTTAAAAAAAAAAGGGGGGGGAAAAACTTTGTTAAGGGAGCATGCTGGGAAAATAGCAGTGTGCCAGCTGCTGTGGGTATTCTGGACTCAGACTGGTGGGTGTCCACTCTTAGAAACTGAACAGATACTGGCAGCTAGCGCTCACCTGGGTTTTTTTTTTGTGTGTGTCTGTGTGCAAGCATGCCCTAAGTGGGAGGAAGGCTGTCAGTAACAATGCCAAGAAGCCAGGGACAGGGGATTATTGAAGCCCCTCTAGGCCGCTCTCTCCCACTGCTATCAGCGAAGGAGAGCTGTCTTTCTATCAGCTGGGCTAACCAACACCATGCATTTATGTTACTTGTAAACAATGTTTCTAAGCCTGGTTTTCCGTTCAGGGGAGTGTATTCAGACGCCTGCTGAGAGGAGACAGCTATAAAAGTTGGGTGACGATGATAAGATGAAAAAACCAAAACAAAAATATATGGATATAGGGTGGAGTTTTTACCCCAGACAGACATATCACAGACAGTTTAAATTGCTCTGTATTGGCTTTCTAGCAAAAACATCATTCAGCTGTCATCTCCGGGAGCACATGCCAGAATCAAGTCTTTGTTTATGTCTTCTGCGTTACATCGCTCGTCTGATACATGTCACGGATATGTCTGAGCCTGTTTAAAGATTTAACTAAATCCCGCGGAGTGACGTAAGAGCGCGGTAAACTGAAGAGATGCCATGCAACAGAAACACATTAGCCGTGTCTCCAGAGTTCATCCCGGGCTGTGTACATGTAGCGGGCAGCTCTGGACACATGCCATGACAGTTGATGGTTGGGAGATGCTGTTGGTTGATTTGATTATTGAGTCGAGAAAAAAATGGCTTCCCCCCTCTCAGGGTAATCATTTCGCAGCCGTCATGGCGCTGCTAATCAACCATCATAAGCTTCATTCCCGGCTAAGAAAGCTGTGTGCAAATGCTCGGGAGTACGAGGAATGTTCCTTGTGTGTGTTATGGAGATGCCCCCTGGATCTTGTCCGGACTCTAAACCTTGGTCCAATCCCTTCGTCATCAACATCCCTCTCAGTTACACTAATGTGCTGATTATCCAAGTCTGGGAAAATGCAAGCTGGACGAACCAGTGTGCATGTAAATCGACGCGTGTGAAAAAGAAAAATCCAACTTTTTCCCTCAGCTCTGTGTGGGAACAATAAATTCTCTCTTTGAGTCTTCGCACTGCAGCCATACCTGCTGAACCTCCTTTCTCACATCTCTCAGGTGTAATTTCAGAGTGTACTATACATCTGTCACAAATTAATGATCATTACCGGGGTGTTTGGTAATATTCCAGCAGCGCTAGTGACGATTGGTATTGCCTTTGTTTGTAACAGTGGATCCACGGTAGCAGCAGTGTGCTTTTGTGCCCCCTTCCAACTACTTGTTATCAGCAGGGCCATGCTTTTAAGAATTACCTGCTTAGTTAATCAAACAATTTGTCTTGCTTTGAAACAACGACAGCTCGTTTGATTTGCCACTGAGGAAAACTGTATGCTCACTTTTACTCCTGCTCAAAAATGTCTTTTACTTTACTCTCTGCAGCACTAAGCATTAATGCCATGTTAGAGGTATATATTTCTGAGGTTCTTTCTTTACCCAAGTCTGAGTTTTCTTTTCACTGTCGGATGAGCGGAAGAATATCTTTGGGGACTACATTCAAACAACTTCAAAGCCAGCGATCTAAACATTCTCTGCAATACGTAGGTATATCTATGGCATTCATTCATTTAAATTTCTCTATTTATGGTATTGATAACTCACACTTTTTCAAATATACACTGTTTTCCTTCCGAGTCTGTTTTATAGCCGCAGTATTTTTCTCTGCATGTACGTACATTTAGGGATGCACATAAGCACCCGCATGCAAACCTGAAACAATTCCAGCCCAAAACAAACACTTCTAAAATTCATCCATACCACAATTAATTACACAAAACAGAAAAGTGTAATCATTGCACCCCCCCCTCCTTCTTTGGAAATTGAAATAGGTTTAATAGATGGATGCTCTGGGATTGCTCATTACCATTGACCCCTCCTGTAATTATCAGACCCATTTGTGTAATTCATAATGGACCTGTGGCAACAGTGAACCAGGGACTACATAAAGGCTAGACTGCGTGGTCCAGGTCCACACAGCAGGTTTCTCCCAGGGGGGCTCTCAGTGGGTTTATGCAAGAGCATTGTTGTTCATTTGTTTTGACTGTTGATGATGCATTTGGTTATAATGTTACTATGGAGGGACTATAGAAGATCAAGTATAATATATGCGTACCCTGAAACAAAAAGTAAAAGAGAGTAAGTGGCATAATGACAAAATGAATCTGTTGTGTTTATATTCAGCTCATAACTTGTGTTTCACTCAATTTCCATCATTTTAAGTCTTTTCCATCTTCGCTTGACTTTCACCTTAAACTGCATATTCTATTACATTTATATTGAATAAAATTATATTTTCTTGACTGACTTCCAACTCCCTCCTTGCCTGTCTATTTGTTTAAAATGGCACAGTAAAATATTAAACTCTGTATGATTTTTTTCTTCTATTGGTGTAAAGCCTCTATACCAGCTGCCAGCTGAGGCCGGGAACACACACTGAGCTTTTAAAATCGTTTTATTTTCTCACTGTCACACTCGATGAGTTTATGACATTACATATGTAATAACAGACTACTGGATAAAACGCTGCTTGAATTACGCGGTGTGCGGATTGATAGGTTGTCCGAGGTTGCTGGTTTGCCACTGTGCAGCACTGATCACAATGGAGTTTGTAGTTTTATGCAGTGTTAAAAAAGCTTGTTTTGAATTCAATATTTAATTCTATTTGGGTTAATAAGTCTTTTTATATGTATTAAATGGCTAAAGGAATATGAAAGAATAAGAGTCTCACATGTGTAGCTGATTAAGTATTTATGCCTTGAAACATGAACACCACATTGATCATTCAAATCAAATGACAGAGTTCAACAGATTGAACAAAAACTCTCTCCTCTCTCTTTCTGCCCTTCTTTCCTCTCTCAGGTCGACCTCCTTTCAGGAGTTTGTAGCGCTTGAGTCGGAGCTCTGCACCCTAAACTTCCTCTTCACAGTTGTCTTCCTGCTGTTTGATGAAGCAGGCAACAGAGTGACCACGTTTGGTAAGTAACTGCTGATTTACAGGGTTAGATAAAGTGATACTGCAGTCAGGCTTGCATGTATGTACTTTGCTTCTCATTGAAACCATTAGCATGTATAGGGTAGGTGCTGTAAAGTGCTTTACAGGAGACCTGGAATTATGACAGAGTGCTGAAAACTAAAAGCCTCAGAATACCATGGTCACTTAAGTTACATAAACACAATTCTTTTAAATATGTGTTTTAATATTTTCTCAGATGTATGTATTGACCGATTACTTCTAATGGATTTTATCTTGTTGAAAAAAAGCTAGGTTTTACTTATGACAAATGAGGGAAACCTAGAGTCTAAGATGTGCAGATTCTTACTTCATTTTTAAGCAGTAAACATCTTTACACATTAATTACTCTAATGGTGTTATGTAACTTGACATAAAAGTTCAAGTCCTGGCTCTGCCTTCAGTTCTTTGCATTTAACATTTACCAAAGACTTATTCTGCCGGTCCTGACAGGGAGCCTGTTCCTCTTTAATGCACCGCTAAAGAAGTTTTCATACAAACACCTCTTTTATTTATGTGACGCCCTGACCTCCACTCACAAACAAAAATACTGTACAAGGTCCCGTATAGAAGGTAAGGTCAGATTTGGAGGTGGAGAGGGCTGGTAGCAACTAAAAGACAGAGAGGAAGATGCTGCACGGGGTTGGTAGCTCTTTGTGTGTGTGTGTGTGTGTGTGTGTGTGTGTGTGTGTGTGTGTGTGTGTGTGTGTGTGTGTGTGTGTGTGTGTGTGCATGATTGGCAGCAGAGCTCTGATGCCTGGAAGCTCCGGGGTGAAAGGGAAGACATTTGGACTCGTTGCTTATTTCACATTTGCCTAATTGATTTAAACAAGTCTAATGCCAGCCTTCTGTAGGTGTGCGAGGCGTTAGCGCATTAGGCTTGATTTGAAATGCAGCTCACACATCCCGCTCACAAGCAGGGAAGAGTAAGTGAATTTCATTTTAATTGTTGCTGCCGACAGGGTGCAAGATCATCGCAGCTGATAATATATGCACATATGTAAATTTTCATATTTAAAAGGATCAATTAGAGTGACGCTGTCTTGGTGGCAATTAAAAGGTCTGCTGTTTTTCTGCGTCTCCCAAAGGTTAATGAATAACCCGATGCCTGTGAGTTATGAGCCTGGCATACAAGTGGAAAATTGCATGAAAAACATAACTCACATCATGCCATGCACAAACACTGACGACAGTGTCTGCCACTTGCATCGGGCAAAAGCAAATAACTTGTGACTCAGATTATAGACTTGTCAAAGTGGCTTTATTGTGATGCATTACAGAATTCTCCTTTTTTTCTCCCTTGCTCCCTTCTTCTCCGGTCATTAGATTAAAGACCAGAGCTCAAAATACAGAACACCCTTCTTTATTACCTATTAAAAACATTAATAGCTGCAGCTCCAGTTGCATTAAAGGCCCGTTTGTTTTCACATGCTATAAACTGCCTGTACACTGATTTCTTTTTATTTCATCTTTCTATAAATCCATTTTTTATTTGATAATAACCAGAGTAATTTCTCTTGAGCACAGGCGGCACAGTGGTCTGAATTTCTTAGCACTTAAAAAAATAAATGTGTAATTTGGTGGAATGTGGAGTTCATAAAAATTGCAGCATGAAATGCAGTTGTGCGTCAGCCAGAAAGACAAAAAAAAAGAAAGAAGTAAAGAGGACTGAGTGTTGACAGGTCTATAAAAGCTGATAATATAAACGGCAGCGGCCTCTCCTTTAAAGAGTTAAAGGCTGTATATTTATTGCCTCATTAAAGTGTAGAAAAACAATGCACAAGCTGTCTTCCCTCAGAAGGTAAGGCTGAAGTAAATATCACCTTTCTCTCTCCCGCTCTCTCCCTCCCTTTCTGTCTTTATAAAAAATTGCTTTTTCCTCTTTCCCTTTCTGCACTCGTTCAGCGCGGCTTGTTTGGTAATAAGAAACAGGTTGCTCTATTGGTTTGTTTTTGTTTCTTTAGTAAGGCTGTAATTTAGGACTCATGTTCAGTGTCTCTCCACTCCACTGGCTGCAGAGGCTTAGAGGGTTCAGGCAGGGGAATGCGAGTGAGAAGAAAAGGCTTTTCTCCCCTGAATATAGAGCCTCCACAGCTCAAACACGTTCTGCCATGTGTCATTCAAGACTGATTTAGAGCTGAGGAACTTAAATCTCAATCAGGGAAGAATTGTATTCTGGAGATTGACATTGACGTTTTGTCACAAACAGTTACAGACGTTTTCTTTTCTAGCCAAAATCAAATAATTACTAATGTTAACCATAAGATAGGAAACACATGCTGTTTGTTAAGACCTGACTCATTCGACTTTGTAAAAAGAAAAGACTTTAACTTGATTAAAATACGTTGGAAGTATTTGATAATAGCTTGCTATAAAAACAGGATGAACATAAAGGAGAGGATTTGAATGTGGTGAAGGCCTCATACTGTACATTGTTAGTGTACACTCATTAGCCTGAAAAGTGGATTCTGTAAAGACGTCACAGAACTGTTTTACCTAAAGCTAATTGCTAATTAATGTATGTTTAAATTACATATAAAGTACATGTGTTCACACAGGTAATCAGTGTTTGAATAACAAGGTTTACTTAGACTGTACCGGGTTTCATTTGGAGGTACTTTTGCTTTATTGGAGTGCTTTGAGGGTTTTCACAATAAAAAACTTTCAAACTTCTACGTGATTCTGGTAAAAATAAAGAGGAAAAGATAAATATGTGTCAACAGCTATGGTGATACCACAGAAACATGAATACACGTCAATAGCTGCCAATATTGGGTAATTTTATGACCAACATTTTTTAGGGAAAATCCTGCACGATGTCTAAATTACACATAATCATATTTTCGTAATCTAGAAAGTTCTCTTCATTTATGATTTGCATCTGAAAAAGATCTGAGGTTATTTTAAAGCTTCTGTATTTTTTGATTCCATCGATCCTAAAATTATTTAATTAAGTTTTAAAACATGTATCGAAAAGTATCAAAGTACCACAAAACGTTCACAACCTTTGTGCTTTCCATTTTTTGCTCATTTGTTCTTCTACTCTTCCACATTAAAAAAAAGGAATATTGTACTTTTCCATCATAGATGTATTTGACTTGACATGGTTGCTTTGTTGCAGTAGCTCCGTCCGTAGGGACTTGGTTTGGGAACTGGAGGGTCACTGGTTCAAGTCCCTGGTGTGCACCAAAACTGGAAATTGATCTGATAGCTGGAGTAGGTGCCAGTTCCCTTCCTGAGCACTGCCGATGTGCCCTCGAGCAAGGCACCAAACCCCACCACCCACCAGCTTAGGAGCACTCGCTGTGGGCATACCCTCCCTCTGACCTCTCTCCATTAGTGCATGTCAGTGAGATGTCAGTGTGTGTGTATTTCAGCCTATGTGTGTTTGTGCATGTTCAACAACAGAGTGTAAAATTGTGGTATTAATAAAGTATTCTTCTTCTACAACTCATCATGCAAAACACATGATCAATTCCTTAAAACACGTCTTATTATTGTGACAGTCTAAAGCAGTGGTTCCCAAAGTGGGGGTCGGGACCCCCAGGGGGGTCGCTAGCCACCAAGAGGGGGGTCGCGAGATGCCGTCCATAAAAAATAAAAAAGCATATATTTTTACTCATTTTTGTAAATATACAAAAAGTACATATAATGTCATATAAGACAGTATCATTAAATGAAATGGAAATGAAATTAATGTGTACATTTGTATGTACTATTGTAGTATGTATTGTTGTATTATTTTGTGTTCCTAGTTTTTGGATAGGTTTATTAGTGTGTGCGTGGCTGTCGCTACATTATATACCTAACTAACCACCTTAAAGAATAGTGGGGGGTCCCCAGTTTCTGTCACCCTTATTTTGGGGGTCACGACCTGAAAAGTTTGGGAACCCCTAGGCTAAAGGATCCAAAGTCGGTCCTGACTGTCCAGCTGAAGTGCCACTCACATAATGATGCATATCATTTAATAAAATGAAATAAAAACAAGTACATGGGGTGTGTCTCTCCTTTATTTGTAGTGCTTTAAGAAGATTTTGCAAATAATACTTCTGTACATTATCATGTCAAGATATTGAATTACATTATTGTTTTAAATGGCTGCATCCTTGTAGTCAGGATAAGAGCAACTACATGTAGTCACCATTTAAAGCTGCTTGCCTTTCTTGTCTTTGTTTCCAAGGAGGTGAAGCAGGTCTTCATCAGACACCAGCACATCCACCAGCACATCCACCAGCACATCCACCAGCACATCCACCAGCACATCCACCAGCACATCCACCAGCACATCCCCGTCAGGCTCAGGTAGGACTGACGGATTTCACACGGCTGCACTTTCACACAGAGAGCGATGAGAAGCTCAGCTGTGGAGAGTTCACCCAGTTTCTTTCCAATCATCTGCTTGCATCTTTGTCCCCTCACTCCTCACTCCTCACACTTCACTCTTTTCTGTCTTTCTTCCCGTCTTTCTAGCTCTCTTCCTATTCTCCAGTGACCATCGTAGATAGTCAATAAATCTTTATTAACTGATATATGTGATGGCACACACTGCCCTGTCTTAACATGTTGTTTACAAGCTGTTCATACAATCCTGTCATGTAACTGTAGATACTTGACTTGACTTTGCCAAGACAAATATGCAGGCTTACAGACACGCTCCTCTCCCTCTCAAACACAGCCCTCCATATTGACCAGATTAGTCATTAATGAAACACTGAGGTTATGTTTATATTTGGTACATATTCTGCATTTGTTTTCCATTAGCTGACATACACTACTGCTTTGCTCTGCTCCACATAGTCCGATCAGGTAGATTCGCACTTCTACCTCCATAAATAGTGTAGCTGGAATATTCCTAGCGTATATGTGGTGTGGGAGCCATTTTCCAATATGATGTCTAGACTTAAATCGGGGCCTGAGAAGGCAGAGGTGGGGTGGAGTGGGTGGGAGAGAGGGCCATGAGCTGTGCCAAGTTTGCATCCACACTCACCATGTATCTGAATGAGCTTTTTATATTACTCTTAACTTAGACCAGATGCTAACACACAGTGGGCAGCGTGGATATTGGGACATTGTTATAAGTGCATGCTTCCCTGTGTGTGCATGTGTTTGAACGTACGCTGTGTGTCTGTGTGTGTTTATCTTACTTATCTGCTTTGCCGTACGTGTGAGCGGAGGCGTGCGAGCTTTGTGCATCTGTGATGTCTGTTTGTGTATCTGTGGGTTTTATCCCTTGTGTGTGTGTGTGTGTGTGTGTGTGTGTGTGTGTGTGTGTGTGTGTGTTTGTGTGAGAGTCTGTGGCGCTGTGGCGAGTGGACGCTGCACTTTTGCATTGACAGCGTGCCCAGTTCTCTCCCAGTCCGTCACTCAGTGGTTTCCAGCTCCTCACAGCAGCAGGCCAGCAGCCAGACGCACTCCTTGCTCAGTATGAAATTCACATTTCCTGCTCACGCTCGCTGTATTTGATCATTTCTCATAGCTTTTCCTTCATGCCATAATAAATGTCAGAAGCAAGAGAAAGTAACGTTATTGCTGGATGCCTCTCTGTGTAGGTAAGAGTCAGGGATGTTCAACAGAGAGTCTGATCAAGAGGTTGCACATAGCTTACATTTCATCTTTTATCACTTGCCTCACTGGTCTACTGATATTCACACGAGAATGTTCTAAATCTTTTCATTTGACACTTCTTATGCTGCCTAGGTTGTCTCATTGATAAGACACATTAATACCAAACTTATAGTACTTTGGTACAAGCAAAATCAAAGGTATTGACAACTTGCTTCTATAGTGAGGTATCAGCTGCTGCAATGATTGACGACAGGGCAATTAGTGAAGCACAACGTTTCCGAAATCAGAATGCAAACCTGTGTAATTACTACACACTCCTGTGATCGCACTTCTAACCAATGATTTATTAATAGACACAGAATTAAATGCCATTCAGACAATAGAAAGCACACATCAGAGCTGAAAAAGTTCTCAGAGTTGTGAAAACCACCGCCCACTCTCACGCACCATATTCTAAATATTTTTCAGTTATTTTTATAATTCCCTACCACCCATCTCCCCCCGCCGAGGAATGTTCCCATCCTTTATTTCCTCCTCTTCCTGCCGAACATGCATGTGTTTATTGTGTTTTTTTTTTTTTTTCTTTTGCTGCCATTGTAACCATGCCACTGCCAGATGCTCACAAGATGGGATTATCGGGGAAAACGTTTGCACCGCATATTTCTCACAAGGGCTCTCTCTGGCCAATTACTGTCTTGATGGAAGCCAGAGATTCTCACCAATTACATGCATTTTTCCCCGTCTCACGCGTGGACGCTGGCCAAGGCTCAGCTCGCACTGTCAGCGTGGTGTTGTCTCTGGTAGAGGCATTACTGATGGCACATAGTAGCCCATATTATAAACCCTGGCAAGTTAAAGGCATAGAGAGGACACAACATGTCCCACTTCTTTCGTAAGCACTAAAACAAAGTGAATGTTTGCCATTTCTTAATTTTGACTTCACTAATATTCATTTTTGTTGTTTTGAAGGGAGTGAAGAGGAGAATCACAACCTTTAAAAGCAAACGGAGGTGGCTTGTCTTGTGTTTTCATTCTCTTTCAAGGACTTTAACAGTGACTGTGAATGACTCAGTGGTCTCTTGTTGTCAGCTTTAATTCTCCTGCTTCCCTCACTCCTCTTCTAATTAAACAACGCTTCCCTGCAACACTCATACAGTTGAATTAAGTCAAGGTTTTAAGAGGCTGAGACTCTAAACTGCTCCATGTGCTGGACCACAGTTGTTTTGTTGCTCTGTGTGGTTGGTTGTGTGTGGTTTTTCGTTCGACTTGTCCAGAGGATCTAATTTTTTTCTCTCTCTATTTGGAGCTGGACACAAACACACAAAGATAAATCTAAACTTTTTCCGTGTTGCACATGCACACAGTCCTGTATGCAAAACATCACATTTAACTGTGGCTATCAATATTCATCTCCCCTCCTCCCTTTACTCTTCATAGTTTATTTCACTCCAAAAGTGTTTTGACCTACTCACAACTGACCAGAGAAGTGAGTCACGACACACAGGATGCTGACACCAAAATATCTCACCTTATTTACTTTGGGAGTGTTTACATGCGTCAATCTCTCCGCGTTTCCTTGCCTCTCCTTTCACTCATACACTCGGCGGAGCCCCTGCTGCGCTCAGGTGATACTGACACATGGCTGCTGCATTTGCTGTTTTTGCAAATCTGGCTCTTTTGTTGCGATGTCTATTCTTACTCCCCTCCGGTCTCCACTCAGCTTTGTGTAAATGTCACTCTTTCCCAGTTGTTTCTCTTGGGTGCCGCAAATTTAGAGTTCGATCAGTTATGCTGTCAGTGAAATATCACTCAAATTCAGCACAACAATAAGTCATAGCCTCATAGGGTTTTGTGTTGTGGTAATAACACTTTTTTGAGTTCCACTTATAACAATAACGTCTAAATCAATCAATTGTGCATGTTCAAGATTTAATCAGCACTTTTTGTGGCTTGAAAAAAGAATGTCCATTCTTCTTGGACAAGTTGATTATCATTCTTATAAACTAAATGATTTACTTGTACTAATACTTCATGCCAACTTTTACTGTACTTGCTACAATTTTATTTTAGAAAAACATGACTTTGCATTTGGATTATAAATTTGAACAATCTATTTCAGTTCAAATATTATTTTTTCCCATTTTATGACATTTGTGATATTTTGTGTGTAATACATAAATAGTATTGAAGCAAAAGGGCTTTTATTTTTTAAGATTTAGTTAGGGCTTTTTACTGTCACTGGATAGGACTGCTGAAAATAGACAGGAAATGTGGGAAGATAGTGGACGACGTGCACTAAACAGCGTCAGGCCCGGGACTCCAAACTGGGACCAGTGCGACCAGGACTGCAGCCTCTGTACATGGGCCCCTGCTCCACCAGTCAAGCCAAACCAGAGCTCCAAAGCAGCATTTTAAAATTGAAGAATTTTCAAAATCTTTAGCAGCATCTATACCTCTTATAGATTATTTTAATTAATTAATGTTCAAATTATCTCTTCAAATTATAAACTTGTGATTTGGTCCTAAATGATCACAAATAGTGATAGATTTTTTTTTCCATTTAGCATTTTTGAATTATTCAAATGGCTTGTTTTGTCCCCCCTGCAGGAGAACCTGGAGATATTCACTTTGCTGTGACAGAACCAAAAGAAATGCAAAATATCTTAACTTTAAAGAATCTGTGAGAAATAAAGAATACATTTAGAATACACTTATTATCATCAATTTACCATCAATTAATTGACTGATAGTTCAAGCTCTAAGTATGCTGGAAATAAGAACAAAAACTCCTTACAAACTTAAAGAAATGCTTAGAAGTCATTTAAATTATGCACACTTCACATGGTCATTTAGGCTGTTGGTATTGTAACAAAAACCTGTAAACTCAGGAAAAACAGCTTCATGTCCATGAAACACTTCAGGTGAGTCAACATCCAAACCATCTCACTGCTCTCAATCTTAATTCTCAGACACTGATTTTGGATTATTATTGGTCTGATCTCCACGTCTTTTGAGGTAACTGAGTGTCTTTATGTTAGCTTTGAGGAAGCATCTGCAGCAGCGGCTTGTTTACAGCCTCTCTCTGTAGACTTGTGGTTGCAGGTACCGATAATGGCTGCTAATTTCAAAGGCCTTGTGGGAACTGTCCCCACCGCAGCCTGCTGTTGTCCCTGTAGACCTTTGTGTGTACGTGTGCACCGGAAGAGAGACAAAGTGAGCAGTTGGGGTGATTAGCTGTCTTGCCTGTGTGTTAGTGTTTGTGTGTGTGTGTGTGTGTGTGTGTATGTTTGTATGGTTCTCCCTCAAGTGGGTTTAATGGGGATTTGGGGAGGGTGTGAAAAGCCCAAGCAACGCCTCACAGAAGGCAAGCGGCTGTTGGGGAGAGTAGACGAGAGTGGAGCCTGGCCAAACGCCGGTTCCCCTGAAACTGAGAGGGGGGGGGGGACCCTGCATCAAGGGGCCCATCAAAGCAAATACTGTGTTTTTTTATGCATATGTGTTAATATGAGCCAGTTTATGTGGATTCTAATTTATGAAGGCAACTTAAAGAGGTGTATGACCCACATATGTGTACAATAATACGCATTTACTGTATGATCTAACACCTCAAACTTCTCCGCTTTCTTCTCTGTACTTTCTCCCTCAAGAGATGGAGCTGGAACATGCACTGCTGGCTTTCGTCCAGCGAGACCGAGCCTGCAGCGGCTCCGTCTCAGCGCTGGACTTCAGGGACATTATGGTCACCATCCGGCCGCACATGCTCACACCCTTTGTGGAGGAATGCCTCGTGGCGGTGTGTTTTTTTTTCTTTTTCGCTTGCTCTGTGTCTTCTACTTGATTCACTGTCAAGCACATGAGACAAAGTACACCTATAGGAGATATGATAGACTTTGATAATTTAGCCTCATAATTTAGCTATCGTAGAACATGTGAACATAGATCTATTTAAGGTTTTTAGCAATGTTTAAAAATAGTAAAATATCTAATAATTTAAGTGTACAAAAATATATGATGATGAATACGTATATTGGAGTTTAATTCTGCAAAGCAATGCCCCTACACACTAGCTTTTATAAGCTATGTTTGCCACATATTCAGGCAGCTAAGAAGCCTAGCAACCTAACATTACTTTTTTCTCCATAACAGAGTTAAAGCCAAGACTGTTTTCTTCCATCTTACCACTTTTTTTTTTTTTCTGTTCCCTGGGTTTTCTTCTTTCTCTCACACCCCCACAACCGAACACCATGGCTTTCTCTTTCCCTGCATCTGTCCATCTCTCTTTACCCTTTCTGTCACCTATCATCCCTCCTCTGTTCTTCCTTCCCTTCGTTTTTTTTTTTTTTTTTTTTTTTTACTTCCCTCCCTCTCAACCACCCCTCTTCCATCTCTCTCTCTCTCTCTCTCTCTCTCCCTCCCTAGCTCCCTGCCTCCCTCCCTCCCCCGTGTCTCTGTCTTTCTCCCAACATGTCATTAAGTCTAACCTCTCTGGCAGTGTCAAAGCCGAGCAGGCCAGCTGAATGGGGAGAGATAGAGACAGAGATAGATGGAGACTGGAGCTTTACAGTCCATCATCTCTCTCCCCCCGTTTGTGTGTGAGCAGCTGTGTGCGTGTGCTCTATTTGTTTTCTGAACTCTGAGATGTTTGTCTTTTTTTTTTTTGTGTCTTGTCTTTGCCTTATGTGTGTCAGTGTTTTTGTTGAGCGTGTGTGTTTCTCCTGTGTGTGTCCATGTCTTGCCCCATTTCATAAACACCCTGTAGACTCTGTCATTTTCTCCACTGTGTTTACCTCACCGACCAGACATCTTGGTCTGCTGTTAGTAAACTCTCACACATACACACATTCAGTCATGCGCGCTCACACACACACACACACACACACACCTATGAAAACCCCCATAAACACCACAGACACATTAAAGGAGGTATTATGCCAGAACACATACAGAGAAACAACAACCTTTAATTCACTCACCACACATTGTTAATGATCAGCGCCACTCTTTTCACTCAAATACTGGTCTCTTCTTGCTTTCTGTGAAAGACTCTGTCTTATATATGTTGGGAGCGTCCATGCCTATGGGCCCATAGATATAAACAGATACAAAAGTGTCTCTCTTTTAGGGCAGTTTCATCCGAGTCAGAGCCTCCAGCCCTCGATACAACTGGCAGGGCTGCAGGCAACCTTTCCTCGATGTGTCTGTAAAGCAAACAGTGCCATCTAGTGAAAGGAACCCTCTGGATATTCTGTTGCCTCTTCCCTCAAGTGAAGAGCTGCAAAGCCTCTAGGTTCATCTACATAATACTCTGGCCTATAAGCTGCCCAAAGACAGGTATGTAGCAACATTTATGACATAAACGTCCTCCAGAGCTGCTTCTCTCGGAGTGTGAGAACATGACAAAAGATTTTGTGTGCAGTCTGGAATGTCCTCAAGAGCGCAGCGTCCTATTTTTAATCCGTTACCTTTTCTTTTTTCTTTTTTTTCTAGTTTCTGTTCTTTTACCACTTCCTCCACCTCATAAAGAAAGTTAATTAAAGTCCCTGAGCGTGTTGGTTATGTGATGGAAAAAAGTAGTGGTTGAAGCAGGTTTACTTCTCCCTGTGGAGGAACAGTAAAGAGTCACGCTGATGATTAACCACCGGCGTTTGTCAAGGTTTCTTCTTCACGTCTAATCTCTAAGCATATTCCTTGCGTGTTCATGTTAAAAAATAATCATGATATCAACATGCATCACTCAAGCTGTAGAGTCTAGTGTGATTGTGTTTGCAGGGTTTTTTATTGTATGTTTACATGTGTCATCATCCTTGCCTGGGTTGTTGGTGGCAGCACACCTCACCAGGTCAGCTCCCCGTACTTCAACAGCTTCTAATCACTTCTCCACAACATGGAGCTGATCAGGATGTCAACGAAGGTACACAATAACACAAACACCAGCCCATAATAAAACAGATAACACATCTGTATAGATGCAGTTAGTGCACAGATTGATACAGCCCTTCGCCACGGGAAGTATAAAACGTGTGATCACGATAATGTAGTTACACCGTTGATTTAAAGGGAGCGTGGAAACTGGCATTTCTTTGGTTTTTCTTCCTTCCCTGTGGCATTTCATGGGCTTTCTGGTACACACATCGGCCTACTGTCTGTCTTGTGTGTTAGTCATTCTGGCACTGGTCTTAGGGTAGCTTTTCCTGGGATGTTTAAAATAACGAAAATTTGTTTTTCAATTCTTCAAAACTGATAAAAATTGAGAGGAGCTTTATTTGTTAGCAAGTTAAAAAAAACATTTTGTAAGTTTTATTCAATATGAAAATTACTGTAAAGCAAAGATGTTCAGCTCCAAGGCCACTGAGATTTGGTATTTCTATCTATAGATCAAAAGGCCTTTTTCTTTTCAGGTTTTATTCTTTTTTTTCCCTCACGTCTGTTTTCTTGAATCCATATCTGTCTCGCTTGCTCATCCTGAAGTCTCTTACATTCCTCAGACCTGAGCTTGAAGCCCTGTTAGCGTTCCCTTTTTCTTTCTTACTTTCTCTGCCTGTTTTCTTCCTGACTCTCTTTCTCCTTCTCTGGTTGTCCAAAAAACCATTAAGGACTCTCTCCTCACCGCCTAAGGCCACTAGTGTAGCCTTATGATAATATCTGAAGCCTTATCAGGGGTGCGGACCGTGGCCGACCCAGACCAAGAGCCCATACTCTCCCCAGGCTGTTCCCAGCATGGGTACACAAATGCTGGGCTTGGCTCGACTGATGGTGGCCTGTAGCCAGCCAGACCTCCACAGCCACCACCCACCCACCCTCCACCCTCTGAGCCATTAAGACCTCCTCTGGGACTGTAAGTGCTCAGCTCTGTGTACGACTGGCTGGCAGAAAAACACATACTGTACACACCATCATGTATCAAGTGTGTGCGTATTTTGTAACGCACGATTTCAAACATTTTCTCACAAATGCACAACTATTCAGATACATTAACACGGCCAAGCATGCGCACATGCGTAATAATCCTGATTGATTCCGTCTGTGCAACAAGGCCACTGTTTTGCCTTGGGGACGCCATTACAGAGCTCAACGCCTACACAAAAGGGAGCGCACAGGCGTGTGTGAGGATGTGTGTGCGTACATGCATAGAAGACCTTTACAGAACACAGCTTTAATTTAGCCAGCAGTGAACATGACAAAGCGAATCATGACTTTGCTGGTTTACGAAGAGGTTAAATCAGGTGGGTTTTGATGAAGTTCATCTGAATAAATACAGTTCTTTACGTGTATCTTCATTTGTTGGGTCTAAACTGATGATATTTTCACAAATCTATGAATAAAGGTCCTTTGGCAGGACACAGGGGCTTGTTACAATAATGTAAATTAAACTAATCCGGTTTCTACCTGGAGGGTTTCTTTATCATGTTGCTATGTTTTTATATCAGGGATTTTTAGTCATGTCAGCAGTATGGCTCGATGGTTTGGCCCTGTAGGCTATACTCTTTCTTTCTTGGTCCTGACTGAAATATCTGTAAAAAATATTTAAGTTCTCCTGAGGAAGAAGTTTGTTGATCCTCAGACTTTAAATCTTTTGTCATCATCAGAAAAAAAAACCTTATACTTCAAAACTAATTACAATCTCAGATGAACTTTGCATTTGGGGCTAATTTGCTAATGTTAGTATGCTAATATGTTATACAAAGATGTTGAGTTTCAGATCTAATGAGCCCCTGAAGTCCAAAAAAGTACGTATTAATAACTTGTGAACTTGTGCCTACAATGTTGTTATCTTGTGTGCACAACATAATATCTGGTTCACACAAGATATGCTCTAACTTGTGGGCAAAAGACATTATGTTGACAGATGACAGATACTTTTTGGACTTCAGTGGCTCAGTAGAGATCGCCATGTTAGCAGTGTCGCTTTTAGAATTTAAGCGTTCTTACAAAACTGTTGACTTTATGCACAAGCACAGCCTCAGAACTTGATTTCCAGCAATATCATGAAAAACATTTTCATTGCCATTTTTACGTCGCGTTTGAACGGTCATTTTCTTGCACTGCTCTCACAAATGTTCTCTTTTAAAACACTTTCCTGTGGTTTGTAATTGTTTTCAGAAGTGCTGTGTAAATAACAATGACTATTATAACACTGACCTTCGTTAAGCACTCATTAACTCAGCTCATTAACAACAGAGCTCTAATCTCCTTAACAAAGGATTGCCAGAAGAGTTAAACTTTAATAAATCTGTAATATCCACTTGTTTATTTAAAACATTTCACAGTTAGCTTGAGTGTCACTACAAAAACATCCCGAGTTGTTTCCTAACAGATTCTTTCATCACATGAATTAGTCCTCATCTGAACTAGAGGAGGAGGCTTAACTGTAGCTAACAGATACACTGTCAAGGAACAGACAAGACCATTTTGTAGATCTGTGCTTTTCATTGTAATAATCTATTGGCTAGACTAGTTAACAGAGAGACAGGTCAGTCAGGGATGTGTGTAAATGTTCATGTGTATAGTGACCATGAAGGTAGATAGGTTACCATGTGATCTCTCCAACTTGGTCTGTGCGTACATGCGTGGGTATTGACGAGTTCATTCTTCCATGGTAATACTCTCTTAGATTGCTTGTGAGCATTACTTGCATTTACCCATGGATGTGTGTGTGTGTGTGTGTGTGTGTGTGTGTGTGTGTGTGTGTGTGTGTGTGTGTGTGTGTGTGTGTGTGTGTGTGTGTGTGTGTGTGTGTGTGTGTGTGTGTGTGTGAGTGTGTGTGTGTGTGTGTGTGTGTGTGTGTGTGTGTGTGTGTGTGTGTGTGTGTGTGTGTGTGTGTGTGTGTGTGTGAGAGAGAGAGAGAGAGAGAATCAGAGCATGCCTCAGGGGTAAGCTGAGCCTTGGCGGGGTGAATGGCTCCAGTGTAGGACGACTTTGTCACAACCCCAGCCTGCTGCTCTGTGAATAAAGCAGGTCAAACAATGCTGACTCCTCCACTGTAAGCCAGCCTACAGTCAACCTGTTCTTTATTCCACCAACAATAGACCATGTCTTAAGTTACTGCATACTGAGGTGGCTCTGAATAACTCCTAGAGTCCATAACTCTACATGGACATATTTTCTGTTCCATTTTCCTATGATGAATTCAACATGCTTTGACACTTCTTGCTACTTTCAACAGAGTCACAGAAGGTAACCAGTGTGAGTGACAGGGCTTTAGGGAAAAAAATCACCCAAAAACAAAACAGCCTAACATTTAACACAGCTACTCCTTACAGCTTCTTTATTAATAGAAATGGTTCTTTTGCTAAATGTTGCTTAGTGCTGCGCTCCAACGTTAATCCATCCATGATGGATTAATGTTGGTTCTTTGTAGATTATATAACAAAGTGTAAGGTATTTTACCTGCTCTTTTGTATAGTGTCTTTAGCTAACATTTGTTGTCAATTGGCGCTATACAAATCAAGATCGATCGATTGATTGTATTCCACTAGTAACACAACAAAACAAATATAAGAACCCTTTTTACCAATAGACAGGATTCAGTTTTCATTTTCTCCATCTATCTAGATAAATATGCAACATGCCCACCAACATCTTATCTGGAACCACATATTACTGACTGATATACATATGGAGGGAGATGGGAAAAGACATCCAAAACTGAAAAATATTGACTTGCAGTAAATGCTAACACAGCAACACTCAGAATGGCTTTTCTGCTGCATAAAAAAAACCTTTAAAACTGTTATTTGATTTGCTCACAACACATTATAATAGTTCTAAATGTGCAAATAAGCACTTTGTCTTTTGTGTAATATGATATAAATTGATTATTCTGAGCCTTTTATACCGCATCATGATGAGTTAGTAAAAGAATAAAGAGGTGTCAGTCACAGTTGTCAATCATGGAAACTGCTTGTGTTCAGGATAACAGATATAGCCTTAGGCTAATCATCAAGCTATCTGCGAAATATTTTGAATGATTTTCATGTGTGTAATGGCCGGGTGTAACATGTCACACATTAAAAATATATCCTAACAAAGTGAAAGTTCCAACTGTTGATCTGCAGATAACAGCAGCGTGTGGTGGATATTAAGACAAGCTGTAGTTTATGGAGGGGCATCTTAAATGGCATTTAAAGATTTTTGTTTACCCAAGTAGAAAACATTTCTGCTGCTTTATACCACATATCTACAAAACAAACTTAAGTAGATGAAATATCATTTGGGATCTGGATCTCGAGGCTCGTAGTTTGTTGTCATTGACGAGGGGCCAGTCTATAACGATTCTCCCTGTGCGCCTCACTGTGGAGGTCTGCAGACCCGAAACACACTGGAGGAATTATTCATATTCCATCTGACCTGGGATTACCTCAGAACCCCCAATACTCTACTCTAAAATAGTCTTCGATGTAGAATTCATATAAAAGAGATGATGAATTACTGAACCAATGGATTTAGAAAAATAATGCTTACTACATCCTATTTGTGAAACAGAGAGGCAGCTAAACTGTAGCATTGAAACAGCTGCTTCAAAATACATCCCGTCCGTTTATGACTCTACTTAGATGTGTGTCTGTATTCGCTCTAGTAGCTCAAACATATTCCCCTCAGGTTTTGGGATCCACCAAGTCTGTTCCTTGTCATTCTTAATTTTCATGGACAGAATATAACAGTACAGCCAAGGAGCTGACAGGGCTTAGTTAGTTAACATCCCAATAGTATTACGCTCTGTGGGTGATGTAGTTCTGTTGGATAAACTCCTGCCTGCACTGATTCAGTTTGCAGTCAACTACTTCCTTACCTTGTTGAGTTAAGAGAGGAGTTGAAGATAAGAAACTTCAAGTGAGGGAGTGTAATGAAGCACGAGATGGACTAGACTGGATATCGAGGCTTGGAGCTTGTCGTCATTGCAGGGGCCAGTCATACTAAAATGATTCTCCCTGTGCGCCTCACGATGGAGGTCTGCCGACCCAGAACACACTGGAGGAATTATTTATATTCCATCTGACCTGGGATTACCTCAGAAGCCCAAGGTAGAATTTAGGCATTCAGATGATGAGAACAAGGTCTCAACTGCTGGAACATGTGCAACAGATATGAGCTTTATTTTGGCCGTGTTTTCAGACTTTTGAAGCTATATTTGTAGGTTTTTTATTTATTTTAAACTAAATAAAAATACATCTTATTTTTGTAGAAGAGTGATACCCATGTTCACTTCCAGCTCATAGACCTGTCAGAGCCCCCTGAGCTTGAATTTAATACCAAAATATTACTTTGTTTTGGGTAGAACTTGGTGCTCTTTATTTGATCTGGTCTCAAATTGGATGATATGATTTATAAGGAAATAATCATTAGTCATGTGGATGTGATGGTCTATTAGTTACTGTATCAAATGTATGTTCATTTTCATTCAGTTAACTGATGCCTTGGTTATGGAGGAATTACAATTGAATTCATAACTGTGAACCTGAGAAGTTTTTTTTTCCTAAGTCAGTGTGGGAGCCGCAGAGAGTAAGTCTATCCCCTCACTTGGCCCTAAGTGCGCACCTTTAGCCCTGAGGTCCATACCTCAGAGAGACGCTTTCTACCTCCTCAAACTTCTCTGCCAAGGATCAAAAGAATCAGCCAAGACTAAATCAGTGCCAGAGAATCCTCTTTTTAGTCCCAAACCAATCCATCTCCTATTTATCTTGTAAAAAAAAAGGGCTATTCCAGTCGCTATGATCCATGGTTCACAACAACTGTGTTCATCTCACATTCCCTCGCTTCCTTTGCGTCTGCCTGTCGGCAAAACCAGCACGATCATAATTTCTAACCCTGGCCCGAGACACCACCTGATTATTATTTCTAGGCAATGGGATACTTTAATAGCTCTCTCCACTCCCCTTGATTGGAGATGCAGGAGATAATAGCCCCAATATTCAGAGGAGAGACTTGGAGGTGGTGTGCGGGGGGATTTGGTGTTCCCCTGTTCCCTCAGCCTGGGAAGTCTGGAACCATCATAGAGACGCAATGGAAAGACCCAGAAAGGGGGTAGATTTACAATTCAAAGGTTAAACATCTTTGTTATACTTGGATGAAAGCATAAAGGAGGGGGAGTTCCTTTAGATTGGTTGTCTCACTCAATCATACCAGCACATGTCTGGATTTTTGAATGCCACAATACTCAGCCATGGAACGGGGGCAAAGTGTCTGTACACATTGAGTAACTTCAGGATGACACATGGTGCTTCCAAAGGTCAATGCATTGATGAAACAGAACAATTCTCTGAAAGTTTTTACAACAGTTGAAAGTTACTTGAAACCTCTCGCTCTCTCTGCTCTCTCTCTCTCTCTCTCTCTGTTAGACATGTTGGTTTAGCAGACATTGAGAAGATCCCTTCGCTGGAGGAAGGCGCCCTGACCTAACACTTGGCCAACGTCCAGACACAGGTACATAATATGAAGACTTGTTGATGGGTTTGGTTTCCTCTTCCACACTGGCAGCTCCTTTTTTCGTCTCTGAACATTCTCCGGGGCTAGATGTCACAGCGTTGATAACACAGATTTATAATTAAGGATAACGATATCTCCTGTTCACAAGTAATTAATCCGCCAAACCAAAGCATCTGTTGATTTGTGATTTCGGCATAAGTTGCACAATAAATGTATTGAGACTTTTTTTTTTTTTTTAACTCAAAGTGAAAGACAAAAGTTTGCCAGCACTTGTCCACCCTGCTCATATTCAAAAGTTCATACCAAGTTTCAGACCATGTTGTGTTCATGTAACTTCCCATCACAGGCTTAGATTTCGAGAAACCTCCTCGAGAGAAAACACCACCAGAGCTCTCCCCGACTCGCGGGTTGATGTGTTTAAAAAAACATTCACACAAAGCTCACAAATCCAGAGAAGCAGAGCCATTCTCAAAGGACCTGACAAAGCTCAAACATGCTTCAAGTTTCAAATAATACATGCATGGAGATTTTGCAGGAGCTAACAAGAGTAATTTGTTTTCATGCGAGAGGAAGAAAGGGAGCAAGGACAGCAAGAAAAGATGAGCTGAGGGCTGTTTTCCCTCACAGGCCTTTTTGGTCAGAGTTGTGTTGCATGGTGGGTTCCAGCGCTACAGTTAAAGCTTGGCCAGGCCATGTTGGAGCAGGCGGGGGCTAAAGGGGAGAATGCAAAGGGGCCCAGCACTACACAGACGCCAGTCCCACCACAATGAGCCACTTTAGGCCCTTGTGGTTTGGACTCGGGGCTGGCCGCCAGCTAGCTGGAGCTCTCTCTCATCTCCTGCTCCTTCTCTCCATTTCCTTTTTTTGATCTACGTCTCGCTCTCTCTTACTTCTCTACTTGTTTGCCGGTTGGCCTTTTCTCTCTTTGAATCCTGTTGACTTGTTCCCTCCTTCTCTCTCAAGCATCCAGATTTCGTCGCCAAGTTTCGGCAGGAAGACAAGAATGATAGGATTGGAGAAGGTTGTGTTTAAAGGAGACATTAGGGCAAAAACCCCTTGGGATGACTCGTATTGGGGGGTGGAGCTCACTCTGACAGGTGGACTTGTTCTAGAGACTCCCATCCCCCTAATACACACACACACACACACTCACATGCAAACACACGCTACATAGAGCCCTCCACCCCCTTCTCCCCAGGGTGGAAAGGTGAGAGCTGGGCAGACCAGACAAGGCAACAGGTACCTCAGGTCGAGGGGGAGTGTTGCTAATTTTTCTGTGTGGCTAATGCTGCAGATTCACACTATTAGGCACTTTTCATGCTGTAATGATAAACTGGTCACCTTAATTTTGTTGAACAAATGCTCTTACACACTCAGTGTTGACACCAACCACAAGTTAGGCATTATGGAAAAATCTTCCCTTGCTCACTTTTGACTTTCATTTTGATTTATTTTTGGATTTCTTTGACTTTATTAGATAGGAGAGTGGATAGAGTAGGAAACCATGAAGAGAGAGAGAGAGAGTGGGGAATGACATGCAGGAAAGAAGCCAGAGGCCGGAGGACGACAGCCTCAGTATATGGGGCGCAACCAAACCGCTACGCCATCTATGCCTCCTTTTGACTTTTTCTTAAACTTTATATTAAAGCTAGTAGAGGAAATTTTAAACAAAGGCACCCAGTTTCCATTCTGTGAATCGCTTACTGACATAATGACAGCAATGACAAACACTGAAAATAGCCGCCATTCAATTGAGAGTGTTATACAACCTGTATTAAAGAATCAGAGTAGGTTTAAATTATATTATATAACATCACTTATTGAATGAATAGTAGCAGATTGCTATATTAGCTGTATGCAACGATCTGTAGTTCATTTCAAAATTGTAAAGAAGCTTCATATCTTCCCTTTTTCAAACCAAAACACAAAACACAAGTCTCACACATCTCCTGCAGTAAACAGTGTGATAAGAAAATACGCTTAAGAAAACATTGTTCTCATGAATATGGAGAAAAAGAAAAAACATTCAATGAAAAATCTTCATATCATATTAAAGGTCATTTGTATTTTGACCATTAGTCTGTATACTATAGGACTATTAAAAACATGAATACTCTTACATTGAGGACCCCCCACTTACTCTAATTCTTCTTAGCATTGTCTTATTATATGATCATTATATATCAGTGGCCATTAAGAAGGTGGGACAGTTTCAGGTAGGTCTTTTGCTGATCTGTCTCAATTGTTTTCATATGTTGTGTTCCACTTCTGAACCTGATGTCTTTATTGTCTCCCTCTCATTAAGTGTGCAGCAGTTAGGCAGCTCCCTCTCCATCTTCGTCCAGGTGGCACAGTTGGCCTCCAGGTTCACCCTTGGCTTAGTGGCAGAGGGTAAGAGTCACACCCCATTGGCTCCCTGCATACCTACACCCCAAACCCACCCGCCCGCCTACCTGCTTGCGCGCCTACCTGCCCCCCGCCCTCTTCTGTCCTCATAAGAAAAGGGTGAGAGAGAGAGGACAATGGCCCCTCTATTGCCCTTTGCCTTGCTTACAAGAACAAAGATTGTTCCCCTGCTTAAAGAGAAGTGCTCCCTCCCTTTTTTTTCTCGCTCAATCTCTCCCTCTCTATCTCTTTCCTGTTCTTCATCATCCCTCTGTCTCCTTCGCCTCTCTGCATGCCATGGGAAAACCCTTGTGTGTGGATTCTTTTGTACCTGTGTGAGTGATCAGAAGAGGGAGGAGGAGGGTGGGGGCCGACGGGCGGTGCCCAGGCCTTGTGTTTGGCTTCAGACTCCCTACTGTTTTCCTTCGCTGCCGCCGCCTCCTCCTCCTCCCTTCCTTCATTCCGCCCTCCTCCTCCTCCCATCCCAAGAGAGACAGCTTAATAAGGAGGTATGGGTCCACCATCCCTTCTTCTCTCTGTGACTCTCTCTAATTAAGTCTGTCGCCTTGGGTCGGTTCTTTTTGTTTGTGTCCGTCTGACAGACTGAAGATACCGGGACTCAAAACACTTCAACGTCTTTCTTACCATTACCCCGACAAACTTACTTCCCCTTCCTCCTCCGCCCTTTTCCTCCTCTTCCTGTGAAGGGATCACCGCACCAAAAACACAAATTTTCATATTTTCTTCTTTTGCATGCATAGGCAGAACATGATATGTGCCATTTCAAACACAAGAAAACACCTTTACGATATGTGACACATTAAAAACCATTAAACTAATATCAGTGGTAATTAGCAAAGCCCAATACTGGAGGTGTTTTACCCTAAACTTCTCAGACTCTTTTTATGTTTTCTTAGGAGATCCATAACCTACAAACTACATTTAAGGCACCGACTTGTTGAATCGTGGAGAGATTTTGCAACATATTTAAACTTAAAATTCATTTAGATTTTGACCTACTACTCCTAAAGAGAAGTCACTTGTTTTTTTTTTTAGAAAAATAGATCTATTCATGTATTCAAAAGTAGGATAAGTTAACCAATTGTTTGTGACACTTAAAGAGAAATCTATTCTAATTAATGGTCCTTGTATAAGCTTTTACAGCACAATCTTCTTTTATGTTTTGACAACCCTATTTGATGGTTTTTGATTGGCTAAGGCAAAATACCAGGAACAAGGATGGAATACAGATGCTGGTTAAGGACAGCGGTTGCACATTCACAATATTAAGTCATCAATATGTAAGCTGAACCAAACAAACATGTGATAAATATCTGAAGTAAAGTGTCTTCTTACTCTCTAAAGCTGTAGGTGTCACAGCACGGCCCCCCACTGATCTCATGAAGACCCAATGCAGAACCATTGGAGCGTCGCCTCTCTGGTGGGAGAGCTCATGTACAAGAACAGCTTCAACAGCATTAAGATGGTGATGTACTTTGTGGGCTTCTTAAGCCTTTACCAAGGTCAGTATGCATGAATAAGAACCTCCTTTTCATCTGATGTGTGTACCATGTTTTAAAAATGCATGGTTACTCTGAACTCTTGTATAATAGTGTAGCAGCTAGCTTATTTGAGCTAATAAAGTTAAGACATTATATGTGCTTTCCAGATCTTTCTTTTCAGCTTGTAGAGATGACCATGGTGGTTACCGTGGTTATGTTAAAAGCAATGTACCAAATGTAGGTTTGCGTACAATACATTTGATTTATTAAAGAACGCCTGAGATAAATTGGCCAAACATTTTTAAAAACAGACTTGGAGAGAACATTTAAAAAAAGAGCTGAGATTGAGAGAGAAGAAAGGAGACAAGAGTAGAAGGGACAATAAAAGAGACGAGAGAGGAGAAGAAAAGTGTAGGGTGGACGGAGGGCGGTTCGAGTTCACCTCTCTGTTGACCTGTCTCCTTTGAAGTGATTACCGGCTGGCCGGGGACTTTCAGAGCAGGACAATGAACGTCACACGCAAGGCAACATACCTTTAAGCCCGTGTCACAATGTGACGATGCCCCCCTTCAGAACTTACACACTCATACAAACATACACAGACACTGAGCAGTTGCACAAGTATGTGGGCGTGCACGCATGGACAGGCAGGCGACTTCTTGGGCAGGCAGGTACGCACATACCAGGGCTAATGACTACCTGCCCTGTCTACAGAAACTGGGGTTAGGGTGTCTGTGTCTTTATTGTTGGGGTCAGATTGAAGAAGAATTGAAAAAAGGATCCCTGGAATGATGGCAGGGCCTTTAAAAAAAATCCCATGTTTTTGATTGACAGCTCTGGGCTCCCGAGAGGAAACTTGAATGCTTGAATTTCTGTGGGAAACACAAAGGACGTCAGAAGTGGAATGGCCTCACAGACACAGAGACAGACAGGTCTGGCTCCAGGTAGCTGGCCAGACAGGTATCCCTACTGCCCCACTGTAGTTATGTAATATAGGTTGAAAGTGCCTTCACTGAAAGCCTCTCCTGAGAGAAGAATCTAGCAGATCTAGCATCACGGATTTGGCACAATTGATTATAATTCTGATATAAAACAGCACAAATAGGAGCAGAGCATATTTCCTCATTCTTCTTCCTAATTTGAAATGCTCAACTAAAACAAATTAGGTGTTTCTTTCTGTTACTGTGTGTGTGTATACAAGTATTTTCTGTGTTAAAAGGAAGATTTTTGTTAAGAGATCCCTTTCCCAAAACTTAAATTGAGTGTATGATTATGTGTGTGTATTTGTGTGTATAACAAGGCCACACACACACACAAACTTACAGTAGATTATTAACAGTGTTTATTTATTTGAGTAAATGTTTGTTTGTGTGTGTTTGTGTTTGTGCGTGTGTGTGTGTGTGTGTGTGTGTGTGTGTGTGTGTGTGTGTGTGTGTGTGTGTGTGTGTGTGTATATGTGTATGTGTGTGCTTCTTGCCTTGGTTCTGGGTAGGGGGCCAAGTTTCATTGTGCTCTGTTGTGATTATTTTGTTTATTTTTATCCTGCTCTGGGCTGTAATTGAGGTCTGCGTAAACTTTTGGTCGGTTTGTTTTATACTCTGCCGGTTTTTTTTTTTCCTATTCTGGGAAGCAGTTCCCTCTCTTCATCCTCTCTTTTACCCCGTCTTCCTCTCTCTTGTTGCTACTCTGATGTCCCCACACTCCACATCAATAGATTTCATTAGAGCCTGGGGGATCCTGCAGGGTCGGACGCATGCAGCGGGAAGCCGCACATCATGTGGAGTGTGTGGAAGTCGTATATGTATATCCATGTATGTGTGTGTGTGTGTGTGTGTGTGTGTGTGTGTGTGAGTAGGGGTACCACAGCACTCTTTTTTTCTAATCATCTCGTCGTTTTCTAATGATAGGTCTTATACCACAGCTACTGGGTGTGGCGCCCAAAAGAGCCATAAAGCTCACAGTAAGTCACTGGGTTAGAGAGCACACAGACACATGCATGCACAGACAGAATGTCTTCCAATGCTTCAATCTTTTAGGATGGATTCGATGAGCTGGTGTGTGAACGCAGCAGGAAACTTCACCATGAGTGAGCAGGTGGGAGTGATGAAATCTATATCACGCAACCCATTGGTGATTTGGTGCAATTGTCATGTAGTTAAACTGTAAAAGTACCCGGCTCTGGGCCCATAGAGCATTCACATTTGGGGTCGCAGTCCTGTGGCTCTGATCTGCTCTCAATTATGTCGACAAAAGTATCCCTAAATTCGGCTTTAATTGCATTTTTACAACTTTTAGGACCTATAATGATTTTCGAAAGGGTTACTGAAGTGTTCATATTGGGAAGTTGATGTACCTTAAAAACATTTTTCTCTGATTTATAGACATCTCTTTCCCATTGAAGCAAATAGGGAAACGTTTTTTTTGGGGCCCAATTTCATCACATGATGCTGCAATAACAGGTTCTACCCACCATGTGAATTTGGCTTCAACTGTCACAAATGATGTGTATTCATGTGAATTCTGAGTGTCTAAAACGTTGGGCAGAAGGAGAGCAAGAGTTTTTTTTTTAATCAAGTGTGTAATTATAATCCTCAGTGTTAACATTTTCCCCATTAAAGCCCAAATATGAAGCCTCTCTCTTTCCCTCTCTCTCGCTCTCGCTCTCCATCCTCCTGGCTCTTCTTGGTGCACTGTGCTGCAGAGATGCTGTACAGTACACAGACAGTGTATACAGTCCTCTGTGTACAGCATACATCTCTTAACTATGTTTACCTGTGATCTGAGTGCCGCCTCCTGACAGTCAAGCAGACAGACACGGCGCTGTTTGGAGGGCCACAAGTCGACGTTTGTTGATGGAGCGTGTAAAGATCACACATGAAAGAGAAAATGTGCATACTGTACATGCTCGCAAGGAGTTTGTGCCCGTGACAGACAGAACAGTATACAGGTGCATGGACACACAAACAGACGCACACACACACACACACACACACACACACACACACACACACACACACACACACATACAGGGAGGAGAGGAAGATTGACAGAGGCTGCTACCTGAAACCCCTCCCCCCCGCTCCTACCACCAGTCTCTTACCTGCTCCCCTCCCAGGTTTTGATCACTGAGCTGTCACAGTCCCCCCCCCCGCCCCCCCCACACACACACACACACACACCCACACACACACACACACACAGAGTCCACCAGGGCCGGCAGCTTCGGCCCTCAGCAAATGAAAGAAGGTCTTTCACTCAACCCTCTTTTGATGCTGATCACTAAAGCAAAGTATTCCAGGATACACAAGTCATTATGGGTTTAGCTCCACTCAGGTACATTCAATTGACCTTATTCGTTCTGGGAATATGTTGGAGAAACGTTTTAGTTGGTACATTAACTACTTGAATTTAGCTCTCCATTTTGGATCCAGATTTGTTTTGTAACAGAGTCAAAAATTCAGAAAGAAGATAAAGTAACTGCACGAAAAGCAAAATTTACTGAAAGCGTTCTGGGTGTGAAAAGCAGTGGTTGCCTGTTTTATACACCTCGTATGGATTCAGAAGCAGAAGCATAACAGATGCATAGAGAGGAGGGAATAAATGTAGAGGAGAGGAGTGTGGACGGATGGATTTTTCCTCTTTTCCTCCATGAGCCGTCGTGACAGCTCCTTTCATCCTGGCTGAGGCCCCGGTGTTAGTGCTGGCACCGCACTCTGCCTGACACTTTATCTAACACACATACACAGACACACACAGACACACACACACACACACACACACACACACACACACACACACACACACACACACACAGAAGTCGAACCCTCCTGAACCCTGTTTTAGTCAGGCTCCAGCCACAGCACATGAAATCTGTTTATATCATTTGGTAGCTGTGAAAGTGTTGGTTTGGACCACAGTGTCAGCCTCACTCTATAAAACAAAAGACAGAAACAGAGCATAAACAGGAGAATTGGAGAGTAATGCCGTTACATGTTTGCTATTAGGTACCGAAATAATCCTTCACAAACGTTTCTATTGGAGCTTATATGCTGTTTTACTCATCCTTTCCTTTCCACTTCTTCATAAATATGCCTCTCCTGTCCTCTCTTCACTTCTCAGCTGTCTCTCCCCGCCCCCCTCTCAGCACCATTAAGCTTTGGTGCAGGTTGGCAGTGTCTAATCATTTTTTGGTAAGAATGGCATGCTGTTTGGGCTGAGCTGGCTAGATGCTTATCTGGCCAGCATTTTAGGACTTATGTTACAGGAAGAAAAAAAAACCTCGTTGGGTCACTGCCGAGAGGAGGAGCGAGTGTAACTCAGGGGCAAAATACAGTTCTACATTGTGCTCATTGTGAAGGTTGCACGGTTTGCACGGTTGGTTTAAGTCTTTGTAATGGGTTTCTAATTCAGGCCGAGTTAAAACAACATAGTCAGAAAATCTAACACACACACACACACACACACACACACACACACATAGACCTGCAGATGAAGCACGAAGGGTGCTAAGTCCAAATAATTGTTATTTATGGATAGCGGCTAATGTTTTCAGTGGGTGCTAATCTGTTGTATAGCCATAAGTGAGTGGCTGGCGTAGGTTTTCATGTTGAGAGGGGATCCTCAAACTTTACTAAGCTTTTTCTGCAGCACACACACACACACATACACACACACACACATACACACACACACACACACACACACACACACACACACACACACACACACACACACACATAGCCAGGAGCTGCGATGCGTGCACAAGGTGCTGATGTCCCAGGTTTCTAAGGATCACCTTGCCTTGTAATTACTTGGGAATCATAAGAGAGCCGCCGACGCTGTCACTCCATAATCACAACCCTCCACCTCTCTGCCTCCACCTCGACCTTCCCTTACTTCTCTTGTTTTGAATCCCTCTCTGTCTGTCTCTGTCTCACCGTCCTCTCTCATTTGCTCTTTCTGTTTTTTTTTTTTGGTCTGGATTCCCTCCCTGTCCCCTGGATTCCCTCCTTTCTGTCCTGCAATGTTTTTAGTTGTTTTCCGCATTGAAGCAGCCGTGTGGGACGGGGAATCTCGCTAAAGATCCTCCACATTGTCCCTCCTTTCATCTCATGTTGTCACATCTAATTGTCGGCTCATCTCTCTGAACAATCTCGTTGTTTACTCCTCTTGAGTAAACAACATCTCCATCTCCTCCATCTCCAGTCTCATTAGTATCCAATTGAAGCAGCCAAACGCTGCTAGGGACCGGAGCCAATAGCCTCTTAATGCTCGCGCTATTAGCCAGCATGTAATCAACTCGGTTATTTCCATAAAACAAGTCATAAAGAGTTTAGCTGTGAGGTGTAGCAGCTTCAGAGCAGCAGCCCTCCTGCTATTCACAGTCTGTCACTGGGTCTGTAGCCTACTATACTCTAGCTATTTAAAAAGCTGCTGCACACACCTTCAATGAAACTATTATGATCTCTGTCTCTCCAAGCAATATATGGTAACACTTCAAAATTATGGGACATTTAGTCAAAAGAAAAGCCCATGTTTCAGAACGGAGCTTGATGCTTTCCTGTAAAGCAAGAGGGTACAAGCACAATCCATCATTCATAACGAAGCCAATGAAGGAGGGGGAGACAAGGAGAGAAACAACAACAAACAGACCAGGCCTATTTAAGACAGAGTTGGTGCCATGGCAACCGATTGCTATCTAATTTTGATGTGCCTCCCTTTTGCGTGTAGCTACAGTAACCACTGGCAACCGTAGGAAGAGCAAGACAATACCGGTGAAGAGGGGAGAGGGGAGGTCAAACGACAAGAGAGACGATACTGAAAATAAACAATCAGAGGGAGAAGTCAGAGAAAGGCACACGTTCCGAATATAACTCTTCAAATGGTGTAAACATTTCTCAGAATCAATTGGAAATGCCGTCATGTTCCCCCGACTAGACACAGTTAGCCATTTGTCTTCCCACAAATTTGCCACAGTAGCAAACCTCTTGTAGTTAAAAAGCCGTGCCGACCTGAAAGGCACAGAAACCAGTCTGAACTCGCTGCAGCCTCTCTGCCATCCCCTCACAAGTACAGGTTTGGAGAACGGTGTGAAGTGAAGTGAGAGGTTAGAGAAAGAAAAAAAAAAAAAGAAGTCAGAGTCCCCGCAGGGTCTTTGTGATGAAGACAAACAGCTGACAGACTCAAATGCATCAGCTGGATTTCCCGGTACTCTCTTCTTCTCTCCTCCTCTCTGTGTTTGTTTTGCACCTGGTTGCTGAGGCAGCACCAATATTGAGTTGCATCACTTTCTGCAATCGCATACAAAGTGGGATAATAGTTTAATCTTGATTGTATTTTAATGTTTTTTTACTTTACAGATTTGGTGTTATTGAACTAAATGCTTTGCCCTCAGTTGAAAAAGTTAAAAAAAGAAAAGAAAACTTAAAAGAAAACACTTAAAATGTAAAATAAAAAAGACACAATTTAGAGTGAAATCAAAATGACTTGCAGCAGCTTTTCAAGAGGGTCTCATGTTTAAGTCAATAACCTGATACATTTCTATCTTCTCATAGTCTTTTTTTTTTGTCTTTGTCTTCCTCCAGGCTAGTGGCTCCTCACCAACCATCTGGAGTGAAGATTCTTCTAAAGGTGGCAGGATAGATCACTACGTGCCGAGGGTCTGCAGTGCACCCTGCACATCATCTGAACGAGACCTGAACTTCTTTGGACGTTACAAGTTTAAAAAACGCATTTTGGGGTCAGAAGTGCATCGATAGATCAAACTCAGATCAGTTCGCTGTTGCCACCAATTCCTTTGCTGTGGAAATGGAAGCATGTTGCTTATTAATGCCAGTCTCAGAAGATGTGTTGGTGCATTTTAAAGCATTCAAATCATGCTTCTGAAACAGCTGAAGAAATAACTGCTGAGTGGCGACAGAATTCAAACCACTACAACATATCACTAAAAACATTTTGTACATAGCCCTACACTATTTTGATCACAGGACTCTTGGACAGCAGACATAACTACATTCTTGGCATTTCTCCACTCGCAGGAAGTCCAAAGCTGTGTTTTTCTGTAACACTGACTCGAAGTGAGATTAAATCATTTCCAGACGTCCAGTGTTCGCTCTATTGTGTTTTCATCAGCCTCACAATTTCACAACAATCCATTAATTCTCATTACTGTTATGACTAATCTGGATTTTTCTATTAACTATATACATATTACCCTAGCCCACATCAGGTATCATTTAAATCAACAATTCCATGTGGTCCTCTGTTCAAGCACAATTTATGCTAAAAGCTGTATTTAGCCTTAATTGCCATAATTGATATTTTTCAATTGAACTGGACTAAAATTACAGTCCACTGTGTGAACGTATGATATTATGCCACCGACACATTGTAAAGGAAGCGTGAAAGATTAGAGGGTAGAAATATTGTTGCATTGATGTTTTCAATTGAATATTTCCTCTTCTTTTTATAAACATTATGACTCCTAAAATAAATCTGTTATACTCCACTGATATACACACTGCACAGCTGCTAGTTTGTATTTTATGCCTCCTCTTGACAGCAGACTTGTGACTGACTGAGCGAGTCGAAGGCTCTTGCTGACATCAGTAGCTTAACTGGCTTGACGAGGACATTAGGCTTCAGGGTGAAACAGAGCATGTCTAATTAAATTACATAAATAAGTGCTAATGAAGCTGGCAGGGGAGATTCTGCTCTGAATGTAAACACAATCAACCTTAAAAATGTCAACCTCGTACCTGTGGTTGTTTTCATTTGCAAGTAAGATGATTAAAGGTGCGTTGTCAGTTTTCACAGTTACCATTTTTTCTATGACGATGTAGACCTCCTTTGACAGAAGTTAGATTTAAAAACAATCACTGGACCATTACCACTTAATTTTGACCAGGCTTGTCTGCGTGGTTTGGTCTGTGTCTGCTGATGTGACCAGCTGTCAGCGCAGACAAGTTCCATGTAAACCTGTAGGTCATCCAACGAGAGAATGTGGAGCCTCCTCTTGTCTCTGTCTACCTGCTCATGTCTCACTCTTTGTCTTTTATGACTATGTTTCTGTGTGTGTGTGTGTGTGTGTGTGTGTGTGTGTGTGTGTGTGTGTGTGTGTGTCCGTCCCCATAAAAATGTTGTCTCCATTTAACTGTCTGTGAAAAAAGCTGCACAATGCTCTTGCACATACATTATCGTTACCGGCTCCTGCTCCATACATAGAGAGCAGACAAAGTGTGCTGAGAAAGTATTAGCGGTGATGATGGTGGAGGAGCAGGGAGAGAAGGAGGGGAGGAGGAGACGAGCTGCAGCCTGCAAGCCCCAGACGGGCTGGCTCCGGAGGGGCTGCACCCAGGCACAGAGCTGCCTTTGTCAGGGTAATTATCCTTACGCTCACCCTTCGCTGGAGGAGCTACTCCTTGGTTTGGCGGCTAACGCACTAGCGCCACCTTTCATCACTGGGGGAAAGTTTTCTGTGTTGAAGTTTCTTGTTTGTGGTCATATTGTATCAAATTCAAGATATTACATGCATTTTGCGAACTCCAGCTTAAGTCCTTTAATTGCATCTTGGTGTTTATGTTTTCAACACACACACACACACACACACACACACACACACACACACACACACACACACACACACATCTTCTCTTGAATGCTGATCTTCCTGTGCATTACCCTGATATTAAGACTTTTTGTCCCAGTCCCTGTGCCGCTGCCTTTCTGTCATACAGCGATAGAATCTCCCAGCTTTCAGCAGTTACTCTGGCCCCAGCCAGCCTGCACGAGGGACAGGCAGACAACACTTGTTAGACGAGAGAGAGAGAGAGAGAGAGAGAGAGAGAGAGAGAGAGATAGCCCAGGTACCTGCCAGCCTACTCTCTCCCTTTGTGTTTATGTGTGTGTATAGGAACTAAAAGATTATCCCAAAGGAGTTAAATGGAGCCTGTCAAAAAACAAGGTGCCCCGGCCTGTCTCTTTATTTGTTGTAGTTGTTGTATCAAGAAGATGGCATCCGGCCAACAGGATTGAAATACAGCAAGGAACTCAATAGGTTTGATAATGTTGTGTTGTTTATTGTTGAAGGCAAGGAGTAATATTTGTCAGCAAGTCTGTTTTTTCCCTGCATATCTTGAGTCTTTATGTTTTTCTGTCATCTTCACCTCCTTCACCTGCTGCTGAGGATACAGAACATTTGCATTTAGAGAGTCATGATAAGTCTCTGCCGTGTTGTGGATGATGTCTCACACTAGTATGATAATGTTCATTTTCTTTTGGTAGTGGTTTTCTGGCTGTTTCATCAATTGATGCTTAAATATCTTGTTTGTGAACAGAGTTGAAGTTAACTTACAGTTCTACAAAAATGACAATCAATCTTTAGAGACCTGAGACGTGGAGTCAAGGTTTGGATCTCACGAGGTCCAACACAGTTTCTCTGCTTTTCTTTCTTACTATCTTTGTCTTTGTTTTCCCTTTTTGAAAGTTTGCCACTTAATGCAATATTATGAGCAACACGTTGTCCGCCCCTCTGGCTGTCCTCTAAAGGTTTCCAAGGTCTGTTCTCAGCCATCTTCTTCCCCTGCCATGCATAAATCAAGGCTTAGCTCATCGATGAGGACGGGAGGATCAAACCAGCTGTCCTCTGTTTTTGGTCTCTGCCAACTCCTGAGAAAAATATCTGTTTCTTCAGCTGCTTAATGCTCCCTATAGCACCATAGTTAATGTCTTTCTGTGTTTCCTGTGATTTTAAGAGATTCCAAGCAAACAAAACAACACTGATGAGACTGAACCAAAACAGTAAAGATGTGGCTAAAAAAAAACTAAACATTGAAACGCTTTTTTAAAAGGAAGGGGAACCAAAGAGTTTGGTTAAATACATTCTCTGTGCGCTTGTCAGTTGGAGCTAGCCATGTCACACCACACTTCAAGTGTTATTATTCAGTTTTAGAGACACAATGCAAAAATCTTAATATGCTTAAAATAAATGTGCCCCATAAAGCCTTTTCATGAGGGCTCAATTTCACAGTTCAAGGCCCCCAGTTGTACAAGTGTGCCAAGTATCATGATGTCATGAAAAAGTTAAGAATTCACCTTCAATTTAGCAAATATTACTTTGACTTCTTTAAACAAATTGACTTAGAGCCTGTGTCCACACGCTTGAAGCACCCTTACATACAAAGACACTTAAGCGTCCTGAGCTACTAAAACGCCGTCAGAGTCAGCCGTTTACTCTCAGTTGAAAATAACTAACTTTTGGAACAGTGCTAGTCCATGACAATTCTCACAAAATCAATAAGGAGCAGGACTTCTGATATCTGCTTTGTCAACAACACCGGGCTGATGAGAAGCTAGAAGGACTTTTCTTCTCGAGGGAACAATTTCCATGCCTAGAGCTGCTGCTGATGCCAGGACATGACTTTGTTACATCGTCTTCATGTTTTCTTGGTGATATTTCCTTGAATTAAAGCAAATAGTATGCACTCGGAGCTACCTAAGACACACCTCGGACATTACAGAGGGAGGCAGAAGCTTACTTTTGTAACTAGGAACAATGAGTGCTGGTAGGAAGTGCTCTGAAGAAGGCTTGTGGGCGCTGCCTGTGGACAGAAATACAACTTTTACACCAAAACTGACATTAAAAGTCATTACAAACTCATTCTCCAATTGGTTCTGTACTGTACCTGTCCAGGTTTGAACAAAGTGTGAGAAGAGGTCTCCCTCTGCTCTCGCCTCAGAACCTCCACAGACCTGCAGGAACAGTAGCAGAGCTCAGAGTCTGTAAGCCAGGCCGGCTCTGACCGCAGGCTCCATGGCGGTAGCTGCTAATTAGAGCACTGCTCGCTGATTGGGGACTAAGAAGCCTGCCAACAAGACCAAATTTCCTGATGTATTCTACATGCATCGCCCAAATAAAGGCGAGCACACAACCATGCCTGTGCATACTTTATGCATGTTCACCCTGAAAGAATGCATACAGTCACGTCTGTAGTTTAGTAATAAAACTGCGAAAAGAGGCCAAGAGGACCAAAATCCTCTGATGACTTAACTTTCTCTTCTACATGGAAACATGATCCATCCAAAGCAGAGTTTTAATATTGAATTTATTCCAGAAAGAAAACATTAATAACAGAGCAGCCCTCTCCTGCCAAGCTAAAGGGCTTTAGAGAATTTGCATAAAAGACTTAATATTTGTGTTGAGTCCTCGGAAATATGTCAGCAGAGCTCTCTTTTTTGACGGAGAGGAGCAGCACAATACGGAAAAATCATAAATCCTGCCTTCCTCGTCCATTTTTTACTTTGCTTTCTCACCGCAAGACTGGCAGCCCGAGCCACAGACTCCGAGCTGAAACCAGCCTCATGATTTCTTTATTTTTTTCATTACCCTGACACTTTTATCATCCTCCCCTCACATATATATATATATATATATATCAGCGGTTACAACATTCTGGCAATTAGTGTTTTACAGTCAGCACAGGAAATTGAATTATACGCTCAGTTTGCACAGCATTATTAAGCTCTGCATTAGGCAGGTCTGAAGAACACAGTGGAAGCCATCTCTAACTTCCATTAATGCTGCATGTGAGAAAGAGCTAAGGAGCAAAGTTTTAGCCTTTGTCAATATACACTCCCAAGACATTTAGCATGAATATTCATAATCTTCAGAAAATGACTATGTCTTATATATATATAAATTATGTCTTCATAATCTCTTAAATTAACTGACAGTTGAGTGGTCAGACTAGTTCATGTTTAAACTATAATTTTTCTAAAGTTTTTATAATTCTTCTACAGAGAAGTCTATCGGCAAAGGTTAATCTGAACCTTTTGATTAAAAATTCCACACATCTGCTGCTCTCCCCTTCCCTTAAATGTGACAAACACATTATTATATCAGTGTTAGAGAAACTAGGGGTGGGACTTACAGGGTAACTCACGATACAATATGTGATACCATGGTAACGATGTCACGATCCAGCAAGCCTGCGATGATTGCTTTATTACAAGATCATATGATACATCCTGGTGTCTGATTAACAGATGAATACAAAATACCACTTAAAAGGTAACATTTCAGATTTACGTATTTTGTTTGGCAATTTAATGTCAGTTCACCTCTTATCAGGCTTAATCTGTTGACTTCTTTTCACCGCTGTCCGACATGATACAGCTGCTCTCTTGTTCTTCCATTTACCCACTGTCAACTTTTTCTTTAACTTTGTTCAAGGTAGCCTCACTCACGTCGTCAGCGCCACCATGAGGACTCATGAGTGAAATTGGCAGCGATATTCGTTAAGTGACATATGTTTCTTAAAATAAAATATCAGTATTTACAACCAGCGATTTGATAATTGCATCACATGAGCCAGGAAACGATATATTGCTGTATCAGCATTTTGACCAAGACTTTGACCAGTTGTCTCACAAGTGATGAATGTTAACAAGCAGGTTCTTTTGAATTATCAAGAAACTCAGCATGTTTGTTAGATGTGCATGCCTATGGGTGTTGGGATTGAAATCAAAACATTACGTACAAGCCGTTCTGAAGAACCCAACAAAAAGGACAGTGATGAAGAAAACTTTTCGCTACCAAAAGTAAACGAGAAACTATTTAAAACATCTGCTTTTTCACTATGTTATGTAAAATGTCTACAAATTTTGCATCCTTTTCATCTCCACTCAGTATTTTCCATTACATCCCCTTATAAATCTCCTCTCCTCTCCTCTCCTCTCCTCTCCTCTCCACTCCTCCCCTCCTCTCCTCTCCTCTCCTCTCCTCTCCTCTACCTCTCCTCTACTTTCTCTCTTCAGCGCAGGTGGTCAGTCTCCTCCGGGTGCCAGTCTTCTACCTAACGCTGAGTTGATTAGGCTTGCTGAATAGCTCGTTTGGCCGTTACAAAAACCAAGAAGTCAGAGTAAATGGTGGAGAGGGCAGTTGATGGTAATGACTGAGCCATCAATGATTGAGTCCATTCACGGCTGAAGTGGCTGGAGTGGGGGCTCTGCAGTCACTCCCCTCAGTCACTTTCCGCCGGCACATGAGGCACAGTGTGCACTGCTCTCATTACCTGCCATTGTCTGGACCCTTTCAAACGGGCTGTAAGACGAGTTGCAGAGAGAGGAAAGGAAGAAACAGAGAGAGATTAAATAATGGCCTCGTTGGTGGTATGGATTGGTTGATGGTGAAGTGAGGGAGAACTGGCCCATACTTGTGTTTTGTGTATGAACGAGTCAGAGTTTCTGCAAGATGGTCGAGATCCAAGATGACGTGTTTTTAAAGCGGGAACAAAGACCGCTAAAGCCTCTCTATCAGACAAATGATTCGCAAGATTTCAATGGAAGTCTTATAGCTGCTTATTACACATCAATTCATTTGTTTGGCTGATTCTCAACTTGTTCCGTGCTGTATTTAGAATCAAACACTTTGCTATAAATAAAGTGTCACAGGACTAAACCAGCTCTGTCATTTCCTCCACAGGCAGGCCAGCAGCCTGTGACCCTGTCAGATGTGACCAAGATCAGGCTACAGGTGGCAGCACGTGCCGGTCAGGCCATTTACAGCGGCCTGTTGGATTGTTTTCTGGAAGATTCTCAGAGAGGAGACTATTAGGAAAAGAGCTGTGGATAGGGTTAGCTTAGCCTTTACCATGTCTCACTCACATCTGTAACCAAACATGAAAATATACTTGAGTAGTTTAACTTCCATTACGTTGTAAACATGCACATTTTCTACTCTGTCAATTCGATTACCGCTTCAGTGTGGAGTGGCATACGCTGTAGCCTATGGACTCCTGCAGTGCTGTATCAAATTTGAAGAACAAGAAGACAGAAACCAAACCAAAGAGTATCAGTTCTTAAACGGGAGGAAAACGCAGCCTAATTTTGGAAATAAAAAATAGAAAATATGTTTGATGTATAAAGGCCAGGGTTAATTTCTTGTTTTTCTTACCTGCTCCCGGTGTGTGTCCTCTCTCCTCTACAATGGGAAAGCAAAATGCCACAGGTACAAAAATGTCTATGCACAATAGTTGTAGACTGCAGCTCACACTCAGATCTCCGCGTATGACTTGAGAATTCGCAGCCCAGTTATCAGGGTTGGCAGCACCGATTAGCCATGAACGCCGATTTCACCACTTATTGGTTCAAACAAGCTCATTTTCCTTCTTACATAGGAGGAAAAAATCTTTTTACCTTCTTAAAGTTCAAAAAGGGGAGAGTAAAAGTGTACCTCTCAGAACAAATATTTTTCTTTTAATAGTCATGTGTTGCACTTACATCTTATACATGCAGAACTGATAATTACATTTTTTGTTGTTGCTGATTTTCAGTTGTAATTACTTTTTTGTTGTTGTTACTGTTTTTGTGTTGGCAGCAACTCAGACAGTTTGGCCTAAATTCAACAAAGCAACAAGTTCCCCTCTTAGGGATGAGTGTTGAACTGTTCCAATTTAGATTTTCGAGCATGTGGGATAAAAACAATTTAAAATTAGTGACTTAGTATTTGGTCAAAATAAAAAAAGTTGTTTGTCCTCTACCACTCTTCACATCTCGCTCCCTTTCCTTCCTTATTGGACTCTCTCACTATGCCTCTGGCTTCAACCCCATGTGTGTGTGTCTCTCTCTCTCTCTCTGCTCTCTCTTCCATCACTCCAAACCACAGAAAGCCTGCTGGCTTAGAGCCCACCCCCAAGTCTCGGATCAGCCTGCCGGCGCCCAACCCCGACCACATCGGAGGCTTCAGGTTGGCTGTGGCCACGTTCGCTGGCATCCAAAGAAAGTTTGGACTCCATCTCCCACGCTGTACTGCGGCGACAGCAGCAGCAGCAGCAGCGGGGGAGGAGAGAGGGAGGTGGCCCCCTCCAACATGAGCTCCCACTGAACCTCCATGGGTAGGGGGTAAGTGAAAAAGAGGACTCAAATGTTTCCACCAAGTCATTGTCGGTAGTTCACTTATTTACATTTTTTCTTCAAGATATTACCAACACAATATGTATTACTCTTTAAGCAACCATGAGGTCCAGCCTGAGAACTCTTTGTAGGACTCTTGCAGCTGTTGCACACGTCGCAGAAGTTTAAACATGAACTTCCCTGCTTGCTTTTGTATCAGATAATTCAAAAAGTACATTCAGAAGCAGCTTTTGCCAGCGTCTTCATTTTGCTGCTTTCTAATAAAAGCACATCCCTCATATGGTTACAATGCTACATAAGAAAGACTGATTCTTCATGTACATGTGTGAAATCCAGAGACAGAGTTTACTTTCCATTGTGTGTTTATTTGATCAAATGTTCTCACACACAATATGACCAAAAAGTACTTACACGTAAAGACATTGCTTTAAAAGTGTTTGAAATTTCTATTGTTTCAGATGTTTGGTTTCAGGTGTATATGTTTGTAGCTGTGTAAATATCTCACAGACAGCTGTTGACTTCTGCTCGTAGTGAGTCAGTTTTAGAGTTGGTACTCAGAATGTAGGAGTGTGTTTGTGTACATGTTTACTGGGGAGTAAAGAGAAACTTAAATTAGTAGGTTTAAGGCGTTTCATTTAGGACGCAGTGAGGAGAAAGCAACAACAGCTGATCAGCTCTGCTTTAATAGTAAACACAGCAGGTTTGACAGTGAGCACTCCGCAGAACAATATACCTCTTAATGATCCTTAAGAGTTCATGAATAATATACAGATGTTGCTCCCGTTTAGAATCAAAATACAAAGTGCCAATTCCTTTTTTTTAAAGTTTCTGTATTCCCTCACAACCACAGCATCCACACGCGAACACATCACCATGACAACCACCTCTCATGTTTATGCATCTGTAATATTTCAGGAACGTGTGTGCATGCAGGCATCATGATACAGAGAAAAAGAAGCACAACATAAAGTGGACGTGACAGATTGTAAACATGACTAGTCTATGGACCCTGCTCGAGTTTCACAGTAGTGCAAAGCATTGTTACAGTACACATAACTTCATAAGGCTAAAAGACTGCCACTTGGTAAATACTGCAGGCTCACAGGTTGCAAGCAACACATCACCTTAAGTCATTAAACAAATAAATAAGTAGGACGAATCTGTAAAGATCAACAGTTTACCAATGAACAGACAGAGTGCATTTACAAGACGATAAACGCAGAAATACGACCTGACAGTAACTGCACATGAAAGTGAGAAAAACAAAAACTGAAGTGAGGGAGAAGCTCATGCTACAGTGACACCGATAAAAGCACACCAGGCGTCTTGATTCCCTCTGCTTTGGTCCCGCTCTATGAAGCCAGCTCCATAGGCCCCTCCTCCTCGCCATCTGCCCGGTTAGCACGGATCTCCATCAGGGTACGAGCAAATCGTCCCCAGTCGTCAGTGTGAGCCACTGACAGCTGTAGGAAACAACAGGGAAACACAGAGGACATGGCATTACATGCTGAGGGAGGAAACCTGTGTGATATGAAGCCACCACACCTGGATGTTGCTAGGTAACAAAGCGCCATAGATTTCTCCGACTGTTTTTACTGTTACGACACCAAACAATCATATTGAATAACCAGGAGGATGCACGAATATAAACAAACCCCTTTTTAACAAAGTATCCACATGTAAATCTGAGATAAATGTTGAGAAAAAAAAGGTAAATAGGTAGATACGGCTTATATGCTTAAATTAGCTAAAACATAACTCTGGTATAAGAAGTCAAAAATGTATATGTACAGTGAATTATGAAATAAAACCTCTAAAGGTTTTGAGATGAAGTGACTTTAAAGTCTGATGAAGTCATAATTAAAGATGGTTAGGAAAAAGTATTGTGGTCCAAAATCCCAATGATGAGATAAAAAGTCAAAATTGGAAGAACAAGTGGCGGGGTTTATCTCTAAATGATTATCTAGCAGGGTGCAGGTAGCCTGGAGGATAGCGCGCATGCCCCATGTACAGAGGCTATAGTCCTCTAGGCGGGCGACCGGGGTTTGAATTCCACCTGTGTCATTCTCCACTCTCTCATTTACTGATTTCTGGTTCTGTCCTTTCTCTCAATAAAGGCATAAAAAGTGTTTTTTAACTTCCTGGCTGGAGATAATACCATAATGATACCATAGTACTGCCAGGGGACAATGATGGGCTATAATCAAAAATTACTATCACATATAAAAAGCATAATATTTATTTACATCTTACTTCTTACATCTCAACGTTTGTCTGAAATAAATGTCGTTATAATCCATCAGGCACTACTGAGATATTTCCGTCCCACCACAGCCCTCATGGAGCTAAAAATGAGCTGCTCCGATCGTAAAGGGTTAATACAGGAAGTCAAACGGAACTGTTCCTCTTTAAGTGTCTGCCTCGTGTTCAGCACTGTGGAAGTCAGAACGAGTGGGACAGAAGCCGCGGCCGCCACCCAAGCTGTCTGCAACCGCTTTGCGTGGCCAGGCTGTAATTAAACAGGAACCAGGAGGAGGGAGGCAGCCATTTTGACCCCCCCCCCAACCACCTCACCCACCCCCAAACCCCCCACAGAGCTGGGCTGGCCACAGCAGGGGGGCTCAGCCAGAAACTCATGTATATGCTGCTCTGAGTGACTTCAGCTTTAGCTTCATTTGAACAGAATACTTTTTTGTGTAACTTTTACAAGCAGAGGGTCCAAAACATTTACAAGTAATGGAGCAGCGTGAAGCCCCCGACCCTGATCTGCTGGAGTTCTGTCTCATGAAAGGATTCTGAAAGAAAGAAAGATCAGTTAAGCTAATTTGTGTCTAGTTAGATAATACTGGAATAAAGGTTTTTTTAATTCTGATTTCCAAGAGCTGCTCAAGGGTCTTTTTATTCACATGCTGTTCCTAATTTTAGCAATGTGGGGGGAATTTCTAGAGAAGCAAACCCACACACACAAAGGCACACACACACACACACACACTACACACACACTACACACATGTCCTCAAGGTCATAAAACCATCAACCACCGCTCACTTTTATTGATGACTCTTTGTTACCATCAACCCCAGCGTGGACTCCACCAGCTCAACCGAGCCTCTCTCTCAAACGTACCGCACTACAGAAAGATGCTAAAATTAGCCGAGCGGCTAGGCTAACATGCCCTCACGTTGGGGGGAATCTAACCAGAGCCCTCTGAGCATCAGAGAACATACAAGATGCAGGCAGGGTGGTTGGCCGCTTTGTGGTGACGGTCTTGTGGAGGCTATTTTACAGGGACATGAAGCAGGGAGGGACAAAAATCAAACACATACATTCATGGAGACGCTGACAGTTGTGTAAACATACAGAGCCGAAGGACCTAAAATGATCGGTTGTGGTGAGTGTGGAGGTTGAAGAAATGCACTTTCTGCTGTTATAGTATAAGTCTTTCACTGAAGTCAGTGGACCAAATATACATTAAACACAGCAATGGTAGCGCATGTATATACATATTTTACATTACAGTACTTTTTCTTTCAACTTGACACAAAATCCAGAAAGAGAGAGAATTTAAAGATGAGTTGTGACGGATGCGCCAGCAACTCCAAAATGCGTCCTTAGAATCTCTCAATCTACTCGAGTGCAACTTAATATCTACAGTGCAATAAATTCTGGCCGTTGTCGTTCACTCAGGCTATTGGCACCGTGGGGGTAATTAAATCTTGATTGTCTGTAAATGAAACCAGCGAGAAACACCAGCTGCACGCAGCACAGCTCGCACAGTGAATCCAGCAACACTGTACTCACCCAATATTCTTCGAAGCACATCAAACGGCCAGAAATATTAAACATTCAACGAGGCATAATGATTCAAACGGGACAGAATGAGTCTGAAGTGATGAAACAATGCCTGAGAAAAAAAACGAGTGCTCACTCTGCCCGTATTTCTGAAGACAAAGAAAAGGATAGTAGTAGTTTGGTGCAGCTTATCTACATTACAAGCACACACTCATCATCTGTACCTCTCCAGTGTCGTATATCCAGACGCGACCCTCTGAGTCGCCCACCGCCACCTCCTTCCCTCCTGACGACCAGCGGACTCTGTTGAGTGCTGATGCGCCCTCAATGGTCACGCTGGCAGTCGGTACCTGGTGGACAAAACAATGAAAACAAATCAAATGTATTATTCATTCAAATGGTCTGCGTATGAATCAAACTGAAGACACACAAATTTGACATGTCCATATAAGGGAGTGTGACGTAGAAAAGTCCTGATTTTCAATGATTTCCACAGAACTCACTTCATGTTTTTCACAGTTCACTCTGAATAAGTTCAAACACTGCCTGACTTCCTTACAAGTTTAAAAAAAAAAACTTTTAAACATCATAACAACTACTTCTCTGTGACAGCTGTTCACATTTGAAATGTTCCTCTTTTGTAAATGAACCTGCTGAGTATGAATGACTGAGGTTGTAAGTTAGTTACAAACCTATTCCATCTAATATTATGCATTTCTTCAATTTCCAATTGGATCACAATGAAATAAAAATGTACATTTAGAGCATGTCCCTACAGTCTTTGTTTCTTTACATTTAAAGGCTCTAATGCCGTTTAAGCTCTTCTCCATGTTTTTTGTAAAACAGAAGCATTATACCAATTGAATCTCATTTTAAATACACAGCTTTATCCAAACACTCTCGAGGAACGTCAAACATGTCCGTCTAATTAAAAACTTCTCTCTCTACAGTGGACTCACACAAGTACTGTATAATAACTGCATCCATGTTTGCTGTTGTGGCCTTTTTTAGAAAACAGCAGTGCTCATGTTGCACCTTTAAAAAAAAAAAAAAAAAAACTAAAACCATCTGCAGTGTTTCCATAAACTGTTCCTGACATGTGGCGGGCGAGTCTGACACATGTCACCAGTGGAGACAGAGGCCTTGGCTTCATGTCGCCTCACACACCGAGCTTCTGCGTATTTAAAGCAGTGCTAACCACAGACTGACTGCCATTAGCCTGCTAGCTTCCCTCGCTCCGCCCGAGTGGATCTGAACTGAGCGCTTTAAATTGGGTGTGTATGTGTGTGTCTGTGTGTGTGTGTGTGTGTGTGTGTGTGTGTGTGTGTGTGTGTGTGTCTGTGTGTGTGTGTGTGTGTGTGTGTGTGTGTGAGTGTGTGTGTGTGTGTGTGTGTGTGTGTGTGTGTGTGTGAGAGAGTGTGTGTTTGCTGGAAATGAGAACCAGGCGAGCTGCACTGCTCCGTTAGTGTCGTTATGACTGTGTGTTTTTAATATGACGGCAACAATGGAAGTCTGTTGCTATTAGACTGACTGTGTATGAGTGAACGTGTGTTGCATGTGTTCAGTACATCCGTTTGTGTATTTCTGTGTGTGTGTGTGTGTGTTTGTCGGAGCAAATGTTTCTCATAAAGCACATTGTTAGCTGAGTTAGGCTGTCGATAATGAACTCTTCCTCTGCCGTTGAAAAGGCTGCTGTTGAGAGAATCATGGGAATCTTGTCATGTGTGCTGCAGAGGGAAGAAGCTCCCGATGAGATCAATGAGGGAGAGAGTCAGGGTTCAAACGAGAGCAGACGAGAGAGATTATACGAGACATGACTTCTGAGATGTAACATAAAATCCCTGGAGTTGAGATGTGAATTTCATGTGGACAGCAAGAGAGGCCTGCCTGCCAGAAAATGAGAGAAATAAGAAGAGTGAAAGAGCATTATGGGAAACGAAGGAGAGCATCTTATGCGGACTGGTATTTAGGTTGAAGGCACTGAGTGTTGTCTCCATGGAAACCAAGAGCGAAGGAGAATGAAGGATCCTTTTATCTGTACTCTTACCTGAGTGATCAAAGGTTTTGGTACTCACTTTCAGACATGTAAAAAAAAGTATGATTTTCAGACGCAGACTTTCAGAAGATTTCTGAACTGCAACTTTTACAGTTCAAAGTTTTAGGGACGTCTTCTTCCTCCATAACAACAGACAGGCACCAACTCGCTCAAAAGTTTTTTTTTACAAATAACAAGAAACAAAATGAGATTTTCTCCACTTTTTATGCTAACCTAGGCAGTGCACAGCATCATTTTTCCGAGCACTTCACCTTTTTGTTCGGCCGCTCCGCGCGCTCAAGTTAAAAATCTTTCAACATTTCAGAAAGGCGCCGTTGATGTCACTGGCGCTCTTTTCCAAATGTATAATGATATTCCCTGTAGTTTTGCCGCTTACAGATCATGTCTAGTACCCACATCATCGTTGCTCCGTTTCTGATCGATTTAAAAAAAAAAAATCTAAAATAAAAAACATACAGTAAAAAGAAACAGAGCCGTGTCAGTCATACAGTGACAGTTGTCAAAGAGAGAGGGGGGGACATGCAGCACTTTCATTCTCAGCACACAAACGCTTCATGCAAGCGTTCCCGAGCACACAGCCAGCGCTTTTCTGCTCGGAAAAAAAACGCTAGGTAGAAAATGTAACATGGAAAATAAGCTACATAGCTTGTTTCATAAAATGTTGAGTTATTACTTTTATTAAGAAGAAGCTGTAAGTATTTTAGACTTGAGCACCCTCAATATTTTTTTGGGGAAAAAGGTGTCATTTCTTACATTTCAGACAAAATCTATATTTTTTTATTCCATATAATGAATAATATAATGATGCTCTTTCCTGCCGTGGCCTCAGATGCCCCCCTTCTTAATAAACCTTCCCTCACAGCACTGAGAAACTTTTCTCATTTCACGATTTGAATCTTCTGCATGAGACTGCGGACTGAGGTCTCCTACACATGTGTGCGCTTCACTGATGGGACATAGTGTGGGAGGCGGATGAGAGGAGGCGGCGGGGTCCTGAGGTTGCCTGAGAGTTGGACAGGGGTTGCAGGAATGTTAGCGGGACACATCTGGGTGGGGAGATGTCGCTGAGTGTGATTTAAAGCGAGGACTGCTGGAAACGCCCATGGGGGGAATCTTGAATTCCGTGTGCGGGTGTTGGTGCACGGAGGGATGTGGAGGAGCTGGTGGTGGTTGTGCTGGGAATGACGGGACTAGATAAGTCTTGGGTGTTTGGTCGTGCGGTTCAGGGACGAGGCCCAACAACAGGCGACAGCAGACACACACACACACACACATCAACACACAGGGAGATGACACAGAAAACATGTTCTGCGTGACCTATTTCCATGCACATACCTCTGTGTCGTTGTTGAGGTTCCACAGGTCTAAGCGGCCCATGCCGTCCACGGCGGCAAAGATAGCAGGGTGCACGGGCGACCACATGACGTCATACACGTAGTCTGCGTTGTCCTCGAATGAGTATAGAGGCTTATTGTGCTAAAAGAAAGAGAAATGAAGATATGGTGTGATAAAAAAAAAAACTGTAGAGGAAAAGAGTGAGAGAGTTAGGGATTACAGCAGATGACACACTAGAGATAGAAAGAGAGAGAGAGAGAGAAGGAATGGCGAGAGGGAGTGAGAGAGCTTCAGACAGAGTGGCGCTGCCTCAGCCTTGGGGCCTGTCTGGGTGCAGAGCCTAATTAAAAAGCCTTGCACATTCACACAGCACCATAAAACCGCTGGGAGAGATGAAAGGGAGGGCCCCTCCACAAGGTGTACTGTAACCTCAACACAACAGCTGTCTGAGAGACAGAGAGCGAGAGAGAGAGAGAGAGAGAGAGAGAGGAAGGGAAGAGATGAGAGGAACAGGAAGGGTGGAGAATGGACAAAAAAACTGGACACAAAAGTCTATGTTAGTGTGTGTGTGTGTGTGTGTGTGTGTGTGTGTGTGTGTGTGTGTGTGGTTGAGGAGGCAACTGATTTTAAAGCCCTGTAGGGATTTCAATATGAAAGAGTCAAAAAGTTATTCAACAAAACTGTAAGAGCTTAAATGTGTCTTTCAATGCAAACAAATATGATAAGATAAATTCAAAAAATGTTTCAAATGTTGCACAAACAGTTCTGTGCTGGATGAACTATTTGATGATGATGTCATTTGAAGTGGTTTTCACTTTTTTTTTTTTACAGTTCTCGTTGGCTAAAATAGATGCAAACTCCGATAAAACCTCAGATAAGCTCACATGGTTACATTATATCAGTCTAGAAAAAGTAGATGCATAACATTAATCCTGCAGGTATTTTATAGCCGGGTCAGAAGTGAGATGTTTTTGCACTCAAAGCCACCATGTTTGTATATGTGGCATGTATTTTGGTCGTGTGTCGAAGGTTTTAAGTTTGTTGAGCTTTGACCGTTGAGCTCTGACTTTGTTGGTTGCAGCCAATGGTTGAAGGCTTCTGCTTGTGCTGCAATTAAAGATGGAGGATAAATAAAAGAAGTGTGGGAATGTGGCTTAATACCAATGCGTGTGTGTGCGTGTGTGTGTGTATATGTGTGTGTGTATGTGTGTGTATGTGTGTCTCAGAGCTGCTGTTAGGATTCCAGAGGCTTACAAACTGCATTCCTGACAGGTAGAGTGGGAGGGGCGGAGGAGAGGAGACAGGTTGGCTGGAGGAGCAAATAAAGGAATGTAGTCCCCTCTCTCTCTCTCTCTCTCTCTCTCTCTCTCTTTCCCTCCTCCTCTCTCATTCCTTCTTTTTCTCCATCACCTTCACTCTCACACTCCACGGTAGTTTTAAAAGGCTGTGAGACCTGCACACAGATAGCAGGGCACACACACACACACACACACACACACACACACACACACACACACACACACACACACACACACACACACACACACACACACACACACACACACACACACACACACAAACAAACAGCCAAACCAATTTCAAGCCTCGATTGAACCTGTTTTTGGAGACGGCGGGTGACAGCAGAGGTCATTTTACTTCATCACACAGGTTCAGCATTCGATCAGCTGGACGATTCCTGTTTATCATTTTTTTCTCTCGTCCTCTCCTTGTTTTTGTCCCTTGTTACGACTCTTACGCTCAACCACTAATCCTCAGCTTTGAGTTTTTCTTTTTACCAAATGATATTCTTCCTTTTTTTTTGTTAGTCTGCCTAGCTGGATGATCACCTTTGTTGCAATTTCAAGCTCGCTTTTTCAAATATGTTCCATAAGCAGCAAAACAATCACAGTTGAAAGACCCTGATTTATCTAGTGAGCTTTCAAAATGCAAAACTACTGTTTTACTGCAGTCTATCCATAATCTGCCACTCTTAAATAAGGTGATTTTGGTCAATAATGTGCAGTAACAAGTCTAAGAGTAATCTTAAAATGAAGCTTAATCCTCACGGCGCCACGAGTTCACAAACTGTTTGTCATTATCTTTCCTGTGCTGAGGATCTGGCAAGCTTTAGCAGGTCTGAACTGTAAATCATCACACAAACAGTACACAATAAGTAACAACGCAGCAGATTTACTGCAAGCAGATTCGAAAATAAAAGAATGGATGCAAGTTAAATAAAGATTTTAGAGGTTTAGATGTTGACCACAAATTAAGAGCTTTTAGGATAGTTATTCATCAATTTACTCATTCTGTTATCACGATATAACAACATTAGTCCTTATCATCGTTTTAAAGACATGACTTTAGATTTGTCGTGACACCCGTGGTTTTTTTTTTTACTCTTTCCATCCAACAGCCTAGTACGTGATGGCAAGCAGGCAGATTGATCCTATTGACCAAACAATGTGAAATCATAGTGGTTTCATATTTACTCCCCTCAGGATTAAATAAGCAGTGTGGGGATAGTTTGGATCCACAGATAAAGCACAGGCTACAAATAAGCAAAGCTGTCACAAGGTAGTTTGCAGAAACACTACGACCTGACCCGCCTAGCATCAGTTTTAAACATGAGCATGAGAAATGTGGCATTTCAGGGTCTAGATATGTTTTTTATTTCTTTTTTTAAGATTTATTTTTGGGCATTTTCTGCCTTTATTGGAGAGATAGGACGTAGGATAGAGTTGGAAACCAGGGAGAGAGAGAGAGAGAGAGAGAGAGGGGGGGGGGGGAATGACACAGAGGAAAGAAGCCACAAGTCGGATTCGAACCCGGGCTGCCCGCTTGGAGGACCACAGCCTCCATAAATGGGGCGCGCACACTAACCACTGTGCCACCAGCGCCCCCTAATTTTTTTTTTTTAAGTTTACAATTTAAAATGTGGATACATACATTTGTTGTTCTTTGATATTTCATATATATTTAACCGATCGTATTAAATGGGCCTAAGATTTTGTCTTATTATGTTGCTGAATTCCATGTCATTAAAACAAGTTCTTAGCAGACTTGGTGATATCAGGAAATATCCAATAAGAATCCAGATGTTATCTATTGATGTTATCTTCATGCTAATAGAATCCCACTGATGACCCGTGTGTAACTTTAAGGTACTGAATCACTTCTCTTGAAATGCCAGAGACACTGGTCCAACCATCTCATCTCTATAAGTCCTATGGTTTCTCTGGTTCCTTCCTGCATCTGGATCACAAACATCCCATTAGCTTGATAGCTTTAATTCAGACTATAAGAACCACACACTGATGTGACTGAGATTCTTTAATTAGTCACAAAATAAGTAACAAAAACCTTCCCTTAAGATAAAACCATTTTGACTTATCTGATATATTATCAACACTCTGTAACAATCCTCATAGCTGACTGTGATGCTGGCCTTTCATTAAATCAAACTGGACCAAATATGCTTCATCCAATCACTTAGGAGAGTTTGGTTTTGGCTTCAAGAGAGTGAGATATTTCAAGTCATGCACGTTCATAAACCCACTCCCAGCTGTCGCGACGTCTTCACCCTCTGGCCCACTCCGAATGTTTTCACAAACCACAATATTTGCACCGCTGGAGTATGAAAACATCAGCAGACGTCTGTACGACACCTTTTTTTTATTTTCTTCCAGAACCGTGAGGGCAAACGTGTGTGTGTCTGGTTGAAGGCAAACCTCGGGGGGATTTTAGACAAACAAAGGCGGCTCGCTGAAGGTGCACAAGAGGTGTGAACACATCCATCCAAACACACTCAGGTGTTCCGCCTGCCAACACACAAATATGGGTTCTACGGGATAAGAGACAGACACACATTCCTGCGGTGCCCCTCAAAGGAAAGGGAATTCCCAAATCCTGCAAAATAAAACAGTCCTCTGATGAAAAGTCCACAGAAATGTGTTTTAATATGTGTCACCGGAGTCTTCACACAAGACTTATGGAGCGGCTACATGCAAACGTGAGTTACATTTATCAGTGTTTTACAGCCAAGTATTTACACTGTAACTGGATCCTGCATAAAGCTGAAGTATTATGCAACATGCATTATGTATTTTTCTCATACTGAAATAGTCTCCCTTTGATTTTTGGCTGTGTTTGCTGTTTGACGGGCTGCTCATGCGGATCCCTCTGTCCTTCAAATTTAGTTTGACCTCTACCATCAACCATGACACGTTTTCGTCTTCCTGTGTTTGCATCAACTGGACCGATCTTCATCTCAACTCAATGAGAGTAACATTGAAATATCTTATAATCACGCTTTAGCACACCACAAATGTACCTGGGAGTAAATCCATTGTGTGACACCCACTCTCTGGAAAAGTTTCTTTGAATATATTGACTAACTTTCCTATTCTCCAACACCCACTTTGGCAGAAAAAAAACTCACTATTTGCTTCTTTTTTTTTTTTTTTTTTAAACTTCCACTGAAATGCTGCCAAATGGAATTCATGACATGGGTTTGAAAGGGGAACAAAAGCCCGGAGTGGACAAGGTCACGAAACATAAAGGAGGAGGAGAACTCGCCCTGAGAATGACAGAGAGAGAGAGAGTGCGTCTGGGTAAGAGTAACTGAGTGAGTCGAACTTCCTGAGATGTATGATGTTTCAAATCTTGAAAAGAAGCTAACACAAGAATTTGATCTGATTTAACTGTAGAAGGGTATGCATTGACATCACTCTCACAGACCACGCCCACTCAAATGATTTCAGTTATGTGGACAGATGTGGTCAGTTTCTTTAATGATGTTAAAAACGTTGTTTTATTGCCGCAGGCTTTTCCCTGGAAGTCAAACTGTATAAATTCTTAGAAGGAAGCCTGGAAGACAACAAGACGCTGAAGCGAAAACCAGATATTGCTTTTGTTTCATTCAAAATGTACGGTGCTGTTAAGTAATCGATGTTTTCACCGTTGGGCATGCAAACTTGTTTATTGATTGTTCTGTGTATGAAGTAAAAGGTCAACCAGAAGAAGTATCGCAACCTACCATAGCTGAGTCGGACAAACTTCCATCAATAAATAGATTCTCCCTCGGTGTTTGTATATCGGGACAAAGACAGCAGTCCAATTAAATGGACTTAATTGAACTGTGCTTGTTAACGTTACGGTTTCAAACACTTTTTTGAACACATAGCCTCAGCTGGGGATCCATACTACCCACAGAGAACATTATCCAGAAATAATGACTGAGAAGACGGTCCTCGTTGGCCGAATTAAAGCAATTTGCTTCTTAAATGATTTCTACATGCTTCGTGCTACTCATTGGGCGTTACTGCAGTGACTCCATCACATGCAAACCTTCTATTCCTGTTGCCTAATATCACTGTGTTCACACCTCTTTAGAGATTATTTTTTATTTCACTGTGAGGGAGTTTTGCTCTGACCTTTGACTGGCAGGAAAATCCTCCACTTTTTCCACTTCTGTTATTTAATGTTGGCTATATAGACGTGTCTATATTATTAGTACATCTTAAAGGGGGCAGATCGCAGCAAGCCTGGCAGACTAAACTCAGGTAAAAATAACCACCCATACAGTTTCCACGCGCCTGGTGAACTTATTCACGCACGCACGCACGCACGCACACAGAGAAAAACTGATTTCCAAAGAGTTGCTCACCTACAGCACTCAGCTTTCTCTCTCTCACTACAACCTCTCAGGGTCCACAATCAACCCCCCACACACACACACATCCTTTTCCTCTTTAACACCATACCTTTGTGCTCCAGAGTTTGACGGTCCAGTCGAAGGAGGAAGTGATGAAGAGGTGTGAAAAGTCGACGGTGCCCACGGCGCTGTGGCAGCTGACGCCCGTCACTGGTCCCTGGTGGCCCTCGAACATCTCACAGATACCGGCCTTACTGAGAGGACAACACAGAGGTGGGGGGCACATGAATAAATCAGTCAGCTCTGCAGTGTAGAAATGTTCTAAACTTGTTTACATATCAAACAGTGAAGCCTTTAGTGGGGAAGCCGAAAGTAAAACTACAGCACAGCATGTAAGCTTTGTTTAAAAGTGAAACAATTAACTCCTTAAATTGAGTGAAAATAATCAACTCCTTGAAGCTTTCCTTTGTTTTGTTCTTTTTAAAGGCAAAAGACAAAAACACTGAAAAGGAATGTTTGCTGACTACATACATTTTTAATCTTTGCAGAATGATCTTCTGTAACAGCATTTTTTTTACAAGACAAAGATGAAAAAGTGATCCAGCACAGGTTGGTCTGTAATGTTTTGCTCACACGTGTTTCAGTACACCCACCTGCCATGTCTGGATGCAGTGTACACAGTGCCCTCCTCACTGCCAACCACATAGTTGTTAACGTCCCCCGTGGGGAAAGCCATGCCTGTCACCGCCACAGGTTTGGATTTATTGTACACCAGCTCCATGGTCTCCTACATACACACACACACACACACACACACACACACGAGGAGGAGGCTTTAATGTTGGTTTAAAATAAAAGGTACATGTTATCCCAGATAAATGAACCCGGAGAACTTAATACTGCCATGTTGGCACCTGTCTGTGTGCGTCGTATGCTACAGCATGTGATAACTGTGATTGTGTACCTGCGGCTGAGAGAGCATGTCCAGACTCCAGGAGCACATCCTGCCGTCTGTCGACACAGTGATCAGGTTGTTGGCGTTCTGGGTGCCCACCACGTTCACGCAGTACACTGGGTGCTATACACACACACACACAGACACACACACACACACACACACACACACACAGACACACACACACACAAACATAAACATAAACGATAAAGCCACAAACAGTTGAGATCACAATTCAAGAGACTGCACTCATAGTGGATGAAGTAGCAGGAAGCTGTACTTGAGTAAAAGTAGAGACCACCAGAAAATGACTTTGATAGAAGCAACATATATCTTCTAATATATAACTTTCTTATATGTTCTGTACTTAAGTATACTAATTATTATATGGAAATTGATTGTCTTTACGTATTGAAAATCAAAGTACATGTATAGGATGTTGATAAAAAAGGAAGTGGTCACAATGTTGTGAATTACGAAGAATATTTTTACCTTTCCAACTGAGTCACTTAAAGAAGACCGAAGTCTTTCCAATTTAAAAAAAACACTGGTAAAATCTCATTTTTAACATGGTTACTTAGTCCATCTGTTCAGAGTTGGTTTTAGTCATTTGGAGGCAACATGCAAATACCAAAATGAGACATTTCCAGATTTTGCTAAAAGCAACCATAGCTTGAGAACAAAACCTGTTTAGGGGTCATCTCTTTCTCAGTGAACTTAGCCACAGACCTACAGGACAGACCAAAAAGTGACTTACAAATACCCAACAGTAACCTCTAAGAAGAGTAACAAGATAACTCAGTCACCCACGTCTCCCCAGGGACTAATTTAATGCTATTTTATAAACTCCAGGAACTGAATTAACATTCAGATTCATGTCTCAATCATTGAAAATAAAATGAGATGTGTACCTCACATTTGATGCACATTGAATATTTATTAATACGAGTCGGAGAATAAGATAAATGCATTAGGTTACTGCAATACTAAAACACTGTACTGTCTGTCTTCACTATTTACCTCTCATCTGCTTCTGCTTTCTCTTTCTCCACTGCCTGCTGGAGTTTCTCTCTTGTCTCTCTTTATGTGCAGCTGTCTGTCTAACTGTCTGTCTGCCTGAATGGATCGCATAAAAGCTGTGTGATCACAAAGTTACTTCAGGGTCTAACTTCTTACCCTCAGCCTACGACTGTCTAACAACCATCCGAAGAGAATGAGTTGTTTGGTGTTTTTTTTTTTTTGGCAGGGACATGAATGCTGTGACATCTCTCGTCTCCTGCAGCTCCTTGTGTCAGAGAGTGCACAGTGTTAGGCACACGAGAGAGAGAGAGTGAAAGAGCGGTAGAGCTTAACTGAATTGAGCAGAGCAGGGGGAGACCGTCGGGGAGAATAACGAGAAAATGAAGAGTCTTGGGGAAATGTATTGCGGTAATAGTACTGATTTTTGTATTGGAGCAAAAGTAGAAGTTGCCAAAAATAAAAAAAAACTCAACAAGAGAACATGTACTACGACTACTTTGATACTTTATATGAGAAGGATAAACATCTATCTGCACAGATGGCATCCTGTACCATGAAATAAATAAAGAAGGCTATACAATAAAATGTTTAATTTATATTTATAAAAGTTTATGTTAAAGATGGCTTTAGAATGGAGATGATGATGATGATGATGAAATTCTTCCTTTACGCACACGACATCATTCGATACTTTATGGACCAGCAGCTAACAGACGGCTCACATGCCACCCTGCAGTGAGACATGCGCCGTAGTGCTAACCCACAGCAGTATGTGAAAGCATTATGTCATTACTGGGTAGTAAGAGATCTGTGTAACGAGCAGCACAAAGAAGCTGTTCAGTAATCAACAGTCTGCTAGCTGGCTGGTCAAAGAGGATGAGAACGATGGCCTCATTATTAAGAGTTTGAGCGTACATAATGGATGGTATGTAGACGTGTGTGTGTGTGTGTGTGTGTGTGTGTGTGTGTGTGTGTGTGTGTGTGTGTGTGTGTGTGTGTGTGTGTGTGTGTGTGTGTGTGTGTGTGTGTGCGTGTGTGCGTGTGCTTACAGTGGCCCCCTGGTCTGAACATATTGCTGTTTACAGTACAGTGGTCAGTAATTAGGTGAGTGTCTATGAGCTGGAAAGTCTTAACGGATCTGTCTGAAGATCTGACCGCTCAAGTCAACTTTGTGTTTGAGTGTTTGCTGCATGTGTGTGTATGTGTTTGAGTGTGTGTGTGTGAGTTTTTCCTGTGAGTGTTTGAGTGTGTGGTTGCGTAAGAAAGCTGCAGGTCTTGCCTTAATTATGCCATGCAGTGTTTTTAGAAATACAGGAAGAGATGACATTCGATCCAAGCTTATTTCACCAGGGGAAACAAAACAATCATTTTCATTCATGATTAAGCCTTTTTTTTCACATCAAATTATTTTTTCTTTTAATTCATATTTCACATTAAAAGTCTTTACAAAGAAAGAAAAAAAGAAAAAAAGAACAAAATAATAAAATAACTTCTTGTCTTTGACCGACTTTCTGAATCCACAAACTGGACAATAATGGAAGCTTTTTTTTCCACAATTATATATAAAAAGTAAAGTGAGGGAGTAAATCCTATTTTTGATTAATAGTTGACCTAATGGATTAATGATTATATTAACTGATTTCATTTGATCAACTTATTCTGAAATCATTTTAGTGTTGAAGTATAAAACAGTGCAGAAAACAAGTAAGAAAATAGGATAAAATGTAAATCACAGACAAATATCTGATCATTTTTTTGTATGTTCTATTTTTTTGTAACTGTGTCAAAGCTAAAAATGTCTGTGATGTGCTGCCACGTCATCAATGATTGCTTTGAGTCACTGTACTGGGTTTGAACTGTGCGTCAGACTGGCATCCTTACAGTGTGTGCAGCAGCAGATAGAGGAGTCCTCTGGACGGGGGTCCGGCGGTGACTGCGATTGTCCCACAGGACGATCTGTCCAGAGTAAGTCCCGCCCACCACCAGGTTGGGATGAAACCTCGCAAAGCCGACAGATACTACAGGAGACTGAGATAAGGAAAGAGAGAAGAAGGGAGTATATTTTATAGGAGCACTTCTTAAAGAGCTATGTTGACATGAACCAACAGACCAAGGAACAGAATCCAATTTTTTTCTGATTAAAAATGGCGATAAAACAGCAGACAGTGAGAAAAGAGCAAAAACAAAGAATGAATGAAAACAGTTAACGCTAGACCGAGCATGAGCAGGAGTGAGTGATCAAGGCTGCATGATGGGTGGCAGACACGAGGAGATAGACGGAGAGGGAAGATGATGAGTTCAGTTATGGTGAGGGTCCGCTGAGGAGAGGAGAGAGGGGTGACTCTAGGGCGGAGACCAGACAAAGGGGGGAATTGTAGTCCTCTTTCCACCAGCCGTTTCACATTACAGCATCAAAACCCCAGCAGCCACTGGAGCGCTCACTGTAGCCTCCATCATGACAAGCGCACCCTTGAACTCCCTCCCTCCCCAGTGCCATGTTTATTGCGTTTTGGTTCCTCTTCAGTGCTCGTCCCATATGGGCTTCAGCGTGCAGCAGCTAGCCTTCCCTGACCCACAGCCACTAAAGCATCTGTGCTACGATCTTATGAGAAAAATGCTCCAGGAGGGTAAGTGGTGTTACACATTGACAAATTTACCCCTTCATCCTTCAATGTAGTGAAGCAGCAACGATAAATTAGATACATGACAGGGCCAAGAGCGCATTGAACAAGAAGCTCACAGGCACGCATCCCAATTAAAAACAGCCAGACTGTAAAAACATGCAGGGTGCATTTTCGCAAAAGCATTGTTGCCCAATACACTCATAGATTTTATCGTTGACAGTTTTAGAGTTCCTGAAAACGGCATGTTAGGTCTGACACTGTGTGTTAAAGGAAAGTTATTCATCGTTAGAAGCGTCCAAATGGAATCCTTATATTAACAGAGTAAGATGTTATTGAATACATGAAAGGAGAAACATGTAAGATATCTACCAGATGAAATCATGAAATGAACTTACTATATCATCAGACATTAAGGAAACATGCTATGTTGAAGGGTTGGCTTCTCTGACACCACACAGCAGACAGCATGTCCTCCTTCTACTGTATGTGTCCATTCTGGTGCGAAATGGTCCATACACCTGAACCTGTTTCTGTACGGCACCTGAGGAAGAGCCGAGTCGGGCTCGAAACGTTGTGTTCGTCTAAATGCACATAGCAATTACATAAGTATTTGGTAGCCATAGTGTTGCGAGTCTTCGTCTGCATCTTAACCTATATTTGTTCTGACCAGAGAGAGGAGCCGGTTTTAAAGCACCCCACAAAGCCGTTTTGGACGCCCCTTGATTTGCCACATATGTGACCAGTTATCAAGGCAAACTACCCGACCTAAAAAGCCTCTGTTGTTTTTTCTAATAACGTGAAACCAGAAACATGGCAAAACTAGGATAAATATTGGAGATACTTCTGAAAAATGAGGTTAGAACCCAGAAATATTCAAGGTCGATGCAGAGCTGGCTAAACACTGAAGCTTCGATTTCCGCGACATGGCAACCCACGTGTGCAATGACAATGGAGGAGGAGGAGGAGGGGGGGTGACAGCTCTCTCCAATGTACTGCAGCACTACGTGTCAGAGTTACAGACTACTCTTTTAACAGTTTTCTGTGCATTACAGAAGTTGCTGATGCATCTTATACATTTAACTGATGGTTAAACATACAGTAATATTTAAGTTTTATCCTTTTTTAAGAATCCAAATAAAATTGATCACTCATTTCTTTTACACATAGTTATGACTTTAATGAATCTACCCACATCCTATCTAAAAAAGAATATTTGTATTCAAACATAGAGTGATGCGTGTATAAATGATCTGTTGAAGGAAGCAACTGGACTAACTGTGCGGCTAAAAAATGTGAATATCAAAACTCCGGCTTTCACATCACAAACATGCTTTTTCCACTAGTCATGAATGTGTCAGTGAGCAGTGTGATCATAGTGATTTCAGGGAGCAGCTGTTACCACTCCAACAGGTAGTACATGTGACTATGGGAGTTTCTGTTTTTTAGGGAATGCATCCATGGTTGCCAGTATAGTCATTTTATTTTTCACATCTGTATAACAGCCCTGATTATTATTATCCTTGACCTTAATTCACAAATCAACTCATTTAGAACAATGATATTGTAAGGTGTTATCACAGCATGAAACAAAACCCGTTCACTCACACTCACAGTTGTTCCTGCTCACAGAAGATTCATTAGAAAAGCCTACTGGTGTCAAACAACCTACAAGTTCATAATGATAAAACAATTTTCTTTCTCTCCCAAAAGCAACCCCTCCCCACCTCTCTCTGTCTCCGCAGCCAAACCATGTGTGAAGCAGCCAAATCCAAAACCCCAGTTCATTTCAAAAAGAGACCGATAAACAAACCAGAGGAAAAGAAAACACTGCACACTCTCTTTCTCTGTTTTCTTTCTTCTGAGGAGTCACGGCCTCCAGACGAACCATTTTGGGAGCTGCTTCAGATGTCCAGACTTTAAATAACCTTTAGTCGTTAAAAAAACAACATTAAAAAAACGTACAAACAACATTCAACTGCCCAACAAACCCTAGCACAGATAAACACATTTACAATAGTATTATCATTGTTTCCTCATGTATTTGGATCGTTATCAGAATATTCCTTATTTGACCTCTGCATAGAGAGGCAGATTCTAAAAAGAAAGAATCAAAAGGAAAGGCTAAGATTATAACACTTATACTAAAATGTACATGCACGAGTCTGACTTCAACTTGACCACTCTAAGTATCACAAGGTTTTGTGATGACCTTTACACTCGGTGGTTGTCTGATGGGCTGCTGTTTGATGTCTGTTTGTCATTCATCAGACTCCACAATGAAACATAATCCTGCCCTCTCTGTAATCTCTGCACTCAAACATAGACATCCATGAAATCGTTTGATAAAAGGAAAAAGTCAATCAGTCTTCAAAAAGGAGTGAAACTCTATTTGATTTTAAACATTTGAAAGAGAAAGGAAAGCAATGGTGAAACAGCTTGGATAATATCAAAGAGCAGTTTAGTGATTTATTGTCTTTCTTAAAAGTAAAAGTTTGTCATTTAGATTAAAATGCTTATTTTTAGGGCTGTCAAATTATTTTTTTTTAAATCATGATTTTAAACTCAAATTCAATAGTAAATAGCATTTTGAATCACATGTTTGAGTATCCATTGTTTTTAATATCAAAACCCGTTTTTTAAGCTTTTATTTTGTATTTTTGTACTGTCTTAAACTGAAGTTCCTTTTACTTCCTGTTTGGCTCCCAACCTGCTTTTACTTTGAAAGAAAATAGGGAGGTTGTTGTAGAACTAAGCTTACAACATTAACTTAACCAGCAAAAAAAGGAACTTGTTAGAGATGGAAAAGTAAATGAAAACAGCTCAAGAGGACAGAAAAATGAACACATTCATTTATACCTTAATCTCATCGGGGTTAACGTGTTAACGCTGACAGCCCCACTCACTTCTTACAGACTTCGATAAAAGTTGATACCACTTTAACATCTGTATATTGAATAAATAATACTACGGCTTAGACTAAAACCACAGCCTTAAAGCCAGGTGGGCTGTTTTCCCTAGTTGTGAATCTTAATGCTAAACTAAGCTAAGCAGCTGATAGCTTCTTTTCTATCTAACAAATATGATTGTCGTATTAATCGTCCGAACCAAAAACTTAGCAAGTAAGAAAATAAAAATGTGATCTTTTCCCTTCATTATTTCTGACTCTCTGAAAGCATCACCATGTCTAACGATAATGAATCCACAAGACTAAGGGACTTTTTTTTCATTTCAATTTCAAAATATCCTTAATATTAAAACGAATGGATTAGACAATAGACTTCATTCCACCATGAATATGTTCAAACTGCTTTCTTTAAATTCGTGACAAAAGCCTTCACCCTTTTCATATACATATCCACAAGCACAAGACGGACACAAATAGAAAACATCCCTCTCCTCTCAGCTCTCTTGTCATTCTTCCACCAGTTATCACCCTAAGTAAACATCTCTACCCCACATGAGTACTGACAAAGAGAAGCTAAATCAAGTCAAGAGCCGTCTTTATTCACTCCATATGTTACTTTAATTCCCAAAACCCTATCAGTGTCCCCATCTTAAGGGGAAAAATCCTGACTAAACTCTGAATAGCCTCTTTGAGAAACCACAGGTTATGCCATCATCCTGCTAATGTACTGTCAGGCTTAGTGAAAGAGCTACTGAAAATTAGCTCGACTTTGTCCCCGTAGTGCACTTTGAGGCGCCTGCCAGCAGCGACTTGGATTTAACATGAAAGCAGATCTGCAGTTTTCCCTTAATGCTTCCTATCAAACGTCACATCGGCACATATGTTTTGGAGTTATGTGCCTTTTTAAATGTACTGTTTGTCATTTGGTGCTGAAATAAGATCAATTTGTCCCACACTGTAAAGAAGTTTATGATTTAAGCTTAAAGGGAATTGCTTGACACTCTTCAGCACGTTTTCAATTTGAATGTCATGTATCAAATTAATGAGTGAGATTAGAGCTGAATTATGGAGGGCTTGATTATGTTTCAGCTGCATTTCTGTAGTCTTTTTCCGTCTGCCTTTTTGTATTAATTCATGAGCCTTTGCCATCAAGATTCAAATACTGCTTTTGCATCTGCCAGAGGAAATTTATTTCATAATGTACAAACAACATGGCTGTATAACACATTTAATGTGTAAAGCATAAACTCTGAATCAAAGAAAAAGTTTGAGCATATCTGGCTGAGATCTGGCTACATAAGATTTATTACAGGATGAATCTGAGGCTAACTTTAGCTAAGCGCTAAAACTGTAATAGGCTATAACCTACTCTTTTTTGGAGAACACAACAGTGACTTTATCTTTCATTCTTTCACATGACCAGCAGAGAGCTACTCAAATGATTTCTCACCTTAGTAACCATTTTCTTTACTAGTTCATGGCCCCAGTAATGCATGAAATCCATTTTCCAATCCAATCACGGCCCCTTCAAGGTCCAAGAGACAACAAAGACAACTATGTTTCAGCCGTAGCTAACTTTGAGGGACAAGTCTCTTCCAAGATAACTCCTCAAACAGGCAGAATGTTAGCACACATCTCTGTATCTGAGTGTTTGAGGCTATTCAAGTATCTTTGTAGGCCCTACTCACATGAGGATCCATTATACTCTTTTTCCCTTTTCCCTTTTTCTGACCACATGACACTCATGCAACAAGGATGGGTGTGTATCCAACCCACTGTTTAAATTAAGTTACTAATCAATGGCAATCTCAAGGCCTCAGAAAAAGGTAGTCCCCAAACCAGTGGGTTTCATTGCAAACTTCTTTTGTATGGTGTATAGTTTAAAAGGTCACATATTATGCAAAATATACTTTACAATGTTTTATAACACTAGTATGTGTCCCTAGTCTCTCTCCAAACCCCCAAATTATGAGAAAAGTCCATCCTCTCCGTCTGTTGTCTGCTCCACTTTTCAGAAAATTTGTGCTTAAACATGCTGTTTAGAGATTTTCCCTTCATGACATCACAAAGGGCAGTGACCCCTCCCACAGGGGGGTGACACTCCCACAGCTAGGTGTTTGATTGAAAAGGAGAATAATATGTGACCTGTGTAAGTCTCTGTCTTTATGCTGAGCATTGCCACTCTGTTGTTAGTAGCAGCTCCACTTACTGAAGTGTTCAGACTTAACAATGGTATCTGGATTCATCTAGAATCAGTGAATAAGCAAGTTTTTCCAAGAAGTGTTGAACTTTGTATTAAATAAAATACCAAACTCCTCCCATCCGCCGACAGATTCTCTTCATTTCAGATTCATAACTCTGAACATACCAGTCACAAAAGCACCACATCTGACAGCTGTCTAAATAACACCTCAACAACTCTCGTGTCTCTGCAACACTCCCGCTATGCTCGCACATCAGGACTGACTGGATACCGAGCCTGACATTTCATTTCCAAACGCAGAGTGGCTCTGCGGAATGGTTCTCATCTCACATGCAGAGCAGGTCAGACACCTGCTAAGTCATCTCCTTCCAGTCCAGACGGAGAGGATGTGGAGATTGACAGCTAACGGAAGAATAAAGCAGCGGAGGGAGTCGCTTCGGTATATTTAGGATGAAATAAATGTTGGAAGTTTTAGAGGGAGACCGCCTCGCAGTCGGAACAGTGCGTTTCATTTCTTGCCTAAAGCAAGTCCTGTGTGTTTGTATCTATGTGTGTGACGGAGGGAGAAACACACACACACACACGCACACGCACACACACACACACACACACACACACACACAGTATTATCTATCTACTATATCTCACACAGGCTCAAAAGGCTAAGTGCTTCTGGCAGCCCTTATTATATTAATGGGAAGTGTTCTGTAGAGGATAATACACACATGGTAGGCCGTGATGAAAGATGGCACCCAGCGAGGGATAAGGGAGGTTCGGAGGAATGACAGAGAGCGAAAGAAAGCAAGAGAGAGGCGAACACTCCCTTCTTTGTTTCCTCCTCCTTTCTCTCGTTCTTACCTCAGGCAACAAACTGTTGCTTAAGTCGGCTTGGGAAGGAGAAAATGGAGTTGGAGTAGAATGGTGAGAAGAAAAAGGAGCTGGGGGGGGTGGGGGGGGGGGGGGGGGGGGGTGGCTGATAATGGGGCACACCAGACAGAATATCTTCCCAAGTAGATCCACGCTCCATCCCTCCTCTCCTCCTTCAACCCCCCCCCCCCCCCCCCTTTCCCCAATCCTCACTCACCGCACTCATCTGTTTTCCACTCTGCCTTATCAGGACCAGATGGATACGACTGTCTTCCCTCGCATCCCCACTTCTCAACCTCTCCCCCTTTTCCTCCCAACCACCTTTCTCCTCCCTTTCTCCCCCTGGCTTTGCTCGTTTATGACACCCCACGGATTTTGTCACTCTGTGGTCTCTGGCAAGGAGAGAGAAATACCAAGCCGAGTCTCCATTTCATCAGGCAGAAGAATGAGGGTTTGACGGAGCGAAGGCATGAGGAGGAACACAAACAGGCCTTTCTCTGCCTCCTAGAGCTCCTTTCCCTTTATTTTCCAATATCTTGTTTGTTTGCTTGGCTCATATTTTCACGTTTTTTTTCTGGTTTGTGGCTTTAATATTGGATTTGAGTTGTGAATTCTTGTCGCCTCAGCCATACAGGACTCTATTGTATACTATTCTGACATGGAGACGTTGGATAGAGACCAAAGAAGTTCTTCCTTAGGTGTATTTTTCAAACAAATTTACATCCATCACATTTCACAGGATTCTGTTTCCACAGTCATTAAGCAGAGGTGGGAATAAAAAAGTTTGAGAAAATGAAAACAGCTTGTGCGGGTTTAGCTCAGTTGGTAGAGCAGGCGCCCCATGAACAGTGACTATGGACCTCGTCACACTGGTTGCAGGTTAAACTCCCGATCCTGACACTATTTTGTGCATGCCATCTCCCAATCTCTCTCGCAATATTTATTTTCTATCTTCAGCTTTACTGTCCAAATGAAGGCAATGCCCCCACACCGCCCAAAATAATAATAGTGATAATACAAAATGAAAAAGAAATTATATATTACATAAAATGTGCTAAAACAAATCTGTAGTCATAGTAGGTCTTTTTACAGATAATGTTTTGGGAAAGTTGTTTATTTGATGAGAGTTGGTGGTTACTGGCATCTCCAGGTAGCGACAACAGAAGACCCATGGAAGACGTAGTCCTGCACAAACAGTAACACCCATAAAACTACAATTCAGTTTTTGTGGGAATCAACAAATAATATGAGAAGGGTCTCAATATTCTCATGTTACCCTTAGCAAAAAATAACAATAAGATATTGAGAGTATTTCTTCCTAAAAACTCAACTTTCACTTGATTTATATTCTTCATTTGTTTTGTCATTCACAAGAATATGCAGAATGACTGCTGAATAAGTTAAAAAAATAAATAAATAACCTTGCAGTAAATAAAATAGAATACGTTTTTTGTACCAGTCTCTAAGAAAAGTATCTAAAAGTATTTTGTAATAGAAGCTGCTGTCTCATATTCTTACTGTATGTCATTTTAAAGATTGAGTGCCTTTACTTCTTTTTAGTGTGTTCACAGAGCACCTGGAGGACTTTTCTGATTTCTCATCTGCAGCAGGTAATTGTGTTTCACTATATGTTGTTATAAATACCTCACTTTGACTTTTGCATGTAGTTGAATGGATTTAATAAATGCTACCTCTCTTGTGTGGTAAGCATCGGACTCTTCTCAATGAGCTAACCAGGAAGTCATAAGCAGACATGTAGGACCTTGATGACCCCTCTTAGCACAGAGTCACTGTGATTGGCTGCTTAAGTTTCTGACTCTGATTGGTTTGATTGATGAAGCTGCAATCTATAGCAACTGTTCTCTCCACCTAAATCTCTCTTACTTACCGCACTCTCCCTCCCACTCCTCCTCTCCTCTCCTGCTTTGCTTCTCTTACTCAAACTTTCTGGAAGCGCCAACAGCCTAGGGACCAAAGCAAGGCAGCAAGATATTAATGAAAATATGACTGAGTCCAATGGGATATGACAGTAGCGGCGGGGGTTGTTACAGGGAGGCGTGCGGTTTGAGGGGTTCAGCAGAGGTTCCAAGTCAAACAGGCCCTTTAATGTGGTGTGACTTTGCCCACTTGAGAGGCTGGTGTGAAGTTACAAGATTGGACCCAACTGGGACGGGGTGATGATGGGTCCAACTGCTAGGACGGGCGTGATGAGGTGAGGCACGCTCAACTGCCTCGCTGAACCAGAATCCACAGCAGCGGCAGAGGCTTTCCTACAGTACAAACCCAGCCCACACACTGATGGATCACACACTTCCTCCGCCCGTATAACAGATCAATGGCTTCTTAAAGTGAGGTCATGAAACTGCCACAAGTCCTTAACGGGATTCTTAAAGGCTCCCTACTGACATACTGTTCATTTTTAAAAGTACTTTTTACAAGGTCGAGAAAATGTTGTTTTGTTTGGTGCTCATAAAAATCAAGACTCTAAACAAAAACAAACCAGCAGTTCCTAATAAAACATCAGAATAATCACTGAATGACAACCAGCCATAGATAACAAAGAATATGAGAAAGAATAAACCTGTATATAAACTTGTATTTATGTAAGAAGATTTTATGTTTCTAATGAAGATAAACATTGTATTAAAATAAAGAACCACAGCACAGTAAAATAAGAGTGGTCATTATCAAAATAAGAATCAGCTGTAAGCACTGACAACAGCTTTGAAAGCCACAATATTCCCGTGAATTGTTCTGACAAACATGTGCAAATAAATAGTTTCATGACTTGTGAAAAAGAGAAGATGTGGAACATTTAATGCACGACTTTCACTTTTTTTTTAATATTCCGCAAGGGAACAGCATCTGTCACACCAGGACCTGCCTGTCAAACTGTTGCATCTGAAGCAATATTACAACACTGCTGCATATTGCCAACAATGCTAGTGCTCAATCCTCAGACTGCACACGCCTGAAGTCAGACACAATAAGACTCCTCCCAAAGTTAAACCAACACCAGTCTTCAGTTGTCTACCTTCCCACACACCATCGTCAAGGACAAAAAAAAACCCCCTGTGAAACACATGATAGCTAATTGTTCTTTAAGACAGTATTGGGAAGCGTGCAACGTAAATAAACAAGATATTGATTAGTCAGTGTAATCTGCTGTATTCTAGTCTGAGTCAGAATGCCTCTCCAAAAAGTTAAGAAATAAATATATACATTTTATATAATGATAAAGGTTTTTTAAAATAATGTGTATTCATTGCTGAAACTTTTCCTAAATGCACACAGACAAGAAATCTAGAAGTGTGACCTGACCAAAACCCCATCTGAAATATGAAGCCCTCTATAAGCCCCTGCTGAAGCAGGCTTCAACCACAAACCCCCAACCGTCCAATACCGACAGAACACTGTCATTTTTTTGTATCCTACACATGCACACACACACACACACACACACACACACACACACACACACACACACACACACACACACACACACACACACACACACACACACACACACACACACACACACACACACACACACACACACACACACACACAGCTACCTACCTAGTAAATCTGAAAGGAAGTATAAAGAAACAAAAATGGCTGATATTAAGATAAACTTAACTGCTTCCTGACCAAAGCAGCAGTGACCTCTGACCTGTACGTGTATGTTTCTCCAGCTTTGAACGGGAGGTGGACGGTGAAAAGAAACACAGGACAAAGTAGGGCTGAGCGATATATCAATATATTTTCAAACAAGATATAGGGTGAGACAATATCGTTACTATAGATGTAGTTTATGTTGCATTAAAATAACGTGATACGTGTCTTCTGTAGAGCTGCCAGTTCATTCAGCTAAATAGTCTCGATATGAGTTTTGGTCCATATCGCCTAGCCCTAGAACAAAGTAGAGAAAGTGAAGGGAAGAGGCACCCGGCCCTGTGGTTTGCGGGGGTTAAACGGCAGAACATGCTGGCACATTAAAAATCCATCTGATCCACGTCTCAATAGAGAGCCGCTTCTGTGTTTGCAGAAAGCCCTGGTCTGAAAAAAGAAAAGAAAAGAAAGAGCAAGAAAAATGTCTCTCCTCCTCTCTCCCTTCTCATCTAACCACTTGCGCAATCCTTTCATCCAAATCCAGCAATGTCAGGAGAAGTCACGGCTGACTCAAAATGACTTGCAACTTCTTGATTCTCTCTCTTTCCACTCTATTTACTTTCTATCTCCACGTTATCCTGCACTCTTCATAGCGATCGATTTCTTCACCTCCTCCCATCGGCTCCTCACTCTATCTGTCTTTCCCTGCTCTTCTGTCATTCACTCTTCTTTCTCCCCTCATGGAAAGACCATGGCACAGACACACTGACGGGGGAAAGACGGGGCACTTGGGAGTTTCTGTTCTTTCTCAGTTGTTCCTCTGTCTCGTCTGCATCTGATATCACTTCATCTGATGCTCATCGTTCCAGTAAACACTCACTGTAGGTAATTCTCATGTGAACAAGTTGACTGTTTTTTAGAAGTGGTTTGAACGATAAAAAACTATTTGATGCTTTGCTGCGTTGCATTAAAAAAAAAAAGTTTGAAAAGTTTTTTTCAATACAAACAGGAGGCTATTTCTGTGACCACATTCCCCACCTCTGCTGGAGTGTATTCTTTGACAGATAGAGCATTTCATCAGCTGCTCATTCAGACAACGTATAGATCCAAAATGTCTTAAATTAAACGCTGATAATTCACAGATCAGCATGCTCAGAAACCACATCGTTCATACAGTCTGATGCACTGCACACATTTCCTGCGGACCACATGTAAAAACTACTGAATCCTACAGCTACAAGATGCATAGCTGTAATCTATCTGTAAAACCACAGGGATTTCAGCAGCAGCATAAATTATGGTGTAGTGAAAAGAAAAACGGAGCGCTTACAAAAATCCACTATGGAGCTAGACTTGTAATGTAAACTTTGTATAATAATATCAAAATATTTCTGCATGCAAATTTGGTGTGTCTGTTCAGAAAAAGGGAAACAGAAAGAGTCCCCTCTTTTTTTTCTTAAACTTTGGATGTTTGATAATGTTTGTGACATTCTAAGCAGTAACACACAGACATGAATACTGTTCGAGGTGTATTTCTCCGTTTGCAGTGATGTGTGAGGGAGACTTGTCAAAGATTGTGAAACTCAGCACTGCTGACAGTAGACACAGCATCCATGTGGGTGGGCTAACGCACACATGTGGCAGCGTCGGATTAGGAAGCGGTAGGCCACATCATATTACTACCAAGACGTCTCTCTGTATGGCCTCGCCTGTCTCATGGGAGCTGGGAAGCCCTCACACCCAATCCTTCCATCCCCTCTCTCCTCTCTCTCCCTCCCTCTAACATTTTCTCCATGTCAGTTGCTATTAGCATCGCGCCCATCAATGGGTTTCTTTCCCACCAAAACTTTGGATTCTTGCATTTAAAGTGGCCTACTGTGGCAGAGCTCAGCTATAATCCAATCTGGAGGGTCAAACGGATGCATGTGGAGCTGCCTTTCATTTCCCTAACCTTCAGCCTTTATGTGTCTGTCCCAAAGGTGCACTTATAGGGTACAAAAGAGGAACAAGCTGTTAATGGATGGCTAGGACAGAGGAGAAGTATGATGCCTTCAACTCTGAGATGCAAGGTGTTTCATCAATGAGGGTTTTTTTTACATGTAAGTCACACTTGAGATATTACTTACAAATTGCAGCATCTCATTCCATGCTTTATAAGTAACACATACCTGACAGTGAAAGATGTACTCTGGCGTGGCTTTCTTAAATTTGATGTTCCATACGAGGGCAACACCATCTGGTTCATGTGGAGCATCTTCATTATTGTTGTAAGAGGCAACCAGCAACTCGGGATACTTTGAGAAAAAAGGGAGGAGAGACAGATATCAATTAAAACACGTTTTGGGGAAAGTATAGTTTTTGTAAAATGGAAGAAAATCTTCTTCATGCTTCGTTTGAATTTGACCGGACAAACAGAGGGCTGCAGGGATCACCTGAAGGGACCAGTCGAGGCAGGTGATCACACGATGTTTCGACCAGTGTTCATCATAGAAGAGTCTGCTGAAGGAGAGGCTGGAGCCGCTACCCAAGTCTCTGAAAGATGACAGTGGAGATAACGGTCAGTGGTTACTTTCAGACTTTAAAACGACAGTTTTGCTCAGAGTGAAAAGGTACCTGCCAAGAAGGACAACCAAAAGCCTGCATGGGTCATGGATCACAGCAAAAAGGGAGGTTCAAACAGGATTTTTAGTGTCTTAGTCATAGTGAGTAAGGGTAAATGGTAAATGGACTTGAGCTTGTATAGAGCTTTTCTAGTCTTCTGACTACTCAAAGCACTTTTACACCGCAGGTCAGAACTACCCATTCACACCCATTCCAAGTAAAGCAGCCTCTGTCACCAGTATTAACTAATCCATTCATACACATTCTTTCACTGGCAACGAAGCAGCTGGAGAAACTTGGGGTTCGAACAAATCAAACATGTTGCTGCGGGAACTTGGGTTCGAACCGACGACCTTCCTGTTGAAAACAACAGACTCTACCACTGAGGCACAGTCGCCCTCAAAACTTTTGGATAAAAGCTTTAAACAGCTGACACTGATCCCTGATTCAAAGAAGAAATATCTTTCACTGATTCCCCGCAAAAATATTATATTTCATTCATATCATGAGATATAAAAAAAATCAGAAATGCTGGCAATGAGAATCAAAAGAATCAATCAATCAAGTCAAAAGTAGTCTGAAAAGTACCCATGAATTGAAAAATATTTTTTTTCCTAGTTTTGATCCAGCTCTCCTGAGTTACATGTCTGCCAAAAGTTATACAAGAAAGCCTGATCTGAATATTTTCACATCAAAATAACCGTCCTGTCTGACGCTTGATGACTCATCCTGCACTCCGGGGCGTTTACACATTTTCTGACCTATTAAAAAGCTTTGCCGGAGCATTCAATCCAATCAAACTCATCCCGGCCTTCTACCTTGTGATTGGTTGTATCCCGTTTCAGAAGGGAATACAGTACAGATAAAAAGTAAATCTTTGTTTCAATGTTTAAAAAACCTTCAGTCTGGTAAATGTTAGAATTCACGCCGGATTTGCTGATGATAATCAGTGATGGAAAGAAAAAGGCTAATAAAGAAAAAATAGGCCATCCATGTTTTGAGATGTGTTTGCCAGCTGTCCTTCACCACTTACCATCAGCTCATCTACTTTACCTAACAATTCTTCAAATAGCACGTCAAAGGAGAACAAAAAAGCAGGAGTGATGTAAAGCACTGGGCCTTCACCTAATCCCTCTCTGACCACAGGCGTGATGCTCCTCTGAAGCTGTGGTGGTCAATGTTGAAGTGAGCTGGTAAAAGCAGCTTCCTCCTTTAATAACAGAGCGCCATATTCAAGCGGCTTTGATCTTCAGACTCTTAAACATTTTGATAACCTTAATTTGAAGGCTTCACTGCTGATAGCGAGACATTTCTTTATGACCTCCTCAGACTTCAGCGTTTGAGGGTTTCTTTTTAAAAACTTTTTCCAAGCTATTTTGTATGAAATTGACACGATGAGTATCAGAAATACACATGATGTCTTCAAAGAGAAGAATAAAATAGTTTTAAATTTAAACTAGCGTAAACAATTAAAAATCATTTTTCCTCAAACACGTTCTTCCTATTTCAAATCATTGTAGCTTATTTCTAAAGACAAAATATGTCAGAGTTGTGTACCTAACTAGAAATGCTTATTCTTACAAGGCAATACGTTTTAACTCCAAAAGATGACAAGGATTTTTAACTTTGTCTCTTGTCAGGTCTGGCTGTGAACTGACTCTTTTTTCACAGAGTAGTGTGTTGTGCTTCATCGCAATAGTTTGGGAGAAGAAGGTGAAGGAAACTCAAAATGTTATATTCACAGTTACAATGCAGGGTCATGTGAGGTTAAGAAAGGAGGACTGCTGGTTCCCCTGAGTGTGACATCAACAGGAAGAAATGTATTTTGAAGAACAAAGGAGCCCCTAGAGTGACACAGTGGGCATGAGTCAGTACATTTTCTTAGTTTGAGGCATCCAAGTAAATGCTCACATGTGCTGCTCTCACATCCAAACAGACTTCACTCCTCCCTTCCTCCTCCCCGCTCACCCCTCTTTGTCCTCCAGGTCTCTGCCGCTGTAGTCAAAGAAGATGTTTCCGTCTTCAGCCAGGGCTCTCTCCATCACCCTGATGCTGCAGTCGAAGAAGTTCTGAAACTCGGAGGAGTGCAGGATCTGCTGCCTCTCCTCCTCGGTCAGCTCCCTCAGCATGGGAAACGAGCCTGTCGGAAGGAACAAATAAATATATATATATATATATATAGAGATATACAAGCAACAGATCAGCAAGGACACTTGTTTCAAATGTGAAGTGATACAGAACAAACCTACCATCTTTAAATTCCCTCCATCTTCAGACCAATAGTATCAAAGACATGACAATTATGAAAGTTTTAAGACAAATTCAGCAAGTTCCCCTCAATGAGAAGCTGGAGCCAGATCATTTTATTGGTCTCTTGGCATGAAAATGTAATCGAAATGAGAAATTCAAAAAACCCTTAAAAATAATGAAGGGTTCACCTGCATCTCAGAGTAACATTCATGTCATCTGTATCAAAACCAGAATCCCAGGCAGAACATAATAAGCTACAAACAGCCCCGATGCACCTTTTAATAAAGACTACAGTAAAAAGTTCATAAACAAGAGAAAAACAAAGCCCTCTGAGCAGCCCGCCTCCCTTTGAACGTAATGGCTGCACAGCACGTCGTCCAGTTTTTGAAGTCACTGTCCCCAAGCACATATGCAATTTTACCCACACAAGCACGCACAGACACACACACACTTATATATCGGCCTTTATCCTGCCTCTTGACTTTGATCCCCCCACATCCCTTTGTATTTGTTACGAGTTGTCAGAAAAGACCCCGTGAATCGAGTGGCAGAGATCAAAGGCCAGACCTTCTAATAGGCTGAGATGGAGAGGAGACGGATGACTGTGTGTTTGTGTGTGCATACATCTGTCTATGTGCGTGGTTGAGTCACACTCGGTGCGAGCGAGGGTGTATGTGTGTCTGAATATGAATATGTCTTATCCATCTGTGTTTCTGTCGCGTGTTGTGTTTTTTAACCCCGGCCAAGAACTTCAATCCATATTTTTTACGACATGAATCCTCCACATTCGCATGCGCACACACACACACACACACACACACACACACACACACACACACACACACACACACACACACACACACACACACACACACACACACACACACACACTTCTTCAGTCCTCTCCACTTTGAAGTGTGGTCAGGGGGTCGAGTGACAGGTTTTTAATCAGGCCTGACCCTCACATGCCATGGAGCTGATATGCCAGACCCGCCTTAACCCCCCCTCACCCTTTCATCTGATACACCCACAGACTGGAAGAGGGTGTCACACACAAGTGACAGAGTTTCGTGACACTTTGACAAACAACATGTGCAAAGTTAAGGAAAGAAAGACGCTAAGGGGTAAAGAAAGGGAACTTTTGTGTTCGCAGTGTTCGCGGAACAACTGCGAGTAGCCAGTAAAGAATGTCCATTTACTGGATTTAAGAATACAAACCTGAATTAATTTGGTGATTTAGGATGACTTCATGCTTAAAGGAGTTTCACTTCTTGCTATCATTCATCCATACATACCGTCTTTAGCTTCCCTGTTTTCATCTTCATCCTGCTGCTCCAACTCAGGGCCTGGTTTTGCCTCCATCATTTCCTCATCTTCTTCCTCCTCCTCTACTGAAAGAGTACAACAAGAAAGAGAAAGACATAGAGAGAGAGAGAGAGAGAGAGAGAGAGAGAGAGAGAGAGAGAGAGAGAGAGAGAGAGAGAGAGAGCATTCATGTTAATCAACAGCTGTTCCAATTTTCCTCGACCTCCTGCTGTGCACCACCTTCCCCCACTTCTTAGCAAAATAATCATTCACAGACAAGCACCGGTACACCTGACTAACTGACATTTGGTCCAAATGGGTTTCATTTACATACACACGCGCTTGTACTTGTGTTCCTTTTAGAAAACACTAAACCGTAACGCATACAAGTTTCAGCGTTTTCATTTCTGTTGCACATGTATATTGAGTATACATTATCTTGGGGAAGTAAATCACAGGAAACAAGTCCTTGCTCTTACAAGTGTTTTAGCTGTAACATGGTCCACATGTGGAGACATACAAGTCACTGCGCGCACACACACACACACACACACACAAGCAGCAAGGAAGCAGGAAATGTCAAGTTGCATGCACTCTCCTCTTTTAATTTCACCTTTGACCCCCAGCCAAAAAGATCCAATGCTGTTCGGGTAAAAGGGGATTCCCTCTGCATTCCCACCAATCAGGCTCAGCAATTATGCTCGACTCTACAGGATTTATTGAAGTGTGTGCAGTGTGTGTTTTCTTTGGGAGGGGGTGGGGTTCAAGTATGAAGGGTTACTGTCAACATAGGCACCTGCTTGTCAGCTACTGCCCCCACCCCCCTTCCCCAAAAAACTGCCCGCCACCCTTCAGGGTATGTGTTGGTAACCCTCGCTAACCTCTCCTCCCCTTACTGCTGCCCCCTCCCTCCAGAAACAGATGCAGAGAGTCAGAGAGGGGAGGGGGGGGCTCTCTCAAAAGACCTCTTAACACCCTGACACCGTGACCAGGCACCTGTGGTCTGCCAGCACACACGCTACACTACACACACATACAATCTGTCTTTCCAGTACACACACCCGGGGCACTCGCCTGCAGTGCCAGAGGTGGTGAGGGGTTAACTGGCGCAGGGTCAAGCTGACAACAGTCGCTCAGTCCAGTGGGAGGAAGTAACTACATCACACCCTCAGACGTGTCATTTCTTTCTTTCTCTCTCTCTTACATGCATACACACACACACATGTGTAGGGGGGGGGGGGCTGTTTAACTCAGCTGGAGTATGGCCCGGGGCACTGTTAAAACCACTTGCCTATGGGGCGCTCTTGCACCAGTTGAACTGTCCTTTTATCACTCGCCTCAGCTTTTGATGAACTCACTGTTACTGTGTAAAAACTACATATACTGAAACTGAAAAGTTGTGGGAAAACTGTGATTTTATTTTCATTATTATACATGTATGTATACAGTATATGTTTTTCCAAGCTTTGTTAATTTGGTATCAAAATCCTTCCCTCATCCTGTCTGAGTATTCACTTTCTCTCATACTTCCAAGTCGATGTTTCTTGATATATGACTTTAATTGTCATACTGTGCGTGTATAATAAAAGGCTGGGCTAAATCAAACACATGCCGGTGAGGCTCAATCCAAGTCAGTGGTTAACAGAGAGCTGTAGTGATCCAAACACCAGTGACCCACCAGTATGGAGGAGAGACCAGAGAGGAATCAGACAGGCAGACTGCCAGACTAGCTCCATATCTGAGCTGCCAAAACAGACAAGCAGCAAAAGAAACCGACAGAACTAATCTTTTTTTGAAGCCCCTTTGTCTCTCCCTCCATTCTTCATGTGTGTATGATGTTGTATTTTGCCATCCATCAGGCATGTTTGCCCTCCACAAGCCGTGGTTGTTAATCTGCAAATGCTTCACGATGTGAAACGGCAAATTTGGACTTGCTAACCAGCATTGTGAAAAGATAAATTACCAAAAACTTTTGTTGGGATTCTGTTCTGTTCTATTTTATTTGTTGACCTTGCGTGACTGGTCTGGTGGCTGGAATGTGTGGCGATGGGAGGAGTGTGAGCAGAGAGGAGAGAGACCACATTCAAGAGCGGTCAAACTGTCAACCCCCGGACCACAGAACTCTGGAGCAAGGCAACGTGATTCATGGCTTATGGGTTACCTCACTGAGGGGAGACGGTCCAATTCCCGTATGAAGATACAGCTGATGGAGTTGCCAGCGTCCATGCATCAACTTCTCTGTCAAAGTCCTACACGAAAATATCTCTAATATTTCCTTTGAATTTAAATTTTCAGATGTATGTTTCTGTGTGCTCAAGGTAAAGCATCAGCTATATATCGTCATTAATGACATTGGAAAGTAAGACTCAGGGGCTCAAACTTATCTAGCTGTTTTCACACATGTACAGAACTCCTGAACATTTCAAATATATTTTTTTTCTTTGTTGAGAAACGTCCGACTTTAACCGGAATTTTGCCAGCCCCCCTTTGAAAATATCCGCAAGAAATCAGGGTGAGCTGATGTGAGAATGTAGCAGGAAATATACAGAACAAGTCACAACAAGCTAGCAGGCTGAGGTGACGACGTTTCTATCCTGCGACCTGTGGACAACGACATACTGTGATCTTTGTGTACAAAATGAAGCTGCTTCACACTCTCTGCTGCTCGTATATATTGACCCGTTTATTGATACTGGTAATACCTCTTATTACATGAAGCATTGCTATAAAGGCACAAACTGTCATAATAGAGGCAGCCATCATAGTGTTGCTTCATGTGCCATTTCAATGCTGTCCTTTTTAGGTGATGTCTCGTCTCCTGAGACGCCACACCCACCCGTCCAAAGGTGAAAATCTCCCGCTGTAAGGGACATGTGAACAGAAAAGACAGAAAGATGTAAGGGGTAGCCTGTCCTGAAAAATGTGCATGTGTGGAAAAGGCACACAGAGGCACTACAGGGTCTCCTGTTGAGTTGCAAGAGAAGCAGGGAAGAGAAACCAAAGGAGACAATCTTCCACAGTGTGAGTGTCTGCCTGCTCTGCTGTAAGTACCTGCGCACTTTGCTGCTTCCACCTCATTCTAGTCACGGGATGCTTTCTTTATCCACCTGCCGCTTAATACCGCTCCTCACTGCGGGACAACAGGTTAACTGGTATCCTCCCCCTCCCCGCAGACGGGGGTCCACCTTGATGAAACTCCGGTTGGGGGCTCCTGTTTTGGTCGGCTACACACCCAGAGTAATGATATCCTCCGCAGCCCGGAGCTGCTGCTGCATCTGGCTGCCTCAATCTTCCCCTGGCTGCTTACTCATGCTGACTGGGGCCCAGTCAATTCAGCACCACCCAGCAGGTAGGTAGGCACACACATTCACAGTACACAAGTACACACACATGCCATGAATGTGTGAAAGTGTTTGTTAATGGACGTGCACTTACACAAACGGAGACATGTACACACCAATTGAATCTGTGAAATTGTTTGTAAGTAAAAAATATTACACTCTGAAAGAATGGACATAACAGAGCAGCATAACATAGCCTTTCAGCTGCTCTAAACTATCATGCTATAATACCAGCTAATATTACTGTCAGTTAGAGCTTGGACAATAATTCAATGTTATCAAATATTTTTTAGGTTACACCAAACACATTTCCCCAGAGCTGTTACTTACCTGATTGTACAAATACATGACAGATCAAGTGAATGGATGGTATTTATATAGCACTTCTCAGACTTCTGTCAGCCCATAAGTTTAAGCGCTCTAGGCTATATGCCATAATCAGACATACACACACAGTCATAAATAGATGCCAGAGGCTGCCATGTAAGCTTTTAATCCGCGCCCCTCAGGATCTTATCCATTCACACACTCATGCTTACACTAATGGGAATGCCTTGGGGAGCATTTCGGGGTTCAGTGTCTTGTTTAACTATTCCTGAATAATGGATGAGACGCTCTATCTCTGAGTCAAAGCTTCCACCATTGAACTTGGTGACAAGCGTAGCACCCTAACACTGTATCAAAGCTCCTCTTTGCTCTGAGAGATTGTAGTGTCCAGACTGGTGTGGCCTGGCCAGGCTAGGGAAAAGGAGAAATGGTATGAGTGGATCCCCAGTATCCATCCACTTTTGTCTTATTTGTGAGTGAATGTTGTTATTGTCCCTCCAAGGCAGCCAAGGTGGTTGGTTATTAATTACAATGAAGCAATGCATTGAGGCTAATAAACACAAGGTGTCTGTGGGGAGGGGGAGAATACCATAAAGTGAAATAGTTCAGGTGAGAATAATGGGCTCGTCTGTTTGTTGAGTAAAGAAAACATAGTCTTAATGAAGGCTGATAGACCGCTGAGAGTTTCATTAGCTTAAACATTTTGTATTATTTCACAGTAGGCAGCTACTATCAAGCATGTGGAGCGAAGAGTTGTAAAGATACTGAAAGCAAATAAAAGATGTACACACTGTCCTCTGCCTCCTACAGCTAGTACATCAAGCACAATGGCTCGGTGTGGCACAGCGATAACGTGCCAGCATGTGCTGTGTTTTTTTTTTTTTTTTTTAGGATCAAAGCCTTGGCTAACTTTTTATTCCCAACCCAACCTAGTGTACCAGTGATGGTGAAATGTGTTTGTGCATGCTTGGAGTGATGCACAGAGTTATCAAAGAGATGCATGTGTGTGTGCGTGCGTGTGTGTGTGTGTGTGTGTGTGTGTGTGTGTGTGTGTGTGTGTGTGTGTGTGTGTGTGTGTGTGTGTGTGTGTGTGCGTGCGTGTGTGTGTGTGTGTGTAGGGAGGGATGAGACCAGGCCCTAGATTTGTCATCAACTAGATTAGAGCTGCAGACTTATCACAGCAGCATGGAGGTGATTACTAAACTGAGTCACACACACACTCAAAGTTGACAGTACTCATCATTTTGGGAATTCTCTTTTGTAATAATAACAAAGAAAGCCAGATACTGATACGAGAGAGACGAGGCGGCGCAAACGGGATAGAGGGTCACAAAAGAGAAATCCAGCAGGGTATCAGGGGATCCCACGCACTGGGAATAACCCTACAACATTATACACATATTCATATGGGGGCACACACACACACACACACACACACACACACACACACACAAACACACACACACACACACACACACACACACACACACACACACACACACACACACACACAGATCGCAGGGGTTCTGAGAGGTTGGCTGTTGAGCAGACCACAACACAAGCACTATGCCGAGGAGTAGGAGGAGGCCGACATGACTTAAAAGGCTCCTCTAATGTGGCCCTGGCACGACACACACACACACACACACACACACATTCACAGACACACACAGTAATATGCATTAACTTTGTAGAGAACAACATTTTTTGTCACTGCAAAACACATCATACACAACATACTCACACTACAACCACTTTACCTCTCCTTCTTACAATCGCCCTGAGGCATCAGGGGAATTTCTGTACTTTTATCCGCCCCGCCTCCAGTGATATAATCCTTGTTTTCAAAGAATCTAAAAAAGATTTTTATAACCGCAATGATTTTACGCGCCTGAAATAATGATACAGCTCACAATTTAAGAGAAGCAATTCTTTGATAAATACAACGTGATACAGTATGATTTGCAGGAAATCTGCCTTTCCACACATGAAAAAATATATTATCTTTTAACGCATACTGTGAACTTTTTTTTTAAAAAGATTTATTTTTGGGCTTTTTTGCCTGTATTTGATAGGACTCTCACATCGGGAGAGAGAGTGCGGAATGACATGCGGGGAGGTAGCAGCAGGTGGGACTTGTACCCTGGGCGTCAGCTTGGAGGACTGCATCCTACACCTAACCGCTAAGCCATCGTTTCCCCCTAACTCTGAACTATTTTATACAAAAGACATGTATACCTGGAATCATCTAATGGGATATCAACAGAATGTTTCTGCAGTATTAACTGAATTAACACTCCATGGAAATATTGTTATTTGGTTCTTTTTGTCCACTTGGGCCAAAACTCAGAACTGAAGTATTAGAGCATAAACATTGCTAATGCATTTTTTTGCATGTTCTTTTCTAAGCCATGTGCACACTAACAAGTGTCATTGTAAACTGTCCTGGTAACCTAAGGCAGATTACTCGTTTTATTTTTGTTAATACTCGAATACAAACTCTTTTTTCTGTACACTGACAAAAATTCAACACACTTTAGAGATTCTGTCATTAAATCGATGGTTAAGAGTCACACAGGTAAGTCGTACAGATCTTATGCTGAGAGGTGAGAGGAAAGGACATCCTGCTGATAACTGACGGTGAAGACAGAAAAGACTTAGAGAAACAAATCCACTCAATGTGCAAGTCCACAGCTGCCACTTTTTGATCATACAAGTCAGTAACGTGCCAAGTAACTGAAAGTAAAATGAAAGTGAATTAAAAAAAATGTTTGGACCTTATAATTCACTAAACCCTTCTACTTTGGCTTGTTAATTTAACTCAGTTTATTTTTTTTACTTTTTCATGCGTTTAAAGAGAAAGTATTGTTTAGATTCATCATGGTTAATTAAGTCATGATTGCCACAGTAGGAGGGGAAAGTATTCACTCCCTTCACACACATTATCAGCAGGACATGGTGTTAAACTATCCAGACTAAAACCTGCGGGAAGGTTTTGATTAATCCACCCCTTCGAAACCCTTCCCCACGCTTATCAAACATTGTGTGTCTGCGTGTGTGTGTGAGTTAAGTCGTTGTACACCACAAGTCTCAAGTCTGCACATATGCATGCTCACACAAAATCAGCACATGTAAATGCAGTGCATTCGGGTCTGTGGGGGTCGAGGGTCAAATCTGCTGTGTGCTTTGGGTGCAGTGTGTTTAAAATCTCTCCCTCTTTGCCTCCCCCCCCCCCCCCCCCCGCCATCTCTTTCAAGCATTGCCACCCAGGCTTGGCCCTGACCCAGACCCACATCTTTAAACTGAGCCATCATGCCATGCCATGCTCAGAGCCTGGCCACAAGGCCCTGATTAAAAACCATGACTTCAAACTTTCCAAGCTGTCAAAATCCCAGTCAGAGAGAGAGAGAGAGAGAGAGAGAGAGAGAGAGAGAGAGGGTGAGAGAGAGAGAGAGAGAGCAAGAGAGCGAGAGAGGGAGGGGGAGGAAGAAGCTGAGAAATAGATAGAAAAAAAAAGGTCTGACATAAAATCACCACTGTGGCATGGACTAACTTTTCAATGCGTCATCTGAGCGAGGATTTGTGTCACTCTGATACAGGCCTGTGTGTATCTCTGCGTTTTGAGAGTGTGTGTGTGGCTCAGATGGTGACTGGAGGTCTGTGTTTGTCTCCTGGATGGGGATGGTGTTTCATTAACTTTTAATGAGGGATGGACGAACAGACAGAGGGGAAAACACTTTTTATAGGCCTACTTTACATGAACACTTGGCGCTTCATCCTTTTGGCTTGTGCTAAAATAAACAAATGTGTGCACAGGATATAAACAAACACATATGATTCCTTTAATAGTCAAAGAAAACACTTCCCTTTAAATGAGAACTTAAAGACAAACATGTTTGAGATGATCTGTAAAACCATGATTTAATGATTACATAATTTAATTTAATCTGATACTTTTTTTTTTAAAGACACTTTTGGTTGGTGAGACTTTAAGGAAGGGCTAAAGTTTATGTGCCAAGAGTGCTCCCTGCTGGTGACTTGAAGAATAGCCGGCCACACAGCAGCCAAACAGGCTGCAAATTTCACCTTGAATCAACTTTCAAACTACAAAGTGTGTTAATGATCTGGTAATGTAAGGTCTAAATCAGTTGAAAATACTGTAGGTGTGCAGTCTTTTTTTTTGTCTTGAGTGATTATGCTTTGGCTTTTTATGTTCCTTTCACTGTCAAGACTCAATGAGTCTGTTAAAAGGTGCCAATGTTGAAACGCAGAGTGTTTCAAGTAAAAGAGGAACAACAAAGACAAACAAGGGGTTAACAAACATCCAACCGAAACAACTAAAGTGAAGCAGGGCGGTGAGCTGCAGGCTAACTGTGGCAATGAACCGCTACCCTCTCAAATGAAAATACCTGGAGAGTCGACGGGATCTCGGAGTACAAGTCAGACCACCCAGGCAAAAGTTCAAGTCTTACTGTTGTTTAAAACAAGTATAAAACACTCAACAAGAAGGGGGGGAGGGGGGGCACACATGTCAAAAAGTCAAGTTCAACTTAACGTGAGTGAAGAGAGGAATAAAAGACAGCTGAAAGGAGAATAAAGGGGGACACATGAAACTGTAACCTTACATGGCTCAAGCACTCCTCAAACGGCAAATATTATTTTGGATGATAGCCATTTTGCCAAAAAGAGAGAGAGCGAGAAAAAAAACAGGAGGGAGGGCGATGAAGAAGGGGTTCGTGTACCTTATTATACGGTGGTCATGGGGGAAAATTGCAATCATCTGTGACTCTTTTTGGAATACCTACATAGTGAAAAAGACACAATCATTCTCTAATATCCAGAGTTCTTAAGATTTGACTACCACAGGCTTTTTGACAGAGACCGCCTGAGACTCTACATTACTTTTTGGAGTGAGCGAAGGCTGAACCATTTCTGAAGGCGATGACGATGGAAGCCAATCAGAGCTGTTTTATGAAGAGAGAAAAGTGAGAAGTGTTGTCTGCAGGGAAAAGATGTAGGGAGATCCGAACAGCTACTCAACTGAGATATGACGCTGGTGCATACAATGTGTAAGAAGGGGCAAACGTTTGAGTTTAAAGTGGATCCACAAACTGCTACCCTGAGGAAATCACTGTTATAAAGGTCTAAAAATCACCAAATTAAAAAGACATTTCTTTATTGTAATTTCAGGATAATAAATCCAGAGTAAACAACAGAGTATACTGTGTTCAGAGTCCTTAGGGTTAAACCGCTGTGTTTCTTTTATTTGGATTGCATTTGGACTCACACTCACACACACACACACACACACACACACACACACACACACACACACACACACACACACACACACACACACACACACACACACACTCTGGTCTATTCAGTCACTTGTAGCCGCCCGGCTAGAACAACAACCATGTATGAGACAAGCACTACCATATGTGGCTGCATACACATTCATGCAAATACACCGACCCATAGAGAAACACGTACGAACCTAACCGGGCAAAACACACACTTGTGCAACCACATTCCTCCTTCCATAACCTTGACCACTGCCCACAAACCCCTCAGTCATCTCTGCTTTCTTATAAACTGGGAGAGAGTTACACTCACTGTTTTATATCTGAATGCAGCGTTTCTTTACTGGATGTTAAGATATTTCACCAGAGACAGCCACAGGATCACATGGCCGAGGGAACTTGAAGGACCTCAACGTAATGAGTTTTGAGTGTTTGGCATGAACCAAACACACAGTGATACTTTCCCTCCTGATGATGACTTTTGCCATGAAATGAGAAAGTCAGTTAGCTATTTAGATAACTCGTCGTTTTACTGTATTCACTGTATTGTTGACCTGAGCACCCCCAGCTAAACCACCGACCACTACACTCTCTATACTCTATACTCTCATAACATCAACACACTTCCTCAAACCTTTGGCAGCTTGTAATGTTAGCGCCAATGTGAAAGCAAAACTTTATTTTGTGGAATATAGACTGCTTTTCTTTTTTTTTTTTTAACAAAAGAAGCAAAGACCCTCTCAGATATTAAATGTAACTTCAACATAAGCAGCAAGCAGCTTCAACAAAGGCTGCCTGAACAAAATAAAGCCTTAAATCAACACACACAAAACTAAATTAGTGAACATCTGATTAAAGATGATACAAGACCTTAAACATTTGATGACAACTTTCATCATTCTTTTTTTGTATGTAAAGTGAAAGAATCGATCTAAAACAAAAAACATACAGTAAAAAGCAACGGCCATGTTGGCCATACGGCAGCTGTTGTCAACAGACTGTTGTCATGGAGACAGGGTGGATGTGCAGCACTTTTCTTCTCAGCACACAAACTTGTTCCAAGGCACATCGCAAGCGTTTGGTGGACACGGGGCCTTAAGCAGCACATGAGACGACTTCATATTTAACTTGTGTTTTAATCTATGATGAATATCAACCTGTTCAACCATAGTTCAGAGTTTGTGAAAAATACACAAAGTTCACTTTCTAATTGGACCAATGTGCTGCCAATGGTCAGGATCATTTATAAATTTGCAGTTTTGTTTCTTAACTGCTCCATCACGGGATTATGTAGAGCTCAGGTGAAGTGTGTGTGTGTGTGTGTGTGTGGTCGCTTTGCCAGCGCTACATGTTTGTTTCTGTGTACTTCACTGCTTTCATGCATGATTATTCCCATGTATGCTACTTCATATAATGTGTGTGCTTACATTGGTGAATCAGTATGCATTTGTTTATGTGTGTGTGAGCGCACTCACGCAAATGTGTGCCTTCTCAGATTAGCACTTGGAAGCTGTTTTTTTCTCTGGCAATTACAGACCATTACCAGTCTACCACATGTCAAAAGAAAGCCACTTATTGCAGTAAATATACTTAAGGAGTGAATTACTGACCAACTTTATACTCAAGTTGTACAGATCCTGAAAACTAATGGGCCAGAAAATACTGAAGGGGGAGAGAGGGGGAGAGAGAGAGAGAGAGAGAGAGAGAGAGGGAGACGTATGCACATTTTTCTGCATACAGATGCACAAACATTAACACATTATTATGACCTTATGAACTTTTAACTCTAAATGCGAGGGGGTTTTCAAAAGTTGCAATACAAAACTGTATACAAACACACATGGAGTTGTAAAACTGAAGGCTGACAGACTTGTGGTTCACTGGAAACAATTACTGCAGTAATACCATGCTGCAACACTGGCCTCCTCTGCTCTCCTCCATTTGTTTCTCTCTTTTTTTTTTCTTTCATTCCCCCGTTTATTCTCTAGTCACCAAAGGTTTTACTTGACCTTCTACATCTATTCTTCTGCCTTTTTCCTTCATTTTTACAACTAACTGGGTCATGCTCACACTACAGCCATGCTAAACAGCACACATGTGTACGTGCTCAAACACATGCACTAAATGTCTTCAATCCCCTCGACCTCTACTGCTCTTACCAACATCTCAAGAGGGACATACACACAAACAAACACAAGCACACACACCCAAAAGCAAACGCACACACTGATAGTTATCTTCAGATTTGGATCTGTGAAGTAAAAGAGTTGGTTTGTCAGAGTACTGATGTTTATGACCAAGTGGGACTGACCGGTCCAGAGGAGGGATGCAGGCACAAGCAAAGAGCGAGGCAGAACGTTTGCCCACATGCCTCTATGATGTATTTCCACACAGCGGTGGAACATTTCAGTCACTGGGTTAAAAGGTGGACATGAGAGATGGTAGTTATTATTTAACACATTCATGACCATAGTTAAGTTTTAAGTCAGGCCATAAAACAACAGTTATTCTTAACTTTAGTCTTATGAGCAAGAGAAACCCTGACTGGTGATATTTTAATATCTACCTATTTATAATGGTTTTGTATTGCACATGAGTGCCTCTGAACTGTGGATTTTTCACTCATTGAACTTTATATTCTAAAGTCAACTGGACTGCTTTAAGTTCACGCCGACTCGTACATTGTTATATCTTTATTTACAAAGCCATTCTAGGAACAGCTCTGGACTACCTTTCCTCTTTTAATTCTGAAGGATGGAATCCACAACCTTAATTCGTTGGACCAAAGTTAGGTTGCTTGGAACAACCTGCAGTCTGATTTTAAACTACAAAACTTTAGTTACCCTGAATGCTATTAAATCCTTATTTTAAAGTCTTGAGTTCAAACGCTTGCACCTGGTGATTTTCTGATTATGAAATGTTTAGTGCAGGAGTTTGAGCGTTTTGTTGTTGAAACTAGCACCCAACCGATATGGGCTAGTCGGGGCCGATATCAATATTATGAAGAGTAAAAATCTAATACCCACATATGTCAGCAGATATCTTTCTTAGATCTAAGTTTGATCTGTAGAGATAGATATAGGGATGGGTTTTTTTTTAGTTGATCCCTCACATGCGGTTATCAATCACTTGTGAAAAAGATACACAAAGGAAATAGATGGTCACTCAACTAGAAAGTAACTGCACATGTAAATGCACCACTGCTTGACACTCTAGGGAGAGATACTGCTTGTTGTAATCCATACAGCGCCCTCTGTTGGTGACAGCCAGAAAGAGAAATGCTAGTGTCATACAATGAAACTCAAATGAAATGCGATTTGACTGGTGAATAAGTCTAGTAATATTGGTGCATATCTGCGATAAAATTAGCCGATACCAATAGTCACTGGATATGTTCGTATCAGCCGATATTATTGGCCGATTAATCGGTCTGGCGCCAGTTGAAACTTCTTGTCCAGGTCTGCCTTGAAAAAGAGATCTCTGATCTCAATGGGAATAACCTGGATAAATGAAGGATAGTTTTTTCCACTCATTTTACCGGACGCATCAATGATTTTTAACAAATACTTACTTGACAACAATTGAAGACTGACATCAAGTCAGCTTGAGCTAAATGAATCGACAGTAAAAACACTCTACAGAGCTGAAGGAGCTGTGGTGTAGGACGATAAGCCTCTGTGGGTTCATGACTATCAGCAGCAACCTTGCTCCTATTTCTATTGTTAGTATGGAAATAATGGGCAGCTTTAAATCTGACGTTGTGTAGCTTTGTACTCTATATAATTATTACAGGAACATTTTTGGAATTAGATATAAAAAAGGTAGTGTAACTGTAAACATATTTGGATGAGCCATGCTACTTCTCTCTTTGGTGCTTCTCATAAACATTGACACATCGCAAACATCTCTGGTCATGCATTTGCCTGCCCTCGTTGTGTTTATATGTACTTATATTCAGATAAATGATTTTCCGACTAAAGCTAAGAGTGCCAACCAACACAACTCTTTGTCACTTTCAGGTTTAATCTGTATCCAATTCTGTTTGGGGTGGAAAACCTACTTAGTCAGAGAGCACAGAATGTAAGAAAATGTTCCCTCTTAAGAACCTGTCAACATGGCCGGTTCAACTACACAACACACACTTAGTTTGACCTCAGTGGGTTAGGTTACTATCACACATCACATTAGTCCCTTCTTTATTTCACTGTTATGTCCTGAGACAAAGCATCCATCCCTCACAACAAGCATGTCCATTCATACTCATTAAGATAGCAGTAAATAGCTGGAGCCAACCGTGACTGGGGCTAATCCGATTGCCTGACACAATGGGCGCTCAGGGCAGACACATCAGTGAGCAGCCAATGGGAAAAGGGAACATACATAGACGTCTACACATCACAATTATAGGAGGGCAATTGGTCAGGAAATGAAAAACCATATCATTAACTGGTTTAAATGAGAGTCACACACATACACAAACTCCATGAGAGTTGAAAACACAAACTCCTGTGTAGCAGTCGGATCAAATCCAATTTGATGAAGCTCAGTCCCACACTCACGTCGCACATATGAAGCCAGCCATCCCGTGCATTAAGGGCAGATATGAGACGTGGGGAGGTCAGAAGGTCATTAGGACAAGACTGAAACATCTGTAGACTAAATAAAGTCATTACTATGAAACTCTACTTATCCTTCCTGACACACACACACACACACAATTGATGATAATAACTACTGAAAAAGATGACAATAGATCCTGTTTTACAAATCATATCTGGAATATATTTAAAAAAAAGTGAAATGTTTGAGTGAGATTTAAAAATACAACTAGTCTTCTGCAGTTTCTCTTATTTTTTTACAAGCACTGAATTCAAGCTTCATAGGAGTCACGCTTGGACTATTTTTTTAAAATAAAAAAACACAACACCTAGATATGCATCCATAGTACTTTTTACAGCATTACGACACACCACCATGATTAAGAAAAGCTTTAATTCTTCCATTTATTCCTTCAGAGCAGCCAGATGGGTTTCTCCCTCACCGTATCCCTGTCCTTCTTCTCTCATTATATAATATACGTTTAATCACAGAGGCAGCATTAGTCGCTATTTTTGTTTTGACAGCAGAGTTTGGCCTTAAGGCAGGGAGAGGAAGATGAAGGAAAAAGAAGACTAGAGATGAGGCGAAACATTAAAGAAATAATCAAAGTGAACTAGCCCGTTAACAGCCATTTCCATTGTGTGTTAGCATCGAGCCATCAAACTAAGATGTACATCCCGGTCCATCTGTGAGAAATTGGGCCAGCCACCAATGGACATTACATTATAGGGCCTTCTGTAAAAATAAACATCTGCATGTGAATATGTGAAATCCACCGGGAGAACACACTGATTACCTTAAGTACTGTACATTAGGAAAACAAACACGCACGTACTCACGCACTCACATTGAAGGAATGAGCTCAAACAGACTACTTGGTTGCAATCCTAACAGTCTCTTATAAAATCCACTTTGGATTAGCATCAAATACATCAAAGTAGCCACCACCTAACCTCACAATTAGCAACAAAAACTCCAGTCTTGGTAGGCTGGGTCGGTAGAAACATGAAAACAGAGACAAAAAAAAATCCAAGTCCTGGGCTAAAAGACATTTGCTCAACCTGTAGCTGCAACCTGAAAATAAGCGGCGTGTTGTGTGCATGTAAGGTTCAGTAATCAACTAAAGGAATTGGCCTGAACAAACACAGAGCCAGAAGTGCAGGCAGGTGCTACCATCGGCCTCTTTTCCTCTTTCTCCAAACACACAACCTTTGTGGCGGCCTGCAAAAGGAAGGGTCTCCTGAGGCCAAGGTCACCTCCCTGCAGACCACCGCAGCTTTGCTCTGGCTCCCAGATGTTCTCTCTATCCCACACACGCACACATACAAGCACACACACACACACACACGCGCACACACACACACACACACACACACACACACACACACACACACACACACACATACACACACGCACACATACAAGCACACACAAAAGACAGACCTCCAGAACAGGCTTTATATATAACATATAGCATGTCTACAGGCCATAATCAGTCAGAGTGTGTATATTTAATGTATTTATAAACACACTGTATGACCTGTGTGAAGTAACTACTGCTTGTTTGCTTGGATGTTTCATTATTATTTTTATTGAATTACTCTGTACAGTAAGCTGCATTGCATGTTTGTGTGTCTGATTGTTTGTTTAGGTTCCAACTTAAAGTTCATCTTGACAAGCACTTGACAACAGGAGTCCTCATATGTACATTCAGACCTGTCCAAAATGATGATTGTGCACTGAGTGTCTTAGTGTCTGTGGGTACATGCATGTGCACACATATGTGAGTCAATGCCTTAGCACTTGTTGAATAAATTATCTATTTCTGGTTTTGCCAAGGAAACAGGGGAAAGGGGGAGAGGGTGTTTTTATGTGTGCGTGGGTGGATGTGTGTGTGTGTGTGTGTGTGTGTGTGTGTGTAGGGGTGATTGGTGGGGGGTTGGGATGGGAGGATGAGGCCGGCCATTTGGATGTTGATCAAGACAGACGTGTGTGTATGTGCATGGTGGTTGCTAGTGGAGGAGGGCAGTGGAATCCACACCAGACCATCTATTATAATGACAGGAAGCAGGAAGTACAGCCCCTTCGCAGTCACATGGCTGCCAGCTGTCTTGGCAACTAAAAAAGGGAAGATAGAGAACATGATAGGGAGCATGTGTATGTGTTTGCGTTTATCTGTATACACATGTTGGACTTGTCAGCTTGAATGGAGAACCTGTAGGTGGAGTACTACCTGAAGCTGCATTCCCACATGTGAAGATGACATTTAGAAATGTGGATTATCTGATGAAATATTAAGAGGCTTAAAGATGAGCAACAGCAATTGTCAACAATCCGGATCGCCACCTTCTTCCGCACAAATAATCAAACATATCTACCTTAAAAACACAACCACCAACACTCTGGAGCCAAATCCAGTGCGGCCTTACTTCAGTGTTCAACATATGGATGCGTTTAGCAACTGCTGCTCAGTACACATGAGCACCCACTTATGAGGCACATGCATGCAGATATAAACTCACATGAAAACACACATGCAACGGATTTTTCCCAGACAGAGACATAATGAAATGAATGTCAGATTTTCTCTTCAGGATTACTGAAGCTTATATATTAAATATATTTTTAAATCTAACACTAGCAACATAAGGACAACAAAATACACCCACACCACACACACACACACACACACACACACACACACACACACACACACACACACACGTGATGCTAGACATCCATAAAGAATCATGTCGGGCAACTTTCATCTCTCAGACTTTATATCACTCCAGGTTTATCGGCTGTGTGCTGGCTAATTAAAGGAGTATCAAATTCAACCACACAACCAGGACAATCATTGAAACTTAATCCCCTCTGTTGGCGCTTGTGACCTGTAGTGACTAGACCCCTAAAAACAGACTCAATCATAGACTACAGATGATCAGACGGATCAGACAGAAGACTACAGAGAGGCCTACACAAATACTCACCTTCAGACAGGTGGGCTGTGAGCGGTGTCTGTGTCTCCTTGCAGTAAGAGACCACCTCTTTGGGAAGAAAGTCTACCTGTGTGATCTTTGAAGCCCCCAGTCTCTGCATCCTGCGCCTGAGTAAATAACACAAGATGCTCCTATTAGCATTATTTTGTCTTCAAAGTTCAAACCTGTCCTACAAACAGCACATTCAATTCACATGTTTCTCAAGGTTTAAAGCGCTGGATGACAGGTGTCTGTGGGAGTAAAGTGTCTTGAAGAAGTCAAAAAACTCTTGTAGTATGAAGATCAACTTGACCCTGGTGAAGGACACAATCAGTCTGATGAAGTTAAAAAGCTGATCTTCATACTATAAGTGTTGCTGGAGCTTTTTGACCTCTGCCTAAGCAGAAAACTTGCTCAACATTCAGATGATTGGGCCGTTAGGTCGGTTTACCCATTATGTGAACTAGATGACTTTAACAATAAGTGACATGCATGCCAAATATAAGGTACTTAGTATGTTCTTTAGTCGAGGAGAGAAGAAGGACGTACCCAAGCTCAGAATCAGCCTGCAGCTGCAGCACAGAGGGGTCTGTGTCCCACTGCAGGGTCCTGATGTCACCAACAGGGGGGGCAAGAGAGGACATGCAAGTTTACAAGCAGACCCATTGGAACAGACACTTGCACACGTGTATCAATAGTGCACAAACACACATTAAAACATGAATGCACACACTCCCTAACCCGCAAGCCCACTTATCTAGAGAACAGCTTGACACGGAAATTCCCATCGAATTTCTATGCAGGCACTGTTGATGGAAAAATGTTTAGATAAGTGGATATAGCGTGGGAGGGCTATACATTAGGGAGACATTATACTGTATTTCATTATACTTCAATGTACACTATTTATTTAAAGATCTCTGCTCATCTCTTGTAATAGATTTCTTGGTCTTCTGCCAGGAATCTACCAGATCAAAAAATACTTTTGCATTTATGGCCAAGAAATGTTCTATTGTTGTGGGAAGGAGGGTCAAAATAATTGTTTTCAATGGGAAAACTATTTGACCCGAGGACCCCTGCAGAAATCTTTCTACTGATGTTTTGAATCATTCACAGCACCAAATGTTACCCACATATATCATTTAGGTCGGCATCTACGTACTCGTGCATCCTTTGTGTTGTATCAGATTCTTTGTCTTGACGTTTCATATGCAAATATGAGGTCGATGACACATGAAAACACGGACAATATGTCAAGCAATATGACTTCTATTCCACACTCAAAGCAACAACATTCAGCATCTATGTACAGTTCACATATTCACATGTTTACAGCATCTGTAAATCAAGTATAATGTGACTTTACACTGGACATACATGACACTGAAATATTCGTGCATGATCATGGAGTTGGACAAATCACGACAAATAATGCTGCGCTCATTCAGTGCATTATCCTGGTTCCTAAGCTAATATTAAAGGGGTAGAGGCTAGCAGCGAAAACAATCTGCGGCTGAAAACTAGTTTTATGGCAACTTGGTTGTAGTCGACCAACTGTGAAAGTACAACACTTCCAGCATCACTACACTTTTTGATGATACCTTTTAGGGCCAGTGAACACGCCCATGTAGAGCTTCAGCTTGTGCCACACAGCGCCAGGTGAGAGTGGCACGGCATTTCTTTAGCCTGACAGAGCGGCTGTTTTACAGTAACAGGGACGACACTTTAAGCAGCAGATTGTCAACCCTGTGGAAGCTGAAATTACTTCTGTGGCTCAACTGATGCGAGCAGAAATCTTTGAGGTGGCGTTAAGGGGGACAGTGGGGGCATGAGACAGAAAGTCGCCAGAGGGAAAGAAAGATGGAAGGGGCACTGCGCTGTTTTGATCTTTTAGAGCGTGATGACCACACATTGCTGAGCACCACTGACAACACTGTGGGTGCTTCTCTGAGTAAACTCAGCAGAAGAAGTGTGTGTGTGCGTGTGTGTGTGTGTGTGTGTGTGTGTGTGTGTGTGTGTGTGTGTGTGTGTGTGTGTGTGTGTGTGTGTGTGTGTGTGTGTGTGTGTGTGTGTGAGAGTGTGTGTGTTGGGGGGTTCCTGGGGTTTGATGGGAAAATTCTTACCTTGAGGTCTGTACTTGGGACTTGTTTTTAGAGAACCCTGACCTAAGAAGGGACACACATACACAGCCACAGATGGAGAAGCTCAAAATGACATGCTATGATCCAGGGCAGATTTGGGGAGGAAATACAGTGGTCATACCAGGCATCAGAACTAACTCAATCATTTGTAAAAAAATAAATAAAAAAAAAATCAAATTTTTAGAAACTAAAAGAGCAGAGAGAGTCTACTATATCCCCAATTCCACCCCAGGCCATACCGGAACAACACATTACTAATGACCCCTCAGGGCATGACAGACACTCGACCTATACATTCAGCTGCCATCAGAAACAAATGGAAAGCAATTGATGACCACTCTCCTCTCAACTGCGGGTTTAAGTCCCCAAAGCAGCCATATGCAGAACTCAAAGTGTTAAAGATGTACAAGTTGCACAGAGGCAGGAGCGTGCATGATACATGAGCACTGAGGATACAACTACAGAAGAGTTGCAGGAGGGGAACAGCTCACAGTTTGTCACTTTGCCCTCACATCATACTTACATTGGTTCATGCTCATTTGGCTCAATATTGAAAACTTAGTCCTGAGGCTCACTAAGGCTACTTTACAAGGTTTTTTTAAACTCTCCGTTTTTTATTATTTGCAGGATTCTACTGAATCTGAGACTTTACCTCAAGCTCGAGCTTAGCTTCTCAGAACTATCTGTTGGAGCTGCACAGTGGTCATCAAAACACAGTGACACAGTATGGCATGACGACTCACAGATATGACCTAAAAAGGCACAACGGCCTCACCATTAGAGACACACATCCTTACCTATACCTGTTGTAACATTGACAGGAGAAGAGACAGAGTATGCGTCAAAGGTGTCCAGAAATATCAAACAGCCAAATCAACTTCAGATACTAAGCATTTTTCAGCCACATGGCTTCGTCTAGTTGGTGTTTATTCTAATTTAACTTAGAGGAAGGGGTACATTTGCTCATATTAAAACACATGTCTCTACACAAGCCGGAATAAAGGCAGAAAATGACTTATGGAGTGACTCTGTACTTGAACTTTTGGGTGAAATCCAATATTTTGGCCGTACCTGCTTGCTGCTGCTCCATCAACCGAATCCTGGCTCCCGGTCTCACTGGGCGTGCTCACCGATTTGGAGGGGGACACAGGGGTCGGCACTAAACGATGAAAGCAACATGCATGTAACATTAAAGGCCGCACAGAACACACAGCTAAAAACAACTGTGATGGAAAGCAAAAGAAAGGGAAGCAGAAAGAGCAGGGCATCAAATTACTCATCTGTACTGAGGAGTTTCATTTGAAGACGCATTACAAACGACTCCAGCTAATAACAGCATAGCAGTGACCCAATTTTCAGGTGCTGAAAGTGTCGTTACAATATCAGACCACTAGAGAACAGTGCTTCCAGCAGCTTGATGAAAGTGGCAGACACCCTGGGGACACGACCTGCAGTTATCATGCAGACATGGACAGGAGGAACAGGGACGTGTTCCTTTGGCCAGAATACTTTTTTAAATGCATAAGGGCTTGTACATAAAGCTCAGTCAGTTTTTCCTGATAAAAAAAACAAAACAATAAATAGTCCAACTGAAGATTTTAGTTCTTTATGTACAGTAAGTTACTGGGTGCATCTTAAGCCTGCTGTAAGGTGACAATCCTTTCCAACCATGAAAAGGTCCCTGAGAAGGGTTTCTGCAGCAAGATTTGGACTCGATTTAGACCAATCTGGGTCATTCCCTGAGTGTGTTGTAACAATTAGCTGAACCTTTATTAGCTAAATTACCAGAGAAAGACAAGCAGCAGGATTTTAAGGATTTATTCGTTGCGTAGAGTTTAAGAGTATTATGTACCTAGTGGAGGCTCCGGTGAGATGCCAATACTCTGTAGGAGGGCCTCGGTCTCTCTGCGCTTACGGTCCAAGTCTGAATCTTCTGGGGTCATTTCTCTCTTCTGCTGACTCTCTGCCTGCTCACGATACATGGAAACAAAAATGTCAGCTTACCTATCATGAGCTAAAGAACAAGTATAACCAACCATTGATCAAAAAGTCCAACACTAACCTTCTGCACATAAACAGATGAATGTATGCACGTATGGACACACACAACCTCGGCCTTTTATGTGTAACGGCCTGACAAAAAGCAATCGAACACACTAACAATACACACCAGAGTGCAGTACAGTATGAGTGCCAGATGCGTGAATTTACTCACTTTCTTCCTTACCTCTTTCTTCTTCCTCTCCTCCTCCTTTCTCTTTTTCTCTTCCCTGATCTGGGCAAGGCGCTGCTTCTTGCGCTCCAGCTCAGCTTTTAGGTCACTTTTGTCTGACATGGTGTCCTTCGTGGGCTTCAAGGCAGAGGATTCAAGCAGGAATGAGTTACAATTAACACTTTCGCACTGTGCTCTGATTTCACTGTTACGTGATACATTAAAGAAAAGTATGGGTTTATTCTGGGCGCCTTGGTGGGGCCTCAGAATCCCCACTGGGTGTGGCAGTTATTTTATGGATACAGTTTTCATCCATACTCTTTCGGGTCCAGCAACAATAAATACCTTAACATAGATCACCACTGTCACTATCACTGGGCCATACTGAGCTGAAGGGTTCTACATACGGAGTGACACATATTTTTTATAGAACTAGTCCAGTGTGTTCTAATCTTGCCTAGCCACTTCAACCATAAAATTCCTATTAATTAACCTTGGGATTTACTTTCCAGGAATATTCTTAACACTGCTGAAAAGCTCAAGCTTCTTCAGTAAAATACAGCAGAATCCTTCCTTAATTAGTTCAATATATAAACATAAGGGTATGACAATACAGACTACATGTAGCTATATGGTTGGATCTTGAACTAGGGGAGCTACCTGCTGTATTTATAGCACTGTAAATTGTAAATGTAAATTGTAAATGTAAATTGCCAATGATGTGCTGAGTAAAAGGCCACCGTCACATCTCTGAGACAATGCGCACGAATAGATGGCCCTTTGACCCTAGGGGTTCAAAACACGACAGCCAAAGCTTTCACAATATGGGTTCTCACATCTTGTAATGATAATAAGAAACAAAGGAACTGACACATGCACAATGCAAGCATCACAACACAGGCTATGCTACATGAACATAGGGAGGACAAGCAGCTAGTGTATTGCAAAAGGCAATCGTAGCTAGCTAATCACACATATGAGCGCATTCGTACTTACGTAAATATGTTCAAAGGCCTCACCGTGAACACGATATTAAATGTTGACATAAATAAGGGATAATTAAATCAGAAATGACGATATAACTGTCTCTTATTGGTCACTCGTACCTTGTCCACTCGCACTGATAATGATGTGTCACCCGGTAAAGATGCTGTCTCACTGCTGCACCCCGACAAAAAATCAACACATCCTGAACCTTAAAACCAACAAAACCAACAAAACCAAGGTTTCCCTGGACCTTGTCTTTTTGCTATTGTTGACACTGGTTAAAATAAAACATTTTAGCGGTCTAATATACCAAATAATACATAAAGCAGGTGCATCGCACGCCGACACATCCCTAGAAGGAGCAGAGATGATGTTGAGTAGGAGGAGAGGAAATCCCTCCTCCTTCGACACGCACTGTCATCGTCTCATGGCTTTAGCGACGTCGCCATCTAGTGGCAGGTTTAGGTAAGTGCATGGGTGAAGACAAAACTAATAAATAAATAATAAGATATATTATTATTATTATTATTATTATTATTATTATTATTATTAATAATAATAATAATAATAATAATAATAATAATAATAATAATAATAATAATAAATTGTGTATATACCTTGAATACGTTGCCCACCATAATTAGTTGTTTGTTATAGTTTTGGTCAAGGAAACGGATCTTGCACTTAACATTTGTTGAAAAAGTGTGTAATCTCAATAAGGTTGGAGTTTAGGATTTTTTTTTAACAGAAACTCTGTGAAAAACACATTAAGTCAGTTTACTAAAATCTAATTTTGTTTGACACAAGAGCACCATCCACCTTAGCAATAACTCTGTTATAGCTTTTTTTCATTTAGGCTAATCTTTAATTTGTTAGAACAAGATAACAACCCGCACTCTCAGGTCTGTAGATGCAAACTATCGGTCCTGGGGGGACAGGGCTTTCTCTGTTGCTGCTCCCACCCTCTGGAACTCACTCCCAAAAAAACATCAGAGACTCCCCCACACTCACCTCATTCAAGAAATCCCTCAAAACTCACCTCTTCAACATTGCCTACAACCACTAACTCCCCATTCACTTTGTTTTTGTAATTTAACCCATTGGGAAGAAATCTTTTGAAAAAAAGAAATGGTTGGTTTTATTTACAGCTGATATTATACATCTATTTTCCATAGTTTATTTAATAATCTGATTAGGATCATCATCCCTATCTTTTTTTTAAACTACCCCACCCCCTTCCCTGTCTATTACATGCACAATCATTTTTATTCTACATAAGACTTGATAATGTTCACTTCATTGCACTTATTGCACCTATGGAAGGCTATACATTCCCAATTAATAGGCCTATTGAAGCTGTTTTTTTTTGTTTTTAAGTAAAGATCAAGGAAAGACTCAGTGAGGCTATAAATTGTATTACTCTTGCCCTACTTTACCCTAATTTAACTTTATTCAACTGGGTTTCTCTTAATGCAATTTCTTGCAATAAAACATTTGTTTCTACCCTTTCTTCCACATACTCTCGTGCTAGGAATATCTTGGCTCTCATTGGTTGATTTTAATGTCAATCCCTTCTTCTCCCCGCCCAACAACAACACGTCTCTCAACCCTGGAAGTTGCATTTCAAGGACATTTAACAACTTGCCAAGATGAGAGGGAAGTGTGAATCAACGAGGGGGTAAACCAGCATCCTGAGAGATGTTTGCTAATTTAATCAGGGGTCTGTTGTAGCTTCGTCGTCGAGCTTTAGCCTTGCTAGCTACACAGTGCCGGAGAAAGAGAGGACAGTGTGTGCCTGTTATACTCTGACCGTGTCGGGGTCTCTGACGGGGAGGAAAAATGAAGTTCGCTCAGTTTCTGCTGAAAAATGGCTCCGTTGCTGGGATACCGAGACAAGTGGATAGGTTTTCTAAGTTCTCCCCCTCTCCCTTGTCTATGAAGCAATTCATTGACTTTGGTAAGTGTCTCCCCGTAGTATTGATTTGTTTTCGGACATTGAACGTTACCTCACTGTGTGCTCACATGGCAGCTGCACAGCTCACGTTGTTGTCTTTGTGTGCGCTGACAGCTGACTTTTTAGTATACAGGTTGTTCACAGACAACTGCTGTAATCATACCTTCAAAATACTGACGCATACAGATGTGAGTGCAGCTTTTGATGCCTCCTAAATGTGTAATTGTGTCTCTTACTGATTGTGAAATGACATCTTTGGTTTTGTCGACTTGATCTATAGAATTGTGCATTGTAATGACCAACAGGACAGAAAGCTGATGTAGTTGACTGTATTGACATGTGACCTCTCATTTGACTTCTTACTAAGCATAACATACATTCTTCATAGTATTCCATTGCATTTTTAGGACACAATTCTCAAGGACATTGATCTCAAATAGTCCTGGACATACTGCCTGCCTCTAAGTTCAAATGCCTTTGTAAGGTCAGTAGGTCACTGTTTTTCCTGTCTCTGTCCCTCATGTGACTGCAGGCTCAGCCAATGCATGCGAGAAGACCTCGTTTGTGTTCCTGCGGCAGGAGCTTCCTGTCAGGCTCGCCAACATTATGAAGGAAATTGATTACCTCCCTGACAAGCTCCTCAACACTCCATCCCTAAAGCTCCTCACAAGCTGGTAGGATCTCTGCCGTTCTGCCACCAAAACTCTTGGACAGATCAAATCTTGATTTAATATTCCCGTACCAATCCAAAGCAATGAAGTGCCCAAAATCTGTAGCCAGAGAGTCCTACTCTTACATTTTTGGCTTTCCAACACAAGGTTGTTCGGGGACTTACTCTTATCTCAGCAGTGGATTATCGTGAAACAGTAGCATCTGGATCCTTTACACCACCTCCTTTTTATCTCCCATAGCAGACTTCCCTTGTCTTCCAGCCTTTACTGTATGTTTGTGGCCTTTAATATAATATATAGATCCATAGATCTGCAATTTAACACTTGGATTCCAATCATTTCTACTGCTAACAGAATCACAGATTATGGATATGATGAGAATATTCCTCTTGGAAGTTGTCGGAGGTCATATGAGGTTTCGTCTTCACTACAGCTACTCTCTGTGCGTCCGCTGGCTGTATGCTACTGATCTTGAAACAAGCTTTACAGTGAGATCTTTGTCCAACTTTACATTGAGGCTAATGTACTGGGAACCATAAAGCCCCTGTTTTCATGTCAATATGTTATACTTATGTAACAGGCCCTTGTAGATTATGTACATGGGTCAAATGAATTGTACCATAAAGATGCAGCGTGTTTGTGGTCAAAACCCTCGGACAGAGTCTTACCAGCATGTGTAAATCAGCGTGAACACAGATGATGTTTTCTGTATGTCATATAGAGGCTTCAAACACTGAGAGTGTGGTAGAGTTCAGGTGTGTGCAAGTCTAGGCCAAATGAATAACAATCCCTGTTCCTTCTTTAAGCTGCTTAACAAAATGACTCTGATCATTTTCACTTGTCATGATGTGATGATAACAAAACACTCCCTGGACGTACAGTAGGTGACATAGTCTCATTTTGTTTTTCATCTGCAGTTTGTACCAACTACAGCAAAGAATAAGAGCTAAAGTTACAGATAGATGTAGGAGAGCTGAACCGTAGCATGGTGATTCTCTTAGGAGTTCAAGACATGTTAACAATTAGGTCATTACCCCACCCCCATTCTTTACACTAGAGCCACAGTGATATCTATATTTGGAAACGCACCTCTTGTACTGTGACTTTCTCTTCCCACTACTGCTTCTCTTTTGGACGCCAGCAAAACAGTTAATCTGTCACTGTTTAGAGTTGCTGTTGACAAGCACAGATACCTCTTTCAATTTCCTGGCCACCTTATGAAGTAAGCAGCTGCAAAAAAAGGGTTCATCTGAAGGTGCATGTGTGACTCGATGACTAGACGTGACCTAAAGTGTTAGAGCGGAAGGTCAAGTTGAGAGACAAAGGAGGCAAACATGTGAGAACCAAAGCCACAAACACTGCTGTCACCTTTCACCCAGTTTTCCTGCAGTGGCACAGGCAGCGCGAGGGAGTGTGATTCAATGAGCTCTGCACTCCAGTGTTTCACATCAACTAAACTACAGATGAAGTCTGTGTTTAAAAACAACAAATACATCCTATCTATAGAGCACAGCCTCCCTTGAATGTAGTCACAAGATATATACTTAGTATCATTCTGGAGCTTCTTTATCATTCTGTCATGAAGAAGTTATGAAGATTAAAATGTGTGCTTTTGTGTCCAACAGGTATTCTCAGAGTTTGTTGGAGCTTGTAGATTTTTTAGAAAAAGATCCGGACGATAAGGAAGTCCTGACAAGGTAAGTCATTTGTTTACATTCCCTGTACATGTGTAGAGCTTGTGTTTAGTTTTAGACCTGCAGTTTGTCTCTCTTGTCATTTTGTATCTATAACCATTCCCGTTTGGTCATTATTTAACAACTTACAACAACACTAATCCGCTAAATCTGCATTTTTTTCATATAACAAACTGAAACCAACTTCATCCACCTAAAACTGCAAAGCCAAGATTGTCCTAAACATCCGACAACCATAACGCCTGTTTTGGAAAACATGTCACCCAGGTTCACTTAACTTTGTTTTAAGCTCCTGAAAGCCTCGATCAGATTCAAAGAAAAGCAATTATTTACAGTGTTGCTCTAAAGGCCACGTTTAGTTAATTCTCAACAGCATGGTCCACCTCAGTGCAGTTCAGCAATGCAGAGGAAATCGTCGTATTTCTTTACAACACATAAGCAGCACTGTTGCAGCCACCATTGCACACCGTTGCGCTGCAAAAGCATAGGTTTGTCTGCTTGACTACTTTCAGTAAGTTTACAATAAATAGATAGTGATGCCTGTTAAAAGCTTTTCCATTCTCAATAAGGACACTTTAATCAGAGGCAGAAAAATAATAAATGTATTTGCTTGGATCAGCTGTCTGTAATTCTGCTATTGGTGCATTCTCTTTCAAATGGGTACTGCAGTCCAAATTCAAAACAGTGGAAAGGTCTGTCTCCACGCCCTCCACGCCCTCCTCCTTAGAGTCGATGTGCATGCAGCTTGCCATGTCTTGAACACCGAAGCTTCAGTGTTTATCCAGCTCTGCATCGGTCTTGGAACCTTTCTGCGTTCTAACCTCTCTCCATTTTTTAAAAGCATCTCCAATATTGATCCTAGTTCTACCACGTTTCTGCTCGTGAAGCTTGTTAGAAAAAATGTAGAGGCTTTTAAGGTCGGGTAGAATCAGTTCACTTGTCCGCTTTCATCGCTGCAACACCTGGCAAACCGAGGGGCGAGGGGCAAAAGCACCATGTGGGGGTGTCGCCTACTTCTCGAGTCAAAACAAAAACAAACAATTTGGCACCCGGAGAGAAACTTAAAAAGGAGGACATACTGGCTGCTGCATTGTTGTCAGAGAAGCCAGCGCTTCAGCATTGCATGTTTCCTTAAATGTCTGATGATATAGTAAGTTAATTTTATGATTTAATTCAGTAAATATCTTACATACCGGTATTGGTCCTTTAAGATTTCCTATTCATTAAAATAGAATGTCAGGATATGTTCATAATAAGATTGAATCCTTGTTGTATTTTCCAGCCCTGTTGTTATGCAGAAGCACAGCAGTGTTCTATGTTAAGCAGGCATTTGTGTCCAATGCCATGCATGCTCATGTGTACGTACCCTAATATTAAACACCCTGTACAACCACTCCTCCTCAGCTTCACGCAGACCCTGGTGAACGTCCGAAACCGGCACAACAACGTGGTGCCCACCATGGCTCAGGGCGTGGTGGAGTACAAGGACGCCTTTGGTGTGGACCCCGTCACCAACCAGAACGTCCAGTACTTCCTGGATCGCTTCTACATGAGCCGCATCTCCACACGCATGCTCATGAACCAGCACAGTCAGTATAGCACTCTGTGATTGACTGTGAGTTAATCAACACAGTTCCTCACTCACAAAGATTAAGTCATCAAATTGAACTCAAAGTGGTGAAGATGCACATTTAGATTTTTTTTTTTTTTTTTGGTCTGGTTATGTCTTCAGTGCACCTTTATCAGCAATAAACGTTCATCTATCTTTTTTTTCACATTGTCTTAACTGCAGTGAACTCACTGAACTTGATATCTAGTTAGTGTTTGATTGAACATTAACAAAAGTACAACATCTATGAACATTGAATCGTGTCTGTATCTGTGCACGTGTGATAGTTTGGGTCACAGACATTTGTTGCATTGTGTCCTATAGCATTAATCTTTGAAGGCAGCGTGAACCCAGCCCATCCTAAACACATCGGCAGCATTGACCCCAGCTGTGACGTTGTGGAAGTTGTTAAAGGTAATGAGTGATCTCTGCAGCCCGACAACTGCTATCTAAACACACACACACACACACACACACACACACACACACACATACTTGACTTGTTATCTATTTTCCACTACCAGATTCATGTGTGTTTGACATTTTAAAATCCAATATCCTTTGGAGTCAGCATACAGATTGAGGAAGTGAAAACATTTCATCATGGCTGTAATAAACATTACTTTTGAATATTATGAAAATGGGTTCCCTAAAACTCTTGTGAAGTTCTCTGTTTTGCATGAGTTGCATTCCTTTGTCTTTTATTTCTCATGGTCAAAAAGTAACCACATGTTGTTTCTTTGTGTCTTCCTGTACAGACGCCTATGAGACGTCAAAGATGCTGTGTGAGCAGTACTACCTGACCTCTCCTGATATGGAGATTACAGAAGTGAACTGTAAGTGATACGAAACAACCCAAATGTTTCTATTCGGAGGAGGGTTGCAAATATCAGTCATTATTCTTCACCGATAGTTGAAAACTGAGCTGACCGAATGAAACTCATTTTTAAAATCAACATAAAGTTCTGTATAAAAGTGAAATAAAACCATTTGAGCATCTTCAGACCGCATTACATTCTCCTGGTTTGTAGGCAAGTTAGCATATCTGCACGTTCAGGAGGGAGTTGTGAGCACATAACATGATGGTGCTTATGACTTATGAATGAGGCTAATTGGACAAAGAAGAAGTTGACAGCTGGATAACAGAAGACGAAGAAGACAGATTGTTAATGTCACACAGGTGAAGAGAAGTTAAAGGATGAAGCGAGATAAGGGGTGAAACTGACACCAAATTGCAGAGAATACATTCATCCTGCACTAAACCTTTTGAGGGGAATTTGACATTATTCACTTAATCAGACGTGATGGATCATTAGGTGGTTGTCCTGGAATGTCATCCTGGAATCCCTGTATGGGAATATGGAAGTGTGTCATGTATCATATCAGTAGGCGTCCTGTGATTTCCACGCCTTGTTCTGTAGATGATGCCTACACAGAATGTGATAACCAAAGCAGATAAAAACAGGAAGAGGCTTTATTTAATCATGAGCATACATTTTTCATGTACGCCTACGGTTTGACAATATTTAAGACTTCTTGTATTATGATCTCCCCATATAAAAAACGACTCTTATGCTGTATGTATTTATATAATATGTAACTTAGTAGAACAAATGTGGTGGTCATCTTATAAATGTATCAAAGAATCATTTTTAGAACTTCATTTCTATGCAGTACATCATGTAATAGGGCTTTAAATAAACACTCTTCATGTCCGTACAGCGTGTTCTTGACAGATAATGACTTGAAACTATATTTCAAAATGATGAGTTGGGTTTTATGCCTCTTTTGGTTAACAGTTCTAATCTGTTATCAGCTGGTGTTGAAAAGATTTGTCATACCTCAGGGAAGTTTTCTCTGTCTAACATTAAGGCAGGGTTTCGGGCTCATACATTTTAATTTTTTTTTTTTTTACAGCCAAAAACCCCGGTCAGCCTCTCCACATCGTCTACGTGCCCTCCCATCTCTACCACATGCTGTTTGAGCTTTTTAAGGTACAGTCCCCAAATCCCCTAAAAAAATCCCCCATTTTTTTATCTTCACTGTGTTTTTTTCCTCACTCAATTTGGAACTCGTTGTTTATTCTTCCCTGTCAGAACGCCATGAGAGCGACAGTGGAGACCCATGAAACTAGCCCCACACTGCCTTCGATCAAAGTGCGCGTCTCACTGGGCAGCGAGGACCTCACTATCAAGGTTCAACGAGGACACAGAGATTGCTGAACTTGAGCCTGCTGCTAAAGCAATGAGAGGACTCGGGTAGATCTAACGTACCTCTCCTTTTATTGTTAGATGTCTGACAGAGGAGGCGGAGTCCCGATGAGGAAGATCGAGCGTCTGTTCAGCTACATGTACTCCACGGCTCCCAGTCCGGTCCATGTAGATAACTCTCGCAATGCACCACTGGTGAGACTGAACCTGTTGCACTTCACTGCTCAAAGAACATTGTAAACCTCCTGTGTTAAACAGAGACTCACCCTGCCATGCATGGTTATAAATGATCAAGAGGAATGCAGTCAGCAACATTTCAGTGGATTAAACTGTAACCACATAAGGAGCTGAAGCAAACTATCTCTGGTCTCTTCTTTGTATTTACAGATACAGATACAGTGTTCTAGCATGTTAGCAACTAGCCCAGATAGACCGGATTGAAGTATTGAAACTCACTCTGTTGTTATTCCTCCCCTCGCTCTTCCCTGCAGGCTGGTTTTGGCTACGGCCTCCCGATCTCCCGTCTGTACGCCAAGTACTTCCAGGGAGACCTGCAGCTCTACTCCATGGAGGGTTATGGCACCTCAGCTGTCATATACTTAAAGGTGAGAGAAACACAACCTCCAAACCAGGGCTGCCCGATTAATCACAATCTCGCTGCCTTAAAGATATGAGCATTCGCAAAAAAAACAGCTTGAAGGGGTCTGACTTTAAATAAATAATAAGTTAATAAATAAGAAAAAATATTGTATTTAAATAAGCAATGCTGTCTCACTCAGCATGCATACTTTGTAGCCATTGGAGGCCTGGATGTAATGGCCATGCTTTCACACCCATTTGATGCAGTCAAATGAAGTAAATGCTAGCTGTCAGCTATCATCAGATGAATTTGTACCAATATAGAGGTAAAGAAAAATATTGATGTGCATTAAATCTATGTGAGAAAATAAAAAAACCTGATATTTTTCAGAAATAATGACATAGTTATGTAGCTTATTCAGCAAAACAGTCCTGTCTCTCCTGATTAAAGACATGAGTATCTTGTTAAAAAAAAAAAAAGGGAACAGAATTTTAATTTTCTGGAGTGAATGCGCTGTGCTTTTTAGTTGATTTTAAACTCAGGAGAGTTATGTTGCAAACACAGATCTTGCCAATGATTGTGTTAAAGATCACAAACAGCTGATAGACGTCCAAACTGTGACTTATAGTTTATAGGCACGCTCTGATATTTGATTATTCATCGCATTTTTTATCATTCATTATTTTTGTACAACGTTACCATATATCACATATTTTTCTCTTACCGTGCTGGCCAACTAAACAAAAGTGTCTCCCTTCTGAAGCACTGAGCAGATTTTTAACTAAGTACAGAGCTCTGTATGAAAGCCCAATGAGAAACTCCACACTGATTTGTTTCCTTCTGTTTCGTATCAAAGGCCTTGTCGTCAGAGTCGGTGGAGAGACTTCCTGTTTTCAACAAGTCGGCCTTGCGGCATTACCAGACCAGCACAGAGGCCGACGACTGGTGCATGCCGAGTAAGGATCCAAAAAAGCTGGGCAAGTACGACAGGTGATGGTGGACTTGCGAAAAAAGAGCGGATTAAGGAAGAGACGGTCCATGCTGGAGGAAATGAGTAACACTCGTAGTCTAAGCAAGAGAAGGCACTTACAGGACCTGGACTCGTGTTCCACAATTCCTGCATCAAAATAAAAGTACTACTGCCAGCCTTCAGGCCATTTAACCCAGCAAACGCTCACCACTGTTAATACCAGTACACGCTTATGAACTGAGCATTCATCTCTTTTTTTCCTCACACATTACACTCTAGGTTCACGCTGAGAGGGGTTCACTGTGAAGAAGTGTACACGCTGTGTTTCTGTGTGTTTCTGTTTTCCTTCCATACCTATACGATATTAACACTGACATTTGGTAAATCATAATTCTGGGTAAGGTTTAGACAGCCAAAGCCAGCTAACGAGGGATCACTGTGGTCATGTCTGCATGTCAGCCTTTCATCATTTCATCACATCATCTACACGAAGATAAAACAGCAGCATTTAAAAGATGAGAAGAATCAGAGCTGTTTGGCATCGCCTCCATTAGAAATTCTTGTTTTCTTTGATAACATAATTGAACGATCAAGTCTATATTTAGTCTTTAATCTTCTTTGGTGTAAAATTAAATATGATCCTTGTGAAAGAGGATTCTGCATGTCAGTAAACTATGTGTGCCTTAACCTTCAACATGTACTGTATAAGCTAAAGTTCCTTTCTAAGTTGGATTTAAAAAAATGTATGGACACTTGTTGGCATGCTATGATCTTCCACAGACTGAAATGAGAGAAAGTGGACAGTTCTAACAGTATTTAATATTAATGTACTGTTAATGATTGCATTTGAATTGTAATGACATCCAAACTAACCTCGACCTGTACAACAATATTCCTCTGTTCAAAGTGATGTCAACTCAAATACACTCTATTACTGTTTTTTTTTTTCCGAGTAGGTTTTAAGTTTGTATTTATGCATTTCTTGTATATTAAAAGTTTTAAAGTGTGAATTGTTGAATGTCAAACTGTAATCGAACACAAACACCACACAGAAAGTCATATGCACGCTGTTTTGATCAAATAGATATTGACTGATTTGTGTGTGTAGCTATTTCATGAATTCCATGTTATTGGGTTTTTGCCTTTGAGACGTTGTTGAGTCAACAAATAACTCCCTCTTTTTAGGTCTCCGTGATATGTGATTTGGTGAACTCTTAACATTATTTTTTGTATGTATAAACCTCGCTCAGCAGGCAGACTGTTTCTGTACCGAAGCTGTGGTTCACCAGTGAAAAGAGAATGTAGAAAATAAACATTTCATGACACTTCATGTGGCAGTTCATGTGGGATTTTGTGACAAATTCACAGTCATGTGATGCTGTCATTGTTGTGTTAAGTTTGTCCTCTTGTCTCATCCCTCTCTCTCTCCACAGCTTGTTTGAGTAAACTCTGCTCTGCTCTGTCTGTCTGTCGCATGCAAACAGTCACATGGCTCTTCATGACCAGCTGCTTAAAGTGGCTGAGGACCGGCTGCTCTGCTCTGGTTTTGATTTTTCATGTACTTGTTCACTTGTCGCAGCAATTTTCTTTTCACTCTTTGTCCTCATTTAATTTTTTTTAGATTTATGTTGGGCTTCTTATGCATTTATTTAAAGATAGGACAGTGGATAGAGTCAGAGATCAGGGAGAGAGAGAGTGAATGACATGCAGGAAGGGAGCCACAGGTCCGATTTGAACCAGAATCACCGCGCTTCGAGGACTACAGCCTCTGTACATGGGACATGCGCCTTAACCACTCCACCACCGGCACCCCCCTTTGTCCCACTTTTGTTTGAAGCTTTTTTTTTTGCATCTTTGGCATAGCATTCGAAGAAAGTCAGCATTCTGAAAGCTCATGCTCATGATGCGAGAAGAGTAAGAAATACAAATCATAGTTGGTTTGCAGCATTGAGTTCAGGAATTTAGTCTGGATCACAATTATTATTCAACCTTTCAGTCATGTATAACACAACACCAATACATAAGTAAATATAATGTGCTTTTTTCTGAATCATCAGAGTATTTCACCCCCTCTGTCACACCAACCACACATCATGGTCATGTTTCACCCCCAGATCAAAGTCAAAGGCAGATTTTAAAGTTGTGTTTAAAAATTCAGCTACCAGGACAGAATTTGGAGAACTTGTGTTAACACAGGAATGTAGGACATTAAACTGACAATACCTGAAGGACAGATGAGATAAATTAGCAGGGATCTAAAAGAGCCAAAATCACACACATCATCTTCTTTAGTCAAATGATAAAAGAAAAATGTTGCTTCCTTTCTTGTCAATAGCTTAATGTATTTTGGAACATGAGGTCTATGAGTCCCCTTTTAGCCCAGTTTCCAATTAAAGTGTCCTCACTGCATAGTTCCATGGGTGTTAATAGTTTACAGATTTTAGTTTTAAAATGTATCTCTATAGATTAAAAAAATATTGATTTTGATTTGACTAAAAAATTTCATTTCAGCCGTAAAACATTTGTTTACCATACATTTGCAGCTGGAAACACATTTAAAGTGTATTCAGGATGGAAGTGGTTCAGTAGTTTAGTTTTGACACTGTTTCCAGTAGAACTCAAAGCTGATCGTTTATTGCTGTATCTTTGGGTACAAATGCATCTGATCAAAGTACGTCCACTGAATATTGTGTTTTTTGTCCCTGAGAGGATCAGGTTGATTTTTCTTTGTGTCATTCAACATCACATAAAGGATCACTTAAGAGGTGGAAACTTTTTAAACCATAAACAGACAAAGACATTACAAAGCCACCAGAACCCAAAAAACAAGAACTGAACTCAGGTCAGACCAGTATCTGGTCTGCTGATCAGTTAGCATGTATTACTGTTGAAAGGTTAGTTCAGATCCAACACAACATTTATGGAACTATTATTATACACATGTTTATAATGCAATTAAAAAAAAAAGCCTTAGCATAAACTTATCATAACTCAAGTTTAAAAAAGCTCCCAAATTCATCATATTCCTTTAGATGTAATGTCTGTTTTATTGATTTCAACACAAAAGCAGCTTCTTTATAAATGTTGGGTGAGTCACAGGCTGGATGGTGATTGGTTTACATCTTCACTCAGGGGCTCCAGGATTTCCAGAGATGAATAAGCAGTACTGCCCTTTAAAATAGAAGAAAAAAGAGGTATAAATGTTTGTTCTGTTTGTATTGAAAGCAGACACAATAATTCATACACTGAAGGTATGAAGTTATTTTGTAAAGGTTATTTTCGTCTGTATTTTTCTACTTTCTACATGCGCAGCAAAATATATTTAATGATGTTAGCTATCAGAAATATCACATCTATTTGTTTACAAGTAATATATATTTTGCCATTTGTGTAATCTATAACAAACTGGTACTTACTGAAGTGACTGAAACACAGAGCAGCATCTCTCTGCAGCTTGTCCTGTGGTCGGCCGTCCATCCTGCCTGATGGGGTCTGCAGAGTGTTTGTTGGTGATCTTTTCTTCTTCTTCTTCTTCTTCTTCTTCTTCTTCTTCTTCTTCTTCTTCTTCTTCTTCTTCTTCTTCTTCTTCTTCTTCTTCTCCTCCTCCTTGGATCGTCTGCACTCGCTGTCCTTGTGACCTCCCGTTCTTCCTCCTGTTGCACCGCCGTCGTCCACAGTGAACAGCAGCAGCTCCGGTGATGGAATAAGAGAAAAGAAGAGAACACAAGAGGTCAGTAAAACAAATCATCTTTAATATACATGTGTAATAATATTTCTCTCTCTGTCTGTATTAAAGAAGCTGATACGTTTATACTCACCTCACCTGTTGCTCTTATCCTCCTCGACCTCCGGCGGCCGAGGAGGATAAGAGAAGAGAAGAAGAATGGTTAGTAAGATGAAAAAAAACATACAAAGAAGTACAAAACAATGAAAGTGATATTGTTAAAGACAAACTCAAATGATTGAATAAGTGATAATAATGAGTTAAAATGGAGTGGCATATTTTGTAAATCACTTTTACTGTAAGTCAGAAACTCGTGCTCACCTTTTTCATACCCTAAAGAGAGAGAGTGTGAAAATGAAAGTCAGTAACTCGGTCAAATAATCTTTGAATAAATTAAAATAATCATGACATAAATAGGTGTTAGGTACAGTATGTCGCTCGGTTACACATTCTTCCAGGTGACTGTTGAAATAACGTTTACCAACGACTCAGGTGATGACGTGAAATAACAGTGAGGTCAAATCAGTGTCAGAAGCTCGTACTTACCTTTTTTAAAGCAGCTCAAACGGCAGAGGAAGAGAGAGAATGATATATAATGGTTAGTAACACAGACAGATCATCTTTGAATGACTAAATGAGTGATATTAAATACATGAAAAGAATGAAGCTGGTTTATGAAAAAGTAGTGCTATTGGTACAACTCTTCACAATAGCATGAATCACTTTCTGTCTTACTCTCATAAATTATTGGAGGTCAAAAGTTCGGACTTACCTTTTTCATCCTCAGAAACAATAAGACAAAGAAGGGTCAGTATGACAGTTCTTTGAATTTTGAATTTCATGATGAGATTCAGAAGCTCATACTTACCTGTTTCTTCATGTTGCATGAGGGGAGGAGTTTGTCCAAGATGTCCTCTGTTAAATCAGAGCATTCCTGGGTCTCGTCTCCTCTCTCCACACAGCCACCATGAAGGTTCCCGTCCTTCTTAAGGCACGAGGTGTCGACAGCCCTGCCAGACGCAAGGGCTACTTGAGGCATCACCGGTCCTGCCAGACGCAAAGACCGGCCCTCAGGATCCAAGAAAAGTCGATCCAGCCATCGTGCCAAAATTAACATGAAGTTAAAGTCCCGGTGCGAGACGCTACCTGGGACATTAACAGCCCTGCAAGATGCAAAGGCTCCTTGGGGGTTAGCTTGCCCAGCCAGACGCAAAGGCAAGCCCTCAAATTTCCAAAGGATCCTGCTCCTTGCAAACTCAAAGAAATCAAATGTCCTGGCGCAAGACGCTTCTCAGGAATTCCAAGCCCTGCCAGACGCAAAGGCTTTTCCTCAGGGTTAAAAAGGGTTCATAACCCCTGCCCTGAAAATGAAAGTTTCCGGTGCATAAATAATGCTATTCCAATTTTTGAAAGACCTTCATGGGTTTGCTGTTTCTGCCAGTTAGAGGAGAGATGTTGCTGCACCAATCCTGCCAAAGTGGTCAGATGTAACCAGAAGGACTACAGAATCAATCTGAGTCACTGCTGCCATCATCCCACCTCGGCCTCTTGGCAGCAGCCTCCTCCTCCTCCTCCTCGCTGTCTTCCCACGCTCGGCGTCTCCTGTGTCCAGAAGTTGAGGGAGCTTCCGGGTAGCCTCGCACGGTGCTGTCACAAGGACCAGAGTTGGAGTCATCTGAAACGTCCCCGTAAGCAAGAGCAAGGACAGGACTGTCATTCCCATCATCGTCCCCAGACTGTGAGAACTCGCTGCCAGACTCAAACTCCTCATCATCCTCTTGAAGACGCTCAAACTGCTGCAACTCAAGCAGCCGATTGATGTCAGCAAGTTCCATGGGAGGGTCAGGGTCAGGCTGAGGGACAGCCGGGTCAGGAAGAGGGAAAGCAAGGAAAGGAAGAAGAAAAGCAGGGTCGTCTTCAAGGGGACGCCCATACCGTTGGAACTGAAGGAACTGATCGATCTCAGCGAGTTCAGGGTCAGGTTCAGGGTCAGGTTCAGGGTCAGGTTCAGGGTCAGGGTCAAGGTCAGGGTCAGGGTCAGGGTCAGGGTCAGGGTCAGGTTCAGGTTCAGGGTCAGGGTCAGGGTCAGCACAAGGAAAAGAAGGATCAGCACAAGGAAAAGAAGGATCAGCACAAGGAAAAGAAGGATCAGCACAAGGAAAAGAAGGATAGTTAGTGGAAGCAAAAGCAGGAGGGTACGCTTGAGAATAAGCAGAAGGATAAGCTTGAGAATAAGCAGAAGGATAAGCTTGAGGATAAGCAGAAGGATAAGCTTGAGAATAAGCAGAAGGATAAGCAAGAGAATAAGCAGAAGGATAAGCTTGAGGATAAGCAGAAGGATGAGCAGGAGGATAAGCTTGAGGACAGGTAGGAGGATATGTAAAAGTGTGAGCTGGAGGATATGCAGAGGAATAAGCAAGTGGATGAGCAGGAGGATAAGCTTGAGGATGAGCAGGAGGAAGAGTGAAGGGATAAGCAGGAGGATAGGTGTGATGATAAGCAAAGGGAAATGCGGGAGCAGCATTGGGCACAACATAAGAGTTAGCCAAAGGTAAAGTAGGAACAGCAACAGAAGCAGCAGGAGGTGTGGCAAGAGGAGCTGCAGGAGGAGCAGGAGCAGAAGAGGGTGCTGCAGGAGGAGCAGGAGCAGAAGAGGGTGCTGCAGGAGGAGCAGGAGCAGAAGAGGGAGCTGCAGGAGGAGCAGGAGCAGAAGAGGGTGCTGCAGGAGGAGCAGGAGCAGAAGAGGGTGCTGCAGGAGGAGCAGGAAGAGCAACAGGCTCAGCAGGAAAAGAAGGAGGATCAGAGAGATGAGCAGGAGCAACAAGCTGAAAGACACCACCTGTAAAACAAAAACCATCAAAAGGTTAAATTATTTACATCTATAAAATAGACTGAAACAGGAGGCTAACATGCTTAATGAAACTTTCTTCATTTAACTACTGCACCAGATGTAGGCCTACACAAATCCCATTTAAGAAAAACCACCAACAAATAATGTACAATTCTTAGCTTGTATAAAATGCATTCAAATCATCATCTTAAACCTGGACAGGAAAATATCTGAATAACAGACAGTACAGCAAGGAATGTGCTTGTTGGCGCAACAAACTAGTTGCCCATGTATTGGTTAATATATGAGGCTACACATCAGTCAGCTGTCAATCATGCGCGTGGAGGAGACTGAATCACCAACTATCTCTTCCCAAAAAATGTAAGTAGCCAACATCATGAACGAGCAAAAATAATTTTGAACACATATCTGACTAAACGAACAAACTCAATAATATTTCTAAACTTGAACAACTATGCTGTAAATTAGACTCTCCCCAGAGACGCGGAACCCAATGTGCGCATTGACGTCCTGACGTTCTCTCCGCTCTTACAGATTCCATCGTCTCCATGGTGCACAAGAAAAATATGTTTTGGGCATTTTTCGAAAAATGGTCCAGTCGCCATTATTTTTTCCAAAAATTTCGACAACTAATTTTGAAAATTGGTATGTCCTCAAACGAAAATAACACATTTTCAGATCATTGCACAACTTTTGACACATTCCATGTTTGTCCCGCGAAATTCAGAAAATTCCCACAATTTAAAAATCGTTTTTACTATAAAAAAACATCAAATAACCTATCTCCAAAAATTGTGTTTCTTAACAATCCAACATAAAGTCTGTCAACATTAACTGTCTCTACATTCAATAACTACTTTTTAAACGTGTTTTCTACAGAGACCATACTTAAAGGTTGAATTGGAATAAATTACAAGCCTACATTATTCAAAACTAAAAGATGTCTTACTTGCAAAGTCGGAGAGCCATCGTCTGAGTCGGGTCAGCGGGCGCTCCTCCACACGGGGTCCCCCAGAGGCCATCTTTCCAGCAGGTAACTTTTAGATGATGAAGATTTGTCCTTCAGGTGAGTTCAGGTGTCCCACTGTTTGTTTTCCAGGAGAAGATTCAGGTTTTCCAAAATAATCCGTTTTCTGCAGAGAGGTTTTGCAATCAGGCCAACAGGTGTCAGGTTCAAGTGCAAATGAGAAATTAAAGAGTCATTTAGCTCTAACGTCACCTCGGTCATACGTCACCTCGTTCGGTTACCATGGCATTTAGTAACGTGCGTCCGTGCGTGAGTGAGTGAGTGTGGGCAAGTAAGAAAAACCAGTGTTGTAGCCTATGTGTACATTTTTGGATACAGGTGCGTTGGAAAAATAAAATTTAACATTTGTTGGCTTCTTATCTTTTAGCCTACTTGAAGGAATGATCAGCAGTAAAACCATCACTTTACAGTTTTCTTACACTAAAACATTTGTTTCCAAACTGACAGAAACTACAGAAAAAACCTTTCACGCAGGATTTCTTAAGAAAATCAAACTCAGATGCAATTTAATTTTCTGTGCAGATTAATGTTCTACTGAGAACTCAACCTTTTAATTTTTACAACACCACCCTCTCCTTCAACAACTCCCCGAGGGTCATCTTAACATTTGAACCCCCAATAAAACATCTTTTCACTAAATATTTTTGTAATGAGGGCTTTTGATTAATTTTCAGCTTCTGAAGAGCTTTTACTAATTCATAATCTGCAGGTGTTTTCAAAGTCACAAGGAAGTCATTTTAATTTTATGATGCCATGTTTCTTCTGAGGTCTTGGACCTGCAGCATGGATCCTATTGATCGTTAATAGAAGCCTTCACCTTGGACAGCTCCCATTTCTCCAAACTGTCCCCTCCCAGAACTTTAACAGGAAGTAAAACACACAACTATCTGTGAAAGTAAATCAAAAGTTGTATTCTTATCCATTGTAAAAGATCACCAACACTTGCCAATACATTTCTAACTACATTTGAAAATAGCCAGTGGACTGTATATAAGCAGCTTGTGGCAGCAGTGGAAGTGTTCTGTGTTTTTAATGTAGACTCATAATATGGGTATTTAAAGATTCTGAGTTAAAGCCAATTAATACAAATTATCATTTTTTAAGAATAAGCTTTTTTGAGTTGGAATTTTAGCAATCTTTCCCCCATTATAGGTAAACTACTTGCACCGAATATAATTTATTTAAATCTAACAAAATATTTGATTTTGTTTTCATTAATTTAAACTTTTACTGTAAAAAAAAACAACATAAAAATGACTTATCCTGGAATGTTGCTTTAACTTGTAAAAGTGTAACTTTTAAATTAAGAAGGTTTCTTTTAACTAACAGGATTGGGTTGGTGTCGCTTAAAACTTTTGTTGTAATCAATTTCTCACCTTCATTAAGGTAATTTAACCTGTCAGGTTTTGGAGTGAGTGTGATCTGTTTTCTGAAGGGGTTAGGAGAAAAAGCTTGAAATACTTGTGCCCCTCGTCAGCTGATACACACGGCTACATGTTCAGTCCACTGGAAAAACAGACACTTGTTGTGGAGCACCTTGTCAAGTGTTTGCTCTGCTGATGGTGAGCTATGAGAGCAGAGGGAGCATCAAACAGGTTGCCAGGTGGATTTGGATACCCTGAAGTACGAACTCTCTAACAGAGAGACAGGCTGACAAGAAAGTACTGCAAACTAATACAGACTGTTGTGTCCTTTTGATTCTTAATCAGTCCTTTAAAAGAGATGGATGAGTTCTCAAACATATAGACTCTTAATGCCCTTGATGTTGAGGTCAGTCCTCAGACTTCATCCATACTATATGTCCTGCCCTAACATTAACACATTTTGACTCCTATCTTGGATGCCTATGTTCACATGAGTCAGGAAGACATCACTCCTAATCCCATGTGTTCCTTATTTGGATATAGCCACGAAATGACTCTACCCAAAGGCAAAGCTAAGTATTATAGCTTTTAACTTACTTATCAGCAAACACTGTATGCACTCCTGCAATCTATAGTTGATCATAAATATTACTACTACTACTATTTGTTTAACATCCAGGCCTGTATAGGGACAGTGGGGTGGAGGGTGGGCTGAGTTGGTGTCGAAGGTAAACTTAAAATACTGTAACCTCTGTAATGTGGCAGTTGTTATCTGCCTATGCTAATGTGGCAAATAGAAAACCCAATCAAACGTGTTAAACAAGAAAAAAGAGACTAATGAGGTTTATGGAAAGAGTCATTTAAATATAATTAAAACAAGGACTTCAGAAAAGAGAGGCGATTGTTGTTCCCCTTAAACCTCTAATAATCAGGGGAAGTAACACAGGAAGAGGAATTCTCACTCGCCATTCACCATGAATATTTTTTTATTACAAGAATTACCACAGCAAATATCTCTTGAGCTGTCAAACACTAATGAGGGATTTCTTGTTCCTAAGGGAAAGCCTCAAGGAATGGTATGCATGAGAAAAAGTTCAAAGATCACTTTGCATGTTCTGCAGACAGGGAGTGAAAGTTCCTGTTCAATCTTTTAGGTGTCAGGCTGCAGATTAGAATATGGATTTAAAAAAAAAAAAAGTCTCTGATGACCATCGTCAGTAGAGAATCCCCTCAGGCTCCAGTAATATATATTTCTTCATGGAAGAAGGCAGAGGCAGCTGTGCGACACCTCTGTAACAGAGCTCCGCCAGGCTGGCTCTGATGGCACACCGGCTCAGGTGAAGCAGGCTGCGAGGAGTGTTGCTGCAAACGGCAAACAAAGAGTCGTAGAAAACTTTATGTCTCTGAGGAAGAAAGACAAAACATTACACATATTGACATTTAACTGTGAGACAAATTAAGTTTGGCATGCAGTCATCTTCTTTTTTTCCATTTAATTTTCATGCATGTGAAAAACGTGCCATGGGAGACAGATGTTATTGTATTGATCAGTTTAAATTGAAGTTGGATCCTACTTTCCATATATTTAAAATAAAGAAAAAAACATATTGCTTTGATTATGTTTGTATATTCTATTACAAGGCCTACATTTCAAACATTTAAAGTGTTTCTATTAAAGGTAAATTATTTTCATCCTTTTTGAATAACAGACAGAAATGATGCTCTTTTCCTCTTAATGTTCCCTTGAACACACACATTTTACCATCCATGTACAGCAGATCCTTTTCCTACCTTGTAGCACTCATCAGGGATGGCAGCTCTCCACTTATTTGTGGGCTTTAAGCGTTCATACGAGTTGACCATGATTTCTACAGCCCTGGGCAAGTTGTGGCAGGACTGCAAGACCTGCAAAAAAAAAAAAAGCACAAACATCATAATAATACACAGCACCGCAGTCTCACACAGAGTGCAGTCCACATGTGTGTACCTTGTGGAACTGTGGTGGGTAGACCCGCGCTGCATTGTGGTTGAGCAGCAGCTGGTAGCAGAGCTCAGGTATGGCAGCAGGCCTGACATCAGTCACTTTGAGCAGATACTGGATGGGGGCGCAGCCGTTGATGTCCATGGCTCTTGTGTTCGCTCCAGCCTCAAGCAGCATCTGCATCAGGACATGATCGCAGTTCCAGGCGGCTTTGTGAAGAGCTGTTTTGTTATCCTCTTCTTGGAGATTTGGGTCTGCAGAAGAAGGACATTCTTGTTGAAAACACACCTCACAGTCTTCCGCAGTTAAAGGCACAGGTGAGGTACGGTCTCAGGTCGAAAACGCTCACCTGCCCCGTGGTCCAGCAGGAGGCGACAGACCAGATGGTGGTCCTCTCTGTAGACTTGTTCTCTGGTGTCAAAAGCCCAGAAAGCTGCAGTCATGAGTGGAGTCTCCTGCAGAGAGTTGAGAGCATCCACACGCGCTCCACGAGCCAAGTAGAGAGCCACCAGCTCCGGGACTGCAAACCTGGCTACTGTGTGTAGAGCAGTCTCCTCTTCATTGCTGTGGCTAGGCATGTTGACGTCTGCACCTTCATGAAGAAATAAATGATCATTTTATTGTCCTTGATGACACTTTAATCCATCTTATCGTGCACCTCTCCCTCCTGACCTTTGAGGATGAGCTGCTTGGCACAGTCCACAGACTCCCGGCGGGTGCAGTGGTGCAGCGGTGTGTGCCCGCTCAGTGACAGGCTGTTGACCCTCGCCTTGTGAGACAAAAGCAAAGAAACAAAGTCGCTGTTGGAGACCTCGCAGGCCACATGCAGTGGAGTCTTCCCGTTGGGCGTTCCGTTGATGGATGCACCTTCCTGAAGGAGCACCAGAGCTGTTTCCAGAGCGTTGTACATCACACACACATGGATCCCCATCGCCCACGACTTCTCCAGTTTGTATCCTGGGAGCCAATAACCTGTGAGGAAGCAAGGCAGTTTTAAGGTACTGTAAAACTGTTCTTTCTAATCAGGATTCTATTGACTTATGGGGCTCAACTGGAACAGAAACACTTTTTAAAAATGTGAATGACAGGTCTCTATAAATGAAGTATGCTGTGACTGATTGACACAGGAGGGGACCCAGTTAAAATAGAAAGGTCATGGTCACTGATGACCTGACGGTTAGGTCACACCCCATGTACGTAGGCTGTTCCTTTAAGCGGGTGAACCTGGTTCAAGTATGACCTGCAGCTACCTTTCCTGCATGCCACATTATTGCTTTTGTTTTTATGGTTTTATTGTAATTGTAGCAATTTGAGATTTTTGTTTAAATGTAAAGTGCATTATAAATAAAATGTATTATTATTATTTATTTCCCAATCTCTCTCCTGATGTCCAACTGTATGCACTGTCCTACCTAAATTAAAGCAGAAAGCCCCCAAATAAACCTAAATGTCAATGTCAACTCAAATGAAGCTTTAAAATTATTCATTAATTTAACAGCCTTTAAAAAAAAAACAAAGAACAAATATTAACTGCTTTAGTTCAAAGTTGAGTCTTTTTTAAGGCAATGAACATTTTTTTTATAAATATACCAATTTTACTATTTTTTATATCTCTGAATGGCTTTGATTTGATTCTTTTGTGATTCTTCTGGGGTTTTTTTCAGAATAACTGTGATTATTGTAATTTATCACATTCTGTAGTGTAGTCTATGTTGTCACATTTAGCCAAAGGATTCATGGGAATTAGTTCCCCCTAGTGGACAAACTACAAAACTGACCACACATCCATGACAGTTTATCTATTTAATGCTTTTCTAGAAGAAAAAAGAAGACATATACTCTCTTAAAATGTGTTGTTCCACAGAAAGAATTTGGAGTCACGTGAAAACGTATCTTTCTGGGCCTTCAAACTTGATATGAACATTCAAAAACTCAGCATTATAATTCAACAAATGAGATGTATAGACCGGTGTCCTCCCCCTTTCTCTTTACCTTGTTTGTATGAGGCCAGTATCATTCCAGGGTCGTCCACCTCCAGCACTACGTTGATATCTAATTTCCCTGTGTGCAGGATCTGCAGGACCTGTTCAGCATTGTTGGCCTGCAGGGCCTCCAGGAACTGTTTCTTCAGCTGTCTGACAGCCAGCTGACTGGGGCTCAACTCTTCCATGAGCTCTGTAAGAGAAGAGACTCGCTCCTCGTGTGGCACTAATGTTCTCCAGACAGCATGGAGGAAAGAAGAAATAAACCCACAAATGAGGGCAATGAAGGGTTCAACCATACCCACAGAGGAAGGCCTCCATGAGCTCCAACATCAGATACAGGAGGTGTTTGAGAAAGGAAGACAGAAATAAGGTAGGAGAAGCAACAAGTGAGAAGAGGGAGCCATCGGAGGGGAAAAATAGACCCAGAGTGAAATTAGGCTGAATATAAATAGAAAGGAGAGAGGGAGGGGACTGAGGAGCTACAACTGACTCCAGACCAGCCGGTCTGCTCAGACAGTGAATGGTTACATGGTTAAAAATAACAGGCAATGAGAATGTAGTCTATTATTCCAATTTCTTATGACTAAATGTTTAAGTAAGGGTTTATATTTCATTGATTTTTACGAGTTTTAAATATTGTATTTATTGTGCAAGATTCTAGTAAGGAAATAATAAAAAAGAAACAAATTTAAACAGTCACAAAATGAGTTCTGTACACTGGCTGCACAGATTTGTGTCTCTAAAAGTTTGTAGAAGAAGTCAGATAATGTAAGTGGTGAAACAAGAAAAAACTAAAACAAACTGTGGACAGTGGCTGCACATTTTATTCAGAGTGACAGGTAGCTGCACTTTCCAACTTTTCAGAATGCGAAAAAAAAAAGAGCAAGGTAATGTCAACAAAGGAGGAGGAGGAGGGGAATAAGCAGAGCTTTTTTTAAAACAGTGAAAGCATGGCTAACAGTTTGTGGTGATTATCTTTTTTTTGCTCTTTGTCAAACAGGCCCAGACACTACTCAGATATTTTGTATTCCCGCTGGCCAGGGGCACCAGCACCAGGTGTCTCATCCATAGATGGGTTTCATCATGCCAGGCAAGCTCATAGAAAAGATTTTGGGCCTCAGGTGTGACCTTTAAGCCTCCTCAGCCCTCATACAAACTGTGCATACACACTGACACAATATAAAACAAGGCTTCTTTAGGATTCTTACAGCGTATTGCTCTGTGTTTTACTTGAAATACAAAAGAGTCGAAAGAGCGCAGTCAGCAGTCTGACACGACAAGGAGAGAGAGAAAGAGAGAGAGGGGGAGGGGGGGAGAGAGGAGGATATTCACAGGAAGGTTCAAGTGTTACAAAATACTTCATAAGAACACATCATGAGCAGATTATTGGAGGAGCACTGGAGCAGCTCTATGGTTGTATTTAATTCAAACTACAAGCACAAGGGGGAGAGTTGTAATGCTTTCTTCACACGTTGCATATCTAAACATGAAGTACTTCATTTGATAACCATTTGAATCTAAATCACCTTTAATGAACAGTTTTCATTATGTTTTGGCAAGAGGAAGTCATCATACAATTCTGGATAAATCATCTAGGTGTTAATAATACTCTTATTTCGTATAAGTTATCATAAACAGTAGTCAGTTTCTTCATTAAATACAGAAATAAATAAATAACATGAACAGATCAGTGGTACCTGTATAACTGTGGCATTTCATGGAGGTATCTGTAACTCGTACTATTATTCCTGTTTATGATAGTGCACCAGGCAGGGGCCCTTCAGAGGAAAGGGAATCCTAACAAAGCTGCCTTTGTTTCTAAATCACGGTGACACTGGTGTCTCTATATTTAAAGCTCCTGTGAGGAGTTTTTACTTGGATATGAAACAGATTTAAATTAATACTGAAGCTTCTATATGACAGACAAAATAAAACTAGGCAATTAGAATTAAGATAAACAATTTCTATGTCATTTTTTGAATACCTGAAACCTGTGTCGTGGGGTAGGAGTTAGTCGAAGTGATGACCTGTACATGGTTGACTTTTTTTTTTTCTTTACATATTTCACAGCAAAGATTCTCAAATGTTAATGTTTTGACAGTTAAAAGAAAGCAGGCTGAGATTTTTGTTGAAGAAAAAAAAAAAAAAACACTCCTCACACATGTACAAAACAAAAATCAGGAAAGTCTGCTTTGTCCATAGTATGGGGGGGGGGGGGGGGGTGCAAAATGGACACAAACTGAATGTTCCTCACAGGAGCTTTGATGTAAACCTACACGAGGATTCTCGGGAATGATAAAGAAGTGACACAGGGCGCATGTCTCTCAGTGAGCCTCATAGCCTTAAAACAAGAATTTCATTAAATACATATATCAAAATAATTTCAAAGAATTATATTTTTTATCCAACAAAGAAAATCAAAAATGGTTTAAGCATTATTGAACTGGTTTCATAAGAAAAAATTAAACTATATTTCCAGTGTAACATCAGTAGTCCTGGACTCACTGCATCAGTCCTTGATCACAGAAAAGACCAATCTATATGGCAGCAAATATGATCGAAGTATTTTGCAAGGTGACATTGACCTGTAAGTTTGAGGAAATAATTGGAACATATTTTTAGTCTACTGAATGTGTTTGGACACTCTCACAGAAGCGGGTAGAGTTCAGAAAAATTCTACAAGTCTAGAATTTCTAAAGGCAGCGGCGGGGTATTACTTTGTTATTGAGTTAGAATATAAAAAGAGGTCAAAAGCAGGTCACAAGCCGAGTAAAAGCAACATTATGCATATAAGGAGAAGCTTTCATTTTAACACTTTTTTTGTCATACAGGTTTGGTAAATTACAAATCCCATCATCGCATTGTACCTGAATTCTCCATTAGAACCAGTCTGATGAGAACAGTGTGTCCCTGTGTTCATTCAAACTTTGTGGTACATGTTTACTGTAAGGAGAATTGGAAAAAGCTAGTACAGAGTTTACATTTACAGTGTTTGCACTTCCAGTGTTCTTGTCAGCACTGAGAGATGGAGTTTCTCCCAGTGAAAAATGTTTCCCACTTCGGTTCCTGTGTTTCTTCTTCAGTTGTTAAAGTAAGCAGCATGGGGACACCCAGTGGTGGAAGAGAGGTACTGCTTCCTACAGTATATATCTCTCCACTCAAAAAAAGTCTATCAAAATGGCACATCAGACATTTTTGTATCTGTATTCATCACTGTACATGTACATGGTTGTTATAGCTAAAGGTGCTGTGATGGATAATATTGAAGGCTCAGAAGATGGTATTGGATGAGGATAAGGGAGACTTTTAACAGACTTACTCAGGATATGAATAAATAAACCCAATTTACAGCTAAACATATAGAACTGAGTAAATTCTGTGATGGCGAAAACCACAGGATGGGTGTCAAACCAGGCAGACGAATAGGGCAGCATTCATTATCCAACTGCTTGTTTTGGTTTAATTTACTTGGGGATAAAGTCACCCGACAATCTCAGACAGCTGGATGTAGCTCCACCACTGAGAACTTTTGAACTTCTCAGGAAGGCATTCCTCAGGGTTCATTTTGAGGCCTCCTAAAAGTTCTGTTCCTCCAGATGCTACGCGGTGGGGGTGCTACGTCAAAGCAGGAGGTGATCTTACAAATCATATCACTCTGTAATATTTTCTTTCTGCTGCTGCTCCAGCTCTCTCTTCCGTAGCTTCTCACGTTGTTTCTCCAGTTTCTCTCGGTTCCTCTTGGCCTTGTCCATCAGAGCTTTGAGGTCTTTTACCTTTTTCTTGATCAGGGCACGGTCCTGGGAAGATGTTACTCCGAGGGCCTGAAGCAAATAAATGAATGAACTTAGCTTCTGTCATTATAAATAAACATGGAGAATAATCTCTTACAGTTTAAAAAACATGTTTTTGTGGGAAAAACATGTGTAATGGTAGCATCATTTCTAAAATCCATCAAACATGGTCAGCACTACTCTAATGCAACCTTGACATGGTTGCCAATAGTGATGTATCTGTGGACTTAAATATTTATGTTTGAGAGCACAATATTTTAAAAATACATGTAAGAAAAACCTGCTGTTTTAACCAACCTTGAGTTCATCGCTCTCCAGTCGCAGAAGCTGTTCTCCGTCTACGTTTTTGGCAGTGAATTCTGGGATATGATGTTCTAAGTTGAGGCCTGTGAGCCAGCGGGCCACTTGCTGGGAGGTCCACTCTGTGACGCTACGGTTTTGATTCTGCTTTGGAAGCTGTCCCTCGTCTAAAATCTGAACATTACCAACAGAGGAAGACAAACGGGGAACATAGAGAGAGAGAGAGAGAGAGAGAGAGAAAGAGAGAGAGAGGGGAGCAGATCAGTTGCAAAGCATTAACATATATTTAACCCTTTAAAAACGAGCTGTGAGATGAAAATTGCTAAATAAATGTGCATTGAGGTCAGACTTGAAGCAATGTGACAATTCTGTGGCAACACATGCTAGTCCGCGGGTTAAGCACAAAACAACCATTCTTTTCCTTGAATGACGTTTGGTGTGGAAAAGTACCACAGATGAATAGCATGCACTCAGCAGACACAAACACATGCATGCATGCAGTAGGACACAACCCTCTCACCTCATCATCTATCATATCCAGGCTCTGAATGAGGCAGCATTGAAAAAAAAAAAGAGAAGAAAACTGGTTTGTTCACATATAGAAAAAAAAAAAAAACAGTATGGATTCCACTACAGCAGCGTAGACTAACATCTGAGAACAATGAGCCTTATCCGGTGCATTGATTTTGAAGCTTGTTGTTTACTGTCTGTAGGATATGAGACAATCAGACTCCTAAAGTATGATGTGTTTTTCTGTCAGAGATATCCATTAAGATGAAAAATGGAGGCACTGAGAAAAAAAGAGAAAGAACAGAAAAGGTGCATTGTGCAAGCAGTTCTTGTTTTTGCTTTTTAATAGAATAAATAGCAGAATCCGACATTTAAAAAAAAAGCTGCGAATTAGAAAAGTGGATGTTGATTAAAGCTACTTGATGTCATGGAAACTGATTGAGCATTTGGTTCACATTTGTGCTGACAAGGCAATTAATCGCTGCTTTTAGTGGTTCACATTAACCTTTGATGTGTTGAAATAAACCTCTTGAATATTGCATCTTATCTTGAAAACTATCATCACCCTGCCTCCTGGGGAACTTCAGTTTAAAATACAGGAAATATCGTAAATTTGTGTGTGTGTGTACCTCGTCTGAGGAGAGCACCAGTGTGTGTGAGCGTCCCGACATCTTGGCTTCGCTCAGCCCGCTGATCTCCACTGAGCTGCTGCTGCTGGCACTCAGGTCATCGTTCAGAGATGGCCCCTGACGAAATCAAGAACACACTTGTTAAACTTACAGTGAGAGCCATCTGACTCTGACGCTGGATTAAGTGGATTAGATTGTGGTTTAATGGTCTCTAGTTCTTAAACAGAGAGACTGGAGTTAATAAATCAAGGAGGGGAGAAACTGTACCAGAATGATTCATGAGCTACTATTAAGGATTTATGATATTTGATAAACTGTTGGAAGGCAGAAATGTGCACATCCTTTTTCAAGATGTCACATTGTAGCACAAGCTGTGAAAATGATTAGTGGTTAGAAGTGATGTATCTGGACGCTATCCAACTCCAAAAAATCTCTCTCTGTGTCCTCTGTGAAAATGGGAGAGCATAGACATGAATGGAATTATAGAATGAATATGCAGATCTGAGGTCAACCATCCAGAGACAAACTACAGCTGACTATCAGCAGGAGAGAACAGCACAACATCTGAGGACAAATATGTCTGTTTGTATCTTATGATAATCAAAAACTCCTCTTTTAACAAATTATTACAGTTATGTAGTGTCAGAACTGAGAACTTCCAAAGAAAGGATAGGATTATTAAGTGTAACATGACATGATTTTGAGTTTAAAGTGCAGAGCTTTGGCTTACATTCAGCTTTATAACATTCCTTAAGGAGCTCTTTGAATTTCAGGACTCTGCGATAAAAGTACAAATAATCTTACGAGTTCATTCCACTGAACTATTCATGTTCATTCTTTCTGCAATAATATATATATATATATATATATATACATATACATATACAGTATATTGTGCTCCCATCTGAAGCTGTGAGTGTGTGCTAGAGAGAGATAAGAACTGGATTTGTGCAAAATCAGAAATAATCTCCTGTTGAATCCAGAGGTCACCACATCTGACATCACACTGAATTAGAAAGCTCTTACGCTGCCACAAAGGCCCATGTTAACAAGATTAATCTCATTGTGCCAGAAGGACGCTTACTGACTTATTTCACTGATTTCACAGGATGTAATCAAGCTGATTTTTACGGGGAACACTTTTCACAAATTAAAACTCAATAAATTTTTTTAACAATAATTACAAAATGATAAGGTATATTCAGGATTTTTGATTGATTGGATTTTTTTTAACAAAGTGCAAAGTGATTGATTTGTTGCATGATTTACAAATTCACATGATTGCAGTAAAAAATTAAATTTACTATCAGACCTTTTTACCTCTTAGAGAACCAACTTTCATTTCAGTGGATTGAGGTGTAATCAAATAAAAAAAATGAATACATAAATATACAATACCAAATAATATGAATAGGAGAAGAAGTGGGGCCATGTAAGAGAGTTCTGTTCGACAGGAATAACAAGAAAACACCACAGCCAAAAGGAACAACGTAAGACAATATGTCATTACACTTTAAGTATGCAAGTATTAGAGTAACGTTCTGGTAGAAAGCCTGATCAGTCTCGGTATTATATTACATCAGCAGAAACTAAGTCCCTAATGTCCTCACTGTAAAGTCAATCTTTATTTGATCATTGTACAGCTGCCAAACCTCATGTACCTTTGCTTTGAGTTTCTGTGGACTGTCCTCTGCTGACGGCTCTGTGGAGCTGAGAGAAGAAGAGAGAGGGGGAGAGAGATGGAGGGAGGAATAAATAGAGGTCAGTGCTGACAGTTACTGTGCCACATCTTTCTCAAACTGTTTGTGAATCTAGACACATTTTAGGAAAGATGAAACAAAGATATCGAGACATTGCTGCTTTATTCTGAAATCTAATATCGCCTGTCACATCAGCTCCTGCCTCAATGGCTTTTTTCAAAACTGCCTACTACAAACTACTACGACTATAAATACTGCATTTTGGCCAAATCAGTATGTACCACTTGTATAGTAGGCGGTTTTGAAAACAGCCAATGTGTCTCCCAGTCCCTTGATATCCAGCCCCTGTCCTCATTACACACCTGAAGCTGATTCATATTTTCCTTTGTTTTTCCACCTCAGGTGCTCGATCGTCTTTGTTAACCCTTAGTGTGTGCATCACTTTCTAGTAACTCTACATTTAGTTGAGGTTTTGACTTTTCCAGATATTTGAATTTTGCCCTTGCTGTAACTGAATTTGTATTCCATTCTGGACTGCTCTTAAAGTGTTTTCATCTATTGTCACAGACAAAACCCATTTTTTAAACTCTTTTTTTTGCCCTGTTCATCTCTGAGTCTTTCAGTACCTGGTACCATTACAGTGCCACATTTATTAAAGATCAATTTATGCCAGCAGGATAATAAACTCAAACTCTGATGAAATGGTCTTATACCTGTTTCCAGGTGAGGCTCTTGGATCTTTCTCCCTCAATGTGGTTTTCCTGAGGGGGGACCTGAGGGAGTCAGAGGGAGACTTAACATACTGACACATGTAGAATCATATTGATTGTTAAGAAGAATCCTTTTGGTTCTTTCACTATATTGACTGAAATAGTTCTTCCATACATTTTCCACCTGCAATGCATTATTAAAATGTGTTTAAACCAACATAAATTCCACTTTTTGTCATCTCACCCGGGGTCCAGAGCCTGGTTGCGTTCCTCCAGACTGCGAGAGGGGTTGGACTTCGCTGGAGACTGAGAACCTGTGATCACAAACAGTTCAGTGAGATTACTTTAGGTTTCAAGATTAAGTCCATCAGTAGATGTAGTTACAAATGTTTTAGTGAACACTTGATCATCCATTATGGGGTGTAATGAGGATGTACTGACCGTCCTGGAAACCTCCTGTGCCAAACGGGGGATTCATTGATTTTCTGGGGGAGCTTTCGGCACTGCCAGGGGCCGCGCTGCGAATCGAACCAGAACGACTGTGGGCTGGACTGCTGTGCCACTCTGAGACCTGAGGACAGATATAATGATGAAAAATGAAACATGTTAAGATATAAGGAGATGTGAGAACTGGAAGCAGAGTGGGCAGGATGAGGCCAGGCGACGAGAAGAAGAGAAAACAGACAGAAGTGGTCTCAAAAAAAAACAAAAACGACTTCAGTGCAATCAGGAAGGAAAATTGATGTGAACATCCAGTGCTCCAGACTAATCTGAAAGAAGTCACTTGACATACTTTCACTCTCTCCAACTCCTCGCCCTCTTTTTCCCCCCCTGGAAGCCACACACTGCCTGCTTCCTGTTCTCCTGCCAATTCTGATCCAGTTCTCTGGTTTTTATCCAATCTGAGTCCGCTCCTGCTGCTCTGGCTGAGTTAAGTGACAACATGAGCCAGAACGAGGGTCTCTCATCCAGAAGAAAAAAGACTGTGGCTGTTATTATCACGCTGGGTAGAGACAATAAGTTGTGACAGAGTAAATTAGTGTCTCAGAGCAACACACGGCAATTAAACCATTAAAGGAATAAAGTGGAATGGACAGGGGTTAAAGACACAAAATCAGGCTGGAAGACACTCGCACTAATCAAACACCCTGTGGTGAAATCATGAAATCAGAGAGTTGTTTCATGAGAATAATGGATCTTGGAATCTGTCAACACTTCATTTGGTGGATTTCTTTTAAAAGAGGTACGGTGTTGTTAACTAATCATGAAGATGTTTGCATGTTTTAACACCAACCTCTCCCTCTGTGGAGCTCATGCTGTCTCGGGTGACTCCTCTGAAGCTCTTCTTCTTGCTGGGTGAGTGGGTCGAATCCTCCCTCAGGTCTGGAGTCAAACAAACGCAAACACAAAGATTTAAAAAAAAAAAAAAAAGCTAGTGTGTAAAAACAACTGTGATTGAACTTGACAAGGTACAAACATATTCTGTTCTGTCCCTTTGTTCACAATCAGACATACAGTATGTTTTATTTTGTCATTATTAAGAGACACTCCTCGTTGGCCCCTTTAAACAAATCTATTTAATAACAAATTCACTAAAAAATCAAGTCCTCCACACAAGTGACACTCTTGATTAGGCTGGTAATTATCATGTCCTTGCACATTCCCCAAGTGCACACGGATAAACTGTCAGAGGAGACATAAACTGAAATAATTTACATTTCACATTCATTTCAGCAGATTTGTCATCTCCTCCCACATGCTTCTCCGTCCCTCCACTTCCTTGTTATTGCATAATGAGCGGTATCACTCACATCAGCGCAGATAAAATCACTCTCTTATCTGATCTGAACTCTAACTGATGAAGATATGGCACTTCTCCACGCACACTCCCTCCTGACAGCTGCAGCTTCCGCAAACAAGCCAGCGGAGCTTTAAAAAAAAAGAAGAGGAGTGGAACAAAGGCAGACAGATGTGCTTAAAGGGGATTACGCGCTTGTTTTTGTTCGGGAAGGGCATAAGTGAGGCTACAGTCAGGGGCAAAGAGTGTGTGAAGGTTAAGGCAGCAGAGTTCATGGCAATGTTGTCGAATCATGAAATTGAATCATGTGTCATTTGGGAACAATACAAAGGTTTTGGGATTTACTTGAAACTTCATTTCACCGAAAAATGCAGTAGGGAACTTTAAATAAAGGACAAGATATCAGACATGAATCTGAGGGTATTCAGGTAACATGTTCATGAGTTTTACCTATATGGTTTCTTAGTCAAAACTGACCTTCATAATTTAATATTTTGTTAAAAATAGGATTCTGTGCAAGCTAAAATTTTGATGTGAACTTCAATTATACTCTCAGTCAGTTAAATTTGAAGCTAGCGCCAGAAGTTAGCTTTAAATTTATTTTATTTTATGTGAACTTCTTTATTCAGTTCGGGTTTATACTTTATTCTTTATACTTTATTCCTGCTTCTCACACAAACAGGGCTGAAATACACATGTGCACAAACAGGACCTTTAGACATGCATTAATGAAGAGATGTCAGAGTGAGGGGGCTACACAGGGGGTGCCCTTGAGCTGTTGGGGGCCAGGGGGACAAGAATCCCCTTGTCAGTGCTCGGGACTTGAACTCACAACCCTCCGGTTTCCAACTTGAGTCTCTAAGGACTGAGCTACTGCTGCCCCACAAAGGCTGGGAACAGGAAACAACAGCTCAGCCTTACTGACATCATCCTGCCAGCACCTCTGAGGCTCACATATTAACATTTAGACTGACTTGGTTTTGATCCGTATAAATTGAGGACTAAAATCGGCCAACCATGTGGAATGCTTGGATTGTAGGAAGTCAATGTTCCCGGTCAAGAAATAGTTCTGCACATAAGCGATATAAAATCACAATTTGTTTTTAAACTTTCTCTTTACTTTAGAACAAAAAATTGAGACAAACTTTGTTAATTAGTGAGCATAAGAGGTGCTGGTTGGAGATTTTTACCAGTGGACAAAATGCTGTGTCAGCCCTTTCCTCAGTTTTTATAATAAGCTCAGTAAGACAATTTTTCTTGTTGAAAAAAGTAAAATGTTTCTTTTAAAATAGAACTATCATCATTAAGATCCTGTCAGAGTCCCCTCACAGACAAACCTCTAGCTTGCACTGCAGCTCTTTTAGGGCTGTTCTGCTGAGCGCTGAGCCTCTCGGCGCTGTTGCTGTTGTTGTTGTTGACCTGGATGCCGTTCTGCTTCATCAGCTGCATGAGCTCCGACTCCAACGTTGCAATCTGTAGAGAGACAGGAACTGATCAATGCTCATCACCTGTAGGCATGTACCTGTCACAACAGCTACTTTGAAGCACGGAAATACAACTGTCTGCAAGATGAAGGCACATTATCAGTCCCTGAAAACGTGTTGTTTTGAACAGAGCAAAAGTAAAGCATGAATATAGCTGTTTTTACCCCCAAGAGATAGGTACCATTTTTTTTCTTCAAGGCAGCACAAGAGTAACACTTCCTTCACTCGTAACAATGCAGTGCAGTACATGAATGAGTGCTCAGTGTGCAGAATAATAGTAGGGGACAGTGGGGTTGACTGCCTGTTCAACTGAGGGGCACGGCCTGAGACTTGAGGAGAAAAACAACATGACTGTCATGTTTGAAGACCAGGAAAGCAGAAAATCAATACAGAGTTTGACAATAGAAGAGACTACAGGCCCCTGGACGACAAGTCAAGCAGCTGTGACTGTCTCAGGAGGAGGAAACCTTCCCCGTGTGTCAGTCAGGACAAACAGCAGAGAGGTTACAAGACAAAATTGATCTGTATGATCCTTTTGTTAGAAGAACTGCAGTGCTCATCAGTTTATTTTCACTTAAGGCCGTGCTGTTTCCTTCACAGGCTATTGGGATTATTTTGCAGACAACATACTGTACAGGAGAAAAATGAAGCACAGAGAGCTACGCAGAGACATTTGGTGGTTAACTGATCTGCTTTACCCGTATTTGCAGGCCCTGGATCTCAGCCAGGTGAGCTTTCTCAGACTCCTCCAGCCGCCTCCTCTCTGTATCCTCCTTCTGGATAAACTCCACCTCTCTGAAGAGACAAGAGGGAGGGGAGGTGGGAATGTGCTGAGTAGGCGCGTGATGAAAAAAACATGATGCATTTATGTGTGAAAGTGCCTATGTTGATAAGGGAGTTGTGGCTGTTCCAGGACTTTAATGCGACTTATTTTACTCTGACCTTAAAGAGTAAACACAGACAGACACACACACACACACACACACACACACACACACACACACACACACACAAATATCTACACCTCAAAAAAAAACACATAAATTGAAAACCCTTAGAATACTAAAACAGCCGTTCCCTCGTGCCCGTTTTGCCCTTGGTCTCTGAGCTGTCTCTCTTCTGCGGGCCGCTACTACAGATCCAAATGGAGACTTTGTTTCGTCAGTTTGTTTTTCCATTTGGCCTGCAGGGCCGGAGCCAATTAGAGGCAGTCAGACTGGAGCTGAGCAGGAGTGCTAGTGATGGGACTGACCGAAGAGATAAGCGCACAGAAAAAGCAGGAGCACTGTGCTGCATACCAATTGCAACTCAGCTCTACTAGTGAAATGGGATAAGACCAGGGCTGTAAGGAGAGGAGAGCTACGCCTCAAAGATGGATTTGCAGCATTCTCTTTTTTCTGTTTGTTGAAGCAAGTGAGGCTGTAAAAAGGAATATCTTAGGGATTCATTCATAACGGTGTATCTAAATGTATGTTCAAAGCTAGGATTAATGAGATTACCTCTTTAAAGACACGGTTAGTGTGTACGAGTTGAAATAATGTTTTAATTCAAGGTGTTCAGTGCCTCTCTTAGCCAGTCATGCAGACAGTATGCGTTAAAAATAAGTTCTCAGAGTGCATTAAGCTACGTTCAAAAATGACAACTGACTGAACTGAACGACACAGAACAAGAAGAAGAGAGACGAAGGAAGCATCAAACGTCCGTTCAGTCTCGCTGCTTGAGATTCAATCATTACGGGTTGAAGAGGAGATCAAGGAGGTGTTGAACCTCATGATGACCACCTGTTATTACCTGATCACATATATCATACAGGGACCCAGGAGCTGTAGTAACTTTGGGTTCAAATCCCCTCTTTATTATTCCCTAACATGAATAGGTTACACGTTAGCTCAAATGGTGGTTGACGTCCCAACAAATCTGCAATTCAAACATTGTGAAATGTCTTTTAATTGCCAGATTCTATTCCTCCCCTCACGCCCCAATCGCAGGTCAGGATTTGCAGTTTGAACCTGCTCACTCACTTCTGCTGGAAGTCTTTGATAAGTTTCTTGGCTTTGTTGTACTTCTTCTCCAGAGTCTGGTACTGTGCCTGGGCTTCCTTCAGGTGTTCGTTGACCGTGTGGCAGAGGGTCTGCGCTTCGATCCAGTAGCTCTCCAGCTTCAGCATCCTCTCCTTGTTCTCCTCGATGCTGGCCTTCAGCTGACTCTTTTCCTTCTCCCAGCGCTGCTTCTCCCTCTCCACCGAAGCCAGCTGTAAGTGGATTTTTTTTGTTTTGTTTTGAACAGATTTCACTGTTAAACTTGGAAAAACAAAGCATTGGTAGATATATATTTGCTTTAGAGAGTTGGAAAAATATTTGTTAAAAGATGTCATAAAATATTCAGAAAGTCGAAACAAAAATAAACCCAGACACAAGCTGCATGTTGTTTGTAAAAGAGGGTCGATTCTTCTCTATTTAAAAAAAAAGATTACTAGGTTCCACTAATAACTAAATCTTAACGGTCAGCACATACATTTGGAAATTTATACCGTTCAGATTCACATTACAAACGTTACAGTTAAACGGGCCTGACTCAGTTAAAACTAGTTTACAGCAGGTTCCTGTTCTGCCGCACAAAACAAACACAGATCACATCAGACCAAAGACACAACCAACAATCAGAATTAACAGCAAATCAGAGCCAATCAGAGTGGGAGGGGAACTGAAATGAACATACATTAGTTACATCAGTGATTGCAGGTTTGTCCATGCATCAGGTGGTTTTTATATGATATATATATATATATATATATATATATATTTTATATACTGAGGTTGGTGTCCTGATATAATGTGGAACCTCATTCCACATTATAGTGTCTGTATGAAAGAACGACCTCAGACCAGAGCTGTTTCTGTAAACTGGATTAATGCTTGCGAGAGTGAAAGGAGAGGAAAGGACATTACAAAGTGTCTGAACTTATGACTTTATCACTGTTTTATTTGATCTAAAAAGTGCCTTTTTTTAGTATCATATCTAGTGATGCGTTCCTGATTTGTGTTGGATCTTGAAACTGGAGCACTAAGTGTCGAGATAAACATTCACACATTTCTACGTTAAAAAGCATTAAAAATAACTGTAATAGATGCTATCATTTTCTTTCTTTTTTGACTATATTCCTAAAGCTTTCCTAGCAATCATGAAGTCCTGCTCTTCTGTCCACCTGACACTACTTAAGTCCCACATCCATTAACAAATCATTTGAAGTCCAACCAACCTCTGCCATTTGCTCCCACAACAAACCTGCCCACACACTGACAGTTTTAAGCTCTTACCTTGTTTTTGAGCTTCTGGATTTCGGCCTCGGTCACTGTGTGTTTGATCTGGAGCTGTAGGGAGCAGAGGCGGAGGAAAAAAAGAGAAGACGGGAGAGAAGAGAGAGAGAGGGCGGTCAGATAATCAGATGCATGGCTGCGCAGGCTCTCTTCGCTGTCGATACAGCGTGACGGACAGAGGCAGTCGACCCTGTCCTCCCCTGACAGCGTCCCGGCTGCAGCTCTGACACACACTCCCAGAGGAGAGCCGGGGAAAGGCACGAGATGGACAGAAATGGGAAAAGGGCTCAAAATGTTTTCAAATGCCTTTAAAGAAAGGGTTAAACATGCAAAAAAAACATCTCCGTTTCTTGCAAGACCAAATCTAAAAATAAACTAATATGGTTGGAAAATAGTGGAAGAGCGACAAAGTTTTATCCAAGGAAGTTGAGATGAGAAGATATCTTGGCAGGGTGGGAGAGGATTAATGGCATGAAGATGGAGAGAAAAAATTGAATTTGAAACAAGAGAAGTGGAAATGGGAGCAAATGAGGCAGAAATAAAGAAAAGAAGAGGAGTAACACAGGGAGCTGAGAGTTTGAATTAAAACAATAATATTACCATATATTATTTTATGGATGTTTGTCACCTCAAAAGATAGTTTCACAAAAAATGTATTCGGTCCTAAAAGAATAACTAATGTGTATATTCGGTTCAAAAATATGTTCCTGTCTAATTCATTTTCAAAGTAAGTGTTGGAGGAAAAACTGATGTTCAGTCTAAAAATACAATCCAAGGCTTAGCTCAAGTTAATATGAGTTAAACATGTTCAAGTTCAGTAGTCCAAAATCAAGATGGGATTTTTAATATATTAACTATTTCTAGTTTTGAAGTGCAGCTAAATGAAAAACAAATGTGAGAAAACAACCGAACAGGAGGTCGAAAATGACTGAAACATTTGAAGATACCAACTGTGTCTAACTTACTCAGACTGAGTTCACATAATACATGGGAAAAAAATGTTGTTTTGCTGTTGTTCATAAATCAACGGCAGACCACAACAGCCTCTGCTGAAACAAGCAGCACATCTTGAATGTCTGGTATGAACTGAAGGAATATTGACAATAAGTTGAAACTGATCAGGTAAGGCTACATATGGACATGTAAGCGTTGGTTTGTGAAAACTTGAAAACATTTTCTTTAAATCCAATCAAGCTGCTTTGAGGTGTGTTTTTAACTGGTTATGAAAAAGACTGTAATGAATTTTGATGTCTCTATATGTACCACAACATTAAACCAGCCCATCAAAGAAGATGAATTATTTCTATGAAGTTATGTCACCTGTCACCCCAGCACAGAAGGCTTTTCAGAGGAGGATATAAAAAGCATCGTGCAGTAATGAGCCCTTTTCAATTCTAAGTGGTAAGTAGAACATTTAAATAAAGAGGAATATGAAGTTTTTGATGAAAACACCACTTAAACATGTACAGGACCACACGAGCAAAGAGAAAAAAATATCCTGCTTTGTCCACAGGGGGCGCCAAAATTAACTAGTAGCTTTAAATCCTGTATTCACTATATAACGAAATAACACTGCCTTTATGCTAAATTGAAACTTCCTGACTCTAAAGTGTGGGCCATGTCTCTTCAGGCTCCACCATCATAACACACAGGAATCTTCTAAATGCACTGGCATTATCTGAATCACATTTGCGTAACACTCAGCAGAGTATATTTGGTATTGTTTGCCTTTCTTGTCATCATCTCTTAAAAGTTAAAATTCAGATTTTCCTGATATTGTTTACATTTTCTCAAATGTCTAGAAAACACTTTACAAAACAAACTGAATTTATTTCAAGTGATGATGATGCTGATGCTTTGTGTTTTTGTTATACAATTCCTGAGGGTTAGATTATCAGTCAATACTGCGTCTCTGTGTCTAGACTGAGTCATTAATAATTTCTCCAAGACATGTTTGAAAACACCATCAGAGAGTAAATGGACTTGAACAGCAGCCTGTTGGGGAATAACTTTTTTTTTTTTACAGAAAGACATTAGGAAGATAGAAAAGCTTATTTCCCTTCTGCCTGGGTTCACTTTTCCTCGGGTGTGAGCGAGCAAAGACGCTATTGAAGGGAAAGGTCAAGACTCAGAGGAAATGAGGAAACAAGGAGCAAACGTATACGTCCTGTGGACATGGATTACATTTTAGTTTCACTTACCCTGCGGTGTCAGCAGGGCAGCTGAACACTGTTACTTAAAGTGTCATACACACATTGTGGCAGTCTACAGAAATGTGTTGAGGTGCAAAAATTCAGTTCTGCAGTTTTCAGTCAATTTTGCACATTTCTCACTTCTAGCCCGAAAAGCAGGAACAGTCAAAGAACTAAATATCCATTTTATTGTTCTTTTCCTTGCTTACTTGTTCAGTAGCAAAAGTTCAACAAAATGGGTTTCTATTCTCGGAGGGTGGTTGTGTGAAGAGGTGCCAACATCGGGATACAAATCGATTCAAATGCAGGTTTAAAGTGTTAGCCGGTTCTCCTCATCTGAGGGGTTTTTTAACCGAACATGGGTAATTCTAGATGAAATGAGCATAAGGCTCTTTGTGTTCATGCCTCTAATCATCCAGATTAGGAATTAAAGAGAGTAAGCGGATCTTAGATCTCTACAAAAGAATGAAACTCTGCATAGTAAAGAGGGAGTGTGCCAGACTCTATTGTGTTGGTGCCATTTGTTGTTTGATTACTTGGACTTTTTTTTTTTTTTTTTTTTTAGTGGCTGATTTTTAGAAGTAGGTGGCAGGGTATATTTATTCTTTTAAAGAATAAAACCCTGACAGAGAGAAACGTGCCAGGCTCCCATCCTTTGTGCTTACTTCACATTGAGTTTTTCATGAGGAGAAATAAAGCTGTAGATGTGAATGAGATTTTACCTCTCTGAATTTCTGGTAGAGTTTATTGGCATCCAACTCCGAGGGAGACAAGATGTCCTCTGACTCTGGCAAATCAAACACCTCAATGCTCTTGTCCCCGCCAGCCACTGTTGTCCCCCCGTCCTCTTCATCTGTGGCGTACTCTCCAGTCTGCTGTGAGGGGAAACACAGAGTCAGTCACGTGGTTGTTTGTTCTGTATATGCTCCATAAAACCAGCACAGTGTTCACATGTAAGGAAGAACCTGTCTCTCCATCCTGCTAGCCAAATGGAGAACAGCATTTCACTAATCCAGGAAGCCTTAAATAACACTGGTGCTTGCTATTTTTATGGAGAACATGCAAAACATTATCAAAAATATGATAAAGACACATCACTTTATGCCATTATAAATGTTTAGATTTTTAAGAAATCATTTTGGCTCATGTTGTACAAATGGCTCAAATAGCAAATTAATACGAATAGGGTCAAAGCTTGTGAAAAAAGGCTTAAACATTACATATGTTACCTTGCAGAAGGAATGTTTATTCATCCAGGTGGTTATAAAAGTCTAAAAACATTTACTAATCACTTCATCACAACAGGAAGTCTTCAATTGCCTAACAACCTTTATCGAGATTTCAAGAGTCATCAAACCTCAAACCTTGGGTTCGTATGTTTTGGCTGCGTGCATAAAGTTAGATAACTTTAAAACACAGAGATAGTTAATTTACTACCCACCAGCTGGCCAATAATATCTGCTAGAGACACTTACTATTTCTGACAGAAGCCATTAAAACCATTAACCAAGCTTCAGTTTTAGAAAAGCATCATTCAATAAACACATTCCAATAATCCAGATATTGTCGAGTTGTGCTGCTTTGTCAATAAATGCTTATGGGTTGTCTTTTCCAGTTGTGCATGTCTCATGTCTCATAAAAGTATAACTCTCACAGTATTATGGAAATGTCTTCTTGTGTTTTTGGATTAAAACAAGGGGAAGTGTGCTGCAAGAGTATGTCAAGAGCAACATTATGACCACTGACGAGTCAAGTGAATCACATTGATGGTCTCCTTACAATGGCAGCTGCCATTGTGCGGGATATGAAAGGCAGCTAGTGAATATGTTCTCCTTGAAGTTGATGTGTTAAAAGCTGGACAAATTGGTGACTATAAGGAAGTGAGCGACTTTGACAAAAGGCTAAATTGTGATGGATGGACGGTCCGGGTCGGAGCGTCTCAGAAACTGCAGCTCTAGAGTTCAGTACCTACAAAAAGTGGTCCAAGGAAGGAAAACCTGTGGACCGGTGACACGGCCATTAGCTGCCAAAGCTTATTGATGCGCGTGGGGAGTAAAAGCTGGTCCGTGTTGTCTGATCCAACAGAATTTGTTTTGCATGTTTTTCTGTCTCTCTCTCAATCTATCTGTTTGCAAAAGAGTCTTATCTGTGTGAGGCCCTATGTGTTTATGTGGCTTATCTTCTGAACGCACAGCTTCTTTTGCACATTTTGTCCATCCTCAGATAGAGATGCATCCTCTGTTGCTGTTTTTCCATGTTCAGGATTTTTTTTTATGTTGAATCCTTCCTCCTCCTGGTCTAAAGACAGATGCTATACTTGTCTATAGACCTCTGGGGCAAACTGTGATTTATGATTTTGTGCTACATAAATAGAAATGTACTTGAATAAGGAGGCAACAGGTATCCAGCTGTCACACATGAGCACGCGTTTGTTGTTTCTCTCTCTGTCCTCTCTCATCTGTCTCCCCTCGCTCCCTCACAGCTAAGTCACAGTACATCATGTCGCTCTACCTGCTGCTCATCGCATGTTAAGAGGTACCACAAACCTCCATTTCACTCATGTGATCCTCCTCTTTTTTTCACTTCAATTTGACATGAATAACGCTGTTTTAATGCTCCCAGTTATATAAGAGGCAGGGCAACCCATTTAGTAGTTCAAACTTTGACATGGATAAATCAGTTTGACAGCCCGGTCAGCCACGAGTGTTGTTTCTATAAAAGATAAGCCAAAAGAAGAAGTGGTACTTGCCAAATTTGACTGTCACTTTTGATTCTTTTTAAACATTAGTCACCATCTTGCCTCAAGTGTAAGGAGGTTCCCGCTCATGTTTAAGCCTGTGATCCTGTCTGTATTGGAGCTTGTTTTCCAAATTTGAAATCTAGGATTCATCACAAAAATGTTGGACTAATAGAAGTCAACAACAAGAACGTATTCCAGCTTTAACAGGATTGAAATATTGAATATTTTCCAGCTTGACATTAATGTAGGTCATGATGCTTCATGTATGCTTGTCAGTTTTTCATTTCTCCAATCTGGAAATACAGCATAATGATTGTTGGCTTCGGCCATTAGGGAATCGGATAAAAATGGATCGGTTGATTCAGTGTTTGGCTGTCGACCAACAAGGCCTGATATTTCCAGAAGAGCTTCTCTGCCTCGCTGTCAACATCACGCAACAATCACATCACATCCCACTTTCTCTCTTCCCATCAATTAGTCCAAGTTGTTGATCTCAAGCTCGTTATGGAAATGGCAGTATACAGTAGTAATACTACATGTGAATATGAATTTAAGACAAATATAATTAAATTGTTTTGCACAGATGATAATTATCATTATTATGATATTATGAATTATATGCAAATTCTACCACATTACTTTCTTTCTTTGCACATCTTTAATTCATCTTTTCATAGTTACTTGTCTTTCTATCTTGATTCGTCAAACACTTATCATACACACACACACACACACACACACACACACACCCCCACACTCCTATCTCCCTCCCTCATCATCTCGGCCCATATCTTTCACTCATCTCTTCCCCTTCACTTCCCTCCATCTATCTCTGAACACAGATAACAGTTCTCAGGCCAGATTTGTCTGCATGCATAGCCGACACTCAGTTCCATTTGCATAATAGGCTTGCTTGTTGCCATGGTACCAGCATCCTACATTAAGGCCTATTTTCTGAACGTGGAGTTAAAAATTGAGCGCATGGGAGGGCAGTCAAACATCAATTTGCATGTGATGAATGCATCCCCTCCGTCAGCATGCAAGAAGAGTCAGGAGAGGAAGGGACAGTTTAGGTTGAAATCTGTTTATTGTTTAGAGGGCGCTTCGTATGATGATCTGCATGATGAATGTCTCATAAGAGCATCATGCTATAGAGGAGAGGACTTCTCCTTGTACAGGAGCATATGACTTGATGTTTTCAGGGCTGTTCCTTACTCTGAAGTCAAATTGTATTTAGTCCTGGATAATTTCTTCTTTTTTTTTTCTGTTCAGCACTCGAACTACAGCCAACATTACAGTTTTGTTTATTAGTTTTTCATGTCCATCTACCAACAGGACATAAATTTTTCCTTTTTAATTTCTTCTCTAATACTTTAAAATTGATCACATTACAGTATTTGTTTGAAGTGTATCTCTTTGGATGAAGGGTTTAAGTTGGCCAGTGAGCGTCACAGCACCGAGCCCCTGGGCCCTGAAGCCCTGCAGAAGAGCACGGGACACACACTGATTCAAGAAAATAACTGAAACGGCCTTTGTTCTGTGTTTATACTGGTTTTAAAAATATGAAATCAGTACGTTTCTAGAAGGAAACTTCTGCTGCTCCCATCGCGAACCATTTACGAGGAACACTAAAACAGAATGAAACCTAAAACCTAGCTCCAGCTAGGAGCATCTCCTAAATCCCTGTGTCTGCGGAGCTCAGATTCAGAGAAACAGTGATTAACAGATAGAAACAGCTTTATTTGCTGTTTTTTTATGAATTTATTTGTTTGTTTTGGGGCAGAAGAAGCCTCTGCAGAAAACTGAGCTCCTGGCAAAAAGGAGCAAGCAAACACTTTAGAGGCCATTAGAGCCTTGTTTTGACTAAATTGAAAAGCCTGCCATGCAGGTGCTCCTACGTGGCTCTGTTTAAATGACCAATTTATAAAAGCAAATGTGCTGAGATTCAAAGCTGCATAGAATACTTTTGTGAATTTTACTTTAATCTAGTATAATAATAACTCTGTTGTAAATCTACATGTCATGGGAGCAGACATAATTAGCAGGTTGCAAAATGTATGTGCTGTTTGCATCAAGGTCCATGTCATTATTAGTGTGAAAGTCAACTTTTAATCGTTCTCATGTGTCTGACTGGTCACCCAATAAATCAGAAGTCACTCTATAAGTAGTACATTAAAATGCATGACATCAACCAAAACCAAGATTAAGCATTTAGCAATTTATCAACATCATGGATTGAAATGGTGCGCAACCATGCAGAGAAATGTAAATCTTTCTAACACCTGATCCAAACATGTGTGTTTACATACATACATGTCTCCATGATGTTGCTGACGTGAGAGCTTATATCTGGTAGTGCAAATCAGATAGTTCTAGTTATTCTTAATTATTGTTGTTGTGTATAATTATTATTTTAGTTGGACAAATGGCCTCTGTGTCTTCACATTCACATCATTTTTAAAACAGCTGGTGTCACAGTGAACAGCTTTAAGTGAAAAAGGAAATCAAATCACAACACTTAAAGATGTTGTACATGTGTGTGTGTCCTCATTTAACTGATTAAGCGAACACACAAATGGACTGATGTGTGTGTGTTTGACGTCTTCTGCTCACTGAAGGAGCATCCCCTCCCTCTTGGGACAGCAGCCTCAGCACGGATAAAGAGCTGTCTGTCACATCTACACTGACAGCCCTCAGAGTGAGAAACAACCCCCCAACCCCCCAACCCCCCGCCCACCCGGTGAGAACTCGTTCTAATATTTATAGAATTATTAATATTGATGAGCTTCTTTTATTGCCCCATAGATCTCTGTAATGGTTTTGTAACTGTTTACCGTGTTGGCGGTTACGTGGGGTTTTATGGATGGTTTTGTGCTTCACTACGCAGATTTCAAGTGTGTTTTTACAGTTGTTAGTAATCTATGTATGGATTAACAATTTCAGTACAACCTCCATTCTCATGTTTATGTGACCTTCCAGGGATTTGGTGCACGGTTTAAATAAATCAAAAACCTTGAGTTGTCCTCCTACATTTCTTTAGATTACCACATCATTCCCTGGATATGAAATAATGTCAGGCAACAGAAAAACAAATCAGATTTTTTGTGTGTTACAGAGTCGGAAATGGAGCCTCAATTCTGTGGAGGAGCTTTAAAAGGAGCTGACAGTGTTACATGTGTATGTGGATGTGATTATGGAACAACTGGGATCGGCTTCTGGGGCTTTGTGAGGAGTTTCTTATGTATGAATTCTCTGGATCCAACATCCGTAAGTACATAAAAGATTTCAAACATTACAGAGAGAGAGAGAGAGAGAGAGAGAGAGAGAGAGAGAGAGAGAGAGAGAGAGAGAGCGAGAGAGAGAGAGAGGCCTGAGTATGTGTGCATGTAAATCCATGCATGAGTGCAGCTATCCCTGTGTGTGAGGAAAAGAAATTGCATTGATTTACAGTAGTAGTGTGTTATTTCATGTGTATATATAGTGCAAGTGTGTATAGGGCACACCCACACACACACACGCCCACATACACACTTGTAAAGCAGGAGTTGCAGGGCCATGAGCTCAGTGTGTGCTGGATTAAACGCGCTGTGAGTAAGCAGCCGAATCAGAGGGGGAAACGCTGAGTGATGCTTTCCAGGAGCAAAGCTCACATGGCATGCTCTCAGTGTGTGTGTGTGTGTGTGTGTGTGTGTGTGTGTGTGTGTGGGCATGACAGAGGGAGAAAGTGTGTGTGTGTGTGTGTGTGTGTGTGTGTGTGTGTGTGTGTGTGTGCATGACAGAGGGAGAAAGTGTGTGAGTGTGTGTGTGTGTGTTTGTTTGTGTGACAGAGGGAGAAAGTGTGTGTGTGTGTGTGTGTCTGTCAGCATCAAAGCCTCCTGTCAGTCAGTTTTATGGAGTAATAAGCTATAAATTGCAGTCAGCTGTCATGAGAAGGAAGCTCATTTACATTGAGACGACAACTTGAAGCCTTATTTTCCAATAAAGTGTCATGTATGAGAAGTGTGCGTACTAAAGCAATTATTATGATCTCTCTTAGTTTCATATATTACTCCTGTTATTAAGGGGTGACATATTACCCTAATTAGATATATTAAATATTTTATAAACCACACTATGAGGGACCAAAACTCAATTTCGCATATTTTCTCTCTTGCACAATTTCTCGGATTATGTAGCCTCCTGCACGGTGGCCAGGGCGGTGAGTGGGGTCAGTACCTCGTCATCATCAGCGTCATAGTGGGCGTACTGTTGCTCTAGCAGCTCTCTCTGTCTCCTCTCCTGTTCCAGGGTCTGCTGGATGAGTGTGGCCACCTCGCTCTGCTGGCCCGGACGCTCGCGGCCAATCACAAACCTGTAAACAACACGCAATGTCAAAAACATTCCTAGAACAAATACAGCCTGGTGACATTTTACAGCATCCTGGGAAAGAGGAAGTAAAATGCCTTGTGGGAAACATAGGCTCTTGTAAATTATTGTATGAAAATATATTTATATTTTTCAAAGGGTATATATTTTGTCTCTGCTTTCTTTAATGGTAACTATTAATTATCCAATGTACTACACAGGTTTAAAATGGTGATGACACCACCTTTAAATATATGAAAACGATCTACCCCTTTTTTTTTTCCAAAAATTCCCCTGGGCATGCTCCTCCTACCTGAGAGTCTCTTTTTAACGGTTACATAAACATGTAAATTTACTTAAACTCTGCTACCATTTCTCGTCTCTCCCTCTCGTATGGGTGTGTATTTGTGCAGTGAAATGACCACAGCAGTGACTGTGTGAGAGCAGTGGAGGCCCACAGCCACAGAGCAATGACAAGAATATTATCTGCTGAGGTATGAGGGCAGGGCAGGGCTGGGAGAAGGGACGAACATAATAATGTGAGCAGACAGTCTGCTCGGCCAGGCAGCCTGATATTAGGCTGGCCGGGAATAGAAAGGAGAAAGCAAGGTTTGCCTCTGAGCTACAGAGAACTAGCTACTGAAGCTACCCAATGCGGATAGTTTATATCAAATCAATATAACATTAAAAGAGTGGACAAGGTCGGAATATAAAGGAGAACGGGAATAGGATGATGTAAGAAGAAGTGAAAAACGTGCAAGCCCTCCTTCAAATTCAGGTCTGTCCCTTTTTTCAAATATTGTGTTTTTTTGTCTTATGATGAGGACAAAGCTATATTTAATTTAGGAACACAAGACAAAATAAACACAACATTACATACTACTCTTTCCAGTGTTACTTAGCTGGAAATATTCGATAAAATCCATCAAATCTTCTCTATTTTCTTTTTCTTTTAACTACAGCAATGTAACCAAACCAAACAACGCTGTATGAGATTTTCTCTGACCTTTTCTCCGATCTCCAGCCCAGCATGGGGCCCTCTGACTGCGTGTGTGTGTGTGTGTATGTGAGCATCTTCCTGTCTACTGTTTATGTATGAGAGTGTATAAAAGAGAAAGAGGGAAGCCGAGAGAACGAGAGACGGAGAGAGAGAGAGAATGAAAGAGAGGGAGTAGATTTGAGGTATTGCGGCTTATCACATGGATTCAGTTCCTGATATTTCCAAAGGCGATGTAGAAAAGGGCCTTACGCTCCAGCAGAGAGGAGGGATTTGATCTACATGTGAAGGAACAACTGAAGGGCAGGACAGAGAGAGAAAAGAAAGAAAGAAAGAGGGAAGGCCCTGTCTGAGCTAAGTAGTGAACTGTATCGAGCGTTCGGACAGCGGGGAGGTCTGAGGAGGAGCTGACCTGGAAACAGCCTTCCTCCTCACGCAGAGGGACTCGGGCTTGGTTCCTCCTCACCTCCTGCTGTCCTGAGGCTGCCACACACAGCGCGGCTTCAATTCAACTGCAGGAACCTTCACTTCTGATCTCATTTACTCCCATTTATAGCAGCAATGCTTCTGTTAAATATACAGTATGGTGCAGTAATTTGAAGGGGAAAGCTTTTTGTTTTACTTTTGCCAGACGATTTCAAAATAAAGCTGAAGTGCTTAAAGGAGAAATGGTGTAAAGGATGTCGGGAGATTGCTACAGGACACGTGTCTGCCCAATTAGGAAGCAGTGGGTTGACAGGGCATTTAAGGATGTCAGCAAGGGTTCACACATTACAGACATGACTGGTCGACCATGATGGAGACGTGTATTATACTTAGGGTCAGGTCAGGAGCTCTGATTTTTGTCAGACTTTTACTTCCCCTCTGAACAATGGAGGCATGTTGCATGATTTACAAATACTTTGTTGAAACAACTTGGTTTTAAAGTTACTTTTTTTTTAGTGAAAGTCATTGAGTCATTATTTCCTGACTTCCCTTTATCTGGCAATCATGTATAAGCCCATTTGTTCCACAATAGCCATACAAACAGGCCTTCAAAATAAAGTTTGTCTTTTGCAAAAATAAACACGTCTTTTTCCGGAAGCTGGACACTGTATAGGTTATAGAAAATGCTACCCAGGAAGGACTAAATATTGCCTCTGTTGGGTACTATTTGAAACGGGGAACTTCTACACATTTTAATGTGCAACTGAATATTTTTAAAAGAGGACGGCCCTAAAAGAAAGTCAGTGTCCATCGCCATAATAATGAAGGAACAGTTTGGTTTTGTGATTTGTTTTAGCTCTAGATATGGTACAAAAAATACAGATTTGTTTCTAGGGGAAAGGTTAAGATGAATTAGTAGTTTTGCCCTTTAACGGCACAGTAAAGCAGACAACAAACTAAATGTTGAAAATTGCTAACTTTATCACTCAAAGCAAATCAATGGAGGAATGTTTTTTTTGCATAATTGTCTCTCAAAGAATATAAATTTTTTTTGTAAAAGAAGTCAGCACAGATGTGCTGTTCATACTTATAGATATTCAGATGTTTAAACTAAGAAGCTGTTTTAAAAAAAGTAAGACAAAGCAGTTCATTTTATTTTTCAAATAATGTAACGGCCCAAATTTTCACAGAGGTAATCCATGAAAAGGCCTCTTGAGTATTCTTTACAAAACGACACTGTCAGGAGGGGTCTTCTGACTGACACCTGGGTGATTTGCTGCTGGAAGTCAGGGTTAAATATAGAGAAAATGGCTTTTCTAGGACAGTTGGCCATAAAATCTCTGGTGATCAGATGGAGAGAGGAAAGGATTTACCAAGGAGGAGGAGGAGGAGGAGGAGGAGGAGGAGGAAGAAGACGAGGAGTGAGTGGGTGAGACATGATGAAGAAAGACTAAAATAGTGAGAGACAAGAGAGGAGGAGAGAAGAGAGAAAGTAGGTCTGACAATTCAGTTACAGCCTGCTTTGACGTTGTTACAGTGCTTTTTATTTTGTGCAGTGGATTTAAGTATTTTCCATGTTTTTCAGTGTTATTCCAAATCTTTAATAGGCAGATTAGATGTGACTGTATGAACATGGCTACTTATCAACTTCCTAGATAGAAAGACAGGTGATGGATGGAAAAGTTTCAAGGCTGCCTCACCTACAGTGCCACATCCTGGTATGTGGAAAACCCTCACTGTCAATATTAGTTCAGCAAACAGCATCTGTTCAGCGGACAGCCTGCTTTGATACTGTTAGGCGTGCTTTTGTTCAGCCACCAGCTTCTCTTCCACACACACTATCTATCTAACATCTATCTCTCCACAGCTGAGTCCCCACAGAGGAGGTGTGCACCAGAATAGGATGAGGTTGAAAACCACACTGAGGCCATGGATTGTTAAACACCCCATAACAGCTGCTCCATCATAGTTTGTCTAGACTGATGGGTCAATGAGCTGAAAAGAAGCGTAAAAAGGGTTAACAAGGTTTTACAAAAGCTGTAAACTGTGTGTCGGCTGTCTTTCAGTGATTTTTATTTTCTAATTAAGCCTATTTTTATGGGTTTTACCATTTTTTTTTATGTTAAGATTTTGTTGTGACCATTTTGCCTTTATTGGACAGGACAGCTGAAAAGAGACGGGAAATGTTAGGAGGAGAGAGAGAGGGATGATATGCAGCAAGGGGCTGAGGTCAGATTTGAACCCACTTTAGCCTCTGTACATAAGATGGGCTTCATAACATAATGTTTTCTGATGTATTCAACATTGTTCTTATGTGCTTTTTTATGGGTTTATACATTTCGGTGTTAAAATGTTTGCTATTTTAATGATCTGTGCAGCACTATGGTAAACTTTTTAGTTGGAAAAAAGAGTGCTTATATACATATAGTGGATTGGATTGTATGGATAAAGAGTTGTCAAACAGAATGTGAGATGAAGGAAGAAGCAACAAACAAACCAGGAGAAAAAGGAAAGACAAGAAAGTGCAGAAAGCTGAGATAGTAGCATCACAGTGATGCCAAGGATAGCACTGGCTTTGTGTGTGTGTGTGTGTGTGTGTGTGTGTGTGTGTGTGTGTGTGTGTGTGTGTGTGTGTGTGTGTGCTGTCTGCTCCCCACTGCTCTTTATAGACCCCTGCCAAAAAACTGCTCGACCATCAAACACACAAGACTTTTACCACATATTGTGTTCCCAAGTCTTCACCTCCTTTAAATGAGATATGCTAATGAAGCTGCCAAAATAAAACAATAACAGAGCCTGGCTGCATTAATTTGATGCTTTTTGGTGCTTTTTACACTATGACAACAGAACCACCAACATTCAGGATTACACTCATTATCATTGCTGAATATAAACAACATATTCTACTGACTTTGGTTGGTTGGTAATTCTGTATGATACATGATGGCAGTCTGGTCCTTGGGTCTGATAGCTGCTTGACACACTTTGGTTCCTGTAATCTTATAATCCAAAGATCCTCATCAGTGGAAGAAACAAATGCAAATCTGATGTGTGTATCTAATTTAAAAAAAATACATTTGGTCAAGCATTGCAGCTTAATTTGATGGCGAGGTCAACTCTACAGTTTTGTTTATTGTAATCCCCCTCGTTCTTGACATCTCTTGAGGCAAAGTTAACTTCTTGGCTGTGTTCAGGTCTTACCTGACCACTCCTGAGGTGTTTCTGAGAACGGAGGCAGCAAAGCTCTGTGTGACGCCCACCAAACTGGTCCCATCCACCTCCACGATCTGGTCGTTCACCTTGATCCTACACACAGGAACAACAGTCAACACTTTGTACAGCAATCCTTTGTTTCTACACTTCACGTGGTGAATTAGTAATTCTGGTTTCTTTTTATCTGTTCTTCATGGATTGCAATGTTAATGATGTAACAAACACACTATGTCCCAATTACAAACTGATGAGTCGACAGAAATAAATGTGGAAATTTCATCACAACTTATGCAGCAAAACTACTACAAGAGGCACAAATAAACTGCCCTATCATGCATATTCACATTATCTTCAAAATGACAACAGTTCCAGACAGTCGTGTCGCAACACATTCCCTGTGCGAGAGTCCCAGACTGTTGCCTAACGGGGGGACAGAAAAGATGAGTCTCCAAACTAACTCGGAGGGCTAATGAGGAGCACAGACGGCGTTTTATTCTCTGCTCCAGACTCATTGAGAGGTCAGCTATAGTTCTTGACCTGAAATTAAACTCTTGATGAGCCAACATTCATGACTGGAGGGTTGTGTGCAAAATGCCAAAAATAGAAGTTCTGACTAAATATTCAGCTAAAACAAAAAAAAAAAACCCTTAGCAATCTGCATATAAAAACCAGCAATGACAAATAACTAATCTTAGTTTAGCATAATTTCTTTGACATGGGAATAAATCACAAACTAGCTCTCATTATTTTTCAAAGAAACACAGTATTGTTTTAATAATTCACTCTTTTAAGGCACAACACATTCATCACTGTCATCTACAACAAGCCACTTAGGTCTCCACACTAAATCTTCTTACACAAGTCCTTCAAATCAATATTAACATGCCAAAAGCCATCCAAGCTCTTTAATATCAGTGAATACAGACCATGAATACTCCATCTTTTCCAATGATCACTCTTTTGATTATATTAAATAGTCCAATCAAACCATCATAACTAATCGACTCGGAGGACTGAAGAGTGATGATCTTTAGAAAAATTGAGGGGGTGATGAGTTACTCTTTCAGGAGAGTTTTTAACACAGAAAAGTAAGCTTTCTTTTACTAAACATACAACATAATGACTTCTATTACTGCTGAACCCCCTTAGCAAATCAAAATCTGCCTAATGACTCGATAGTATTTGTTACAAATGTTAATGAATGCTGAAATTTGAGAAACATGTTCTTGTCGACTGATGAAAAGACTTTTTCTTTCTTGATTTGGATGGAAAATTTCCCTGGGCTTGAAGGGCCCAATTTCCCTAAATCACATCATAAGACAAGGATTTAATTTCAACATATTTTAGGGACAGTTGTTATGAAAAAGTACTTTTCAGGACACTTGAGTGTTCATAAGAGACAACTGAATGAAAGGGTGAACACATTCAGTGCACAAAAGGATGAGATATCCTTTAGTGCACTGATATTTCCTATATTATTATATTTGGGGGCTCAGTCCGTAGGGATCTGGGTTGGGAACCAGAGGGACGCTGATTCAAGTCCAGATGCAAACCATAAAATGGAAGTTGGTCTGGTAGCTGGAGAGGTGCCAGGGCACTTCCTGAGCACTGCCGAAGTGCCCTAGAGCAAGGCCCCCCCCCAACTGTTCTGGTGCTCTCCCTGGGTAGCAGTGTGTAGCAGCCCCCACATGTCCACGTGTGTGTGTTTTGGGCCTATATGTGTGAGAAGCATGTCTGTCAAAAACAGAGCTTAAAACCAGAATTTCCCTCAGGGATTTATAGAGTATATACAATTCCAAAACATTTCTAAAAAAATACATATGCTACATATCCACATTTCCATACTGGCAAAAACTCATTAAAATTGCATCAGAATTTCACAATAGAGAGACACATCAGCCTGAGAAGAAGACAGAGGTGGTTGTCTATCAGTCAGGCTTGTCTCTTTGTCGCTAACACTGGTGGACTTAAAGGCAATGCAAAGGCATTAGAAAAAAAAAAACAATAAAGAAAGAAAACATATATTAGTATTATTATTTTCATACAAATAAACCAAAACCACACAAACACACCCTCATCTAATGCTCTCCCAATAACATCTCATCCCATTACACAAACACCTAGGGTCATCTGATCCAGACAACACAGTGATCCACAGCCAAGCTCATTTATCTGTCTATGTGTGTCTGTGTGTCTGTGTGTGTGTGTGTGTGTGTGTGTGTGTGTGTGTGTGTGTGTGTGTGTGTGTGAATTTCTCTCATGTTGTGATCAAGACTAACAAAAGGTTCAGTGAAGGCTGAGCTGTGGATTCACAAAGAAGGATGCTTCTTTTTCCACCATCTAGAGTTCTAGAGGCACTTAAACACGGCACCCTAACAACACCATCAAAACATTTTGAAAACAAATGCGGCCGTCTTGCCCTGTTTGCAGAAAGAAGGTCAGCAGCAAATGGGATCAAAGTTGAGACTGAGTGAAATGTTAATGGAGCAACTTAGAGCGACAAGGGGACGACTAAACGAGAAGGATTTGAATGTTTTATCCTTCGCAGTATCGAGCTCACTTTGCAAAGTTGTAAACACTTCAAAACTGTTAAGTTCGTTTCAATAGAAGTTTTCCCCTTTGCAAAAGCAGCACTTCATAAACTAGCTCAGTAACACTGATGTAAAGATCCAGCCTCATCATTTATCCAACCAACCAACCATACCCTGTATATTCTCTGTTTGATGTTAGGTCAATGAACTTGACTTGAAAACATTGTGTTACCATATTGGTAACACTGATCATTTAGTTGAATTTTAATGTATTGTATTGTACAATAAATTTCGCCTTGAAAGCATTGTACCAGATTTAGTTTAGAGCTCATTTACATCTGCAGTCCCTTGGCCTGTCTACATGTCACATTCACCGTTTCACACACTTGTTGCAGAGGCTGTAATGTAACCTTCAGTATAAACTAACCACAATCATACACATTCACACACTGCCTCTATAACAATGACTAAGACAACACTGCACTGGATAGACTGTGGAGGAGTGAGAACCAGTCTAACTTTAGTTTAAATCACTGAAAAGAAAGTTCAACTCGTGAGGCTCAGAAATGAACTGAACTTTTGCTTTAACACATCCTGCCTCTGATCTCTTCAACTTTTCATACTCACTGAAGGAAATGACATGTTTTATAGTTGGTATGTCTGTCATCTTAGAACAGGATCAACCTTTGTCACTTTTGAACAAGCTGTGTCTCTCACTCCACTCCCTCATCTGTTCGCCTGCTACACTTCAACTATTCTCTCTCATGTGCTTCTGGCTGCTATATAAATTTTTTTTTTTAAAAACCCAGTGCACTAGAGTTCCCAGTGTGTACATAGAGCTCACAGTACCTCATACCCTCATAATGCGTTTGATGGAAGTGCTTATCGTTCTTTAATCTGTTTAGGGGGAAACTGAACCACACACATACAGCCACAGGAAAAAGCGGCTGGTTTAGAGGCAGAACAACACAGCTCGCCTGCTGGGAAGCTGTCATCTCCTCCTCCACCCCTGACTGAGTGCTTACTCTGCACTGTTCACGCTTATAATATAATGCACAAAGACACACAGCACAAACACAGATTCCTCATCCCGGCAACACACACAGACGACCAGGGACAAAGACGGAGACATGCCATGAATGCAGAAGCAGTTTTTCATTTTCTGCAGCCGAACTTCTGCAAAGTAAAACAAAATATTTAGAGATAAAAACACGCTAATGCAATGTCTCTGTCACACAATACCCACACAGCACACACACCTTCACACAGTACATTTCACTGTGAGGCCTCATGCCCCATACTGCGCCTCTCCCGGAGGATTTAATCCGAAACCCTGCTGCTAAATCTGACAGGGACAGAGTGTTAGTGTTAGTGTGTGTGTGTGTGTGTGTGTGTGTGTGTGTGGGAGAGAAGGTTGTGATGGAAAAGTGAAAACAAAATTGCTGATTAATTGCTATTTGTTATTTTGTTTCATAGGTGACTAATCACTCTTTTTTTCCCTTCAGCCCTTGCTGGGATATACTGCATTTTTTTCTCCTCTGATGTCTTTACAGGCTCAACGGCACCTAAATTCAAAATGATCTCCAGCAGCCATTTTCCTTGGACCAAACACCCAGGGTGGAAGCTGTGGGAATGTTGGAATGCTGCCTTCCAGGTTTTCAAATTGTATAACATTAGGACATTCAAGATATCACTAAAAATTCAAGCTAATTTCTAACAATAACAACTTATTTGAACACACAATAGCTAGCATAAAACAACCGCTAACACTAGCATTCAACCCGTTCCTAACAAACATTACTGTTTAACAGTGTTACCGTATATAGGAGAGGTGTATATTTACATGTTAATGATAACGTTAGCTAGAAAATGGTAATGTTAATGTAGTTTATTGAATGCTAATGTTAGTTTTTGTTGGCTAATGGGTTGTTAAATATGTTGTTAATCTTAAAATATTGCCCAATGTCCCTACATGATTTAACTTCCTCTTGTCTTTTAGTGTTTTATCGTTGTAGAAAAGGTGAAAGGGGAAAACAAGTTGTCAGTTTCCTACTGTTTTCTAACCTAGCATACATCAGTGCAACATTATAGTAGCATGTTTCAGCCTCCCACGCTGAGGGTGATATCAGTCAAAAATGGCCGCCTTGTGAATATGATGTAAAGGAGAGCAACTCTCACCTGCTGTCTCTCTCTGCAGCTCCTCCCTCGATGACAGTCTTGACGAAGATTCCCAGTTTCTCCAGTCCAGCATCAGCACCGACACCCATCCCGATGATGCTGATCCCCAGACCGTCCTCATCTGGAAACATACAGACCACATGCAGTCGTTAAAGCACTGTTGAGGACCTATATTTCTTAATTTTCAAATCAAACCCAAAACGACGCCAAGTCCACTTTAGGACTCATGGAGAGTTCAATGGACGAATACCCTCAAACAATTGATTTATTAATGAAGAAGAGGAGTTGATATTTACTTGGGTATGCAGTGTTTCCCCTAGGTTTAGAGCTCTGGGGGGGCGGGGGGGGGGGAGGGAGTGTGTGCATGGGGGCGAAACTCCGCCTTGCACGTTACAGAGGAGAATTGTAAACGCGCGACAGAAATGACATGCCGTCGTGTAAATAAGATAAATAACATGAGGCTATTAAGTTTGTTTAATAAAAGGACGAGGTATAGACCTGTTCTATAGGAAAGGTATCCTTATGACTTCTGTTGTGATCTGGCACTATATAGAAAATAAAACTAACTTGACCATCAAGGGGGGCGGGGGGTGCCGTTGGGGGGGCGGGCCGCCCCCCCTAATATAATGGTAGGGGAAACACTGGTATGACACCCTTCACATAAATGGGAAATTCCCTTCTAGTGTTGCATTCCTCCATCTCCATCCAGAGTTAAATATTCATGAGTTGGTAGGGTTGCATAACATGGAGTGGATGGTGAAATCCTACCATTGACAGTCATTCTATTTTAGGTGTTATGGATTATAACAGAGGAAAACCTCGACAGGAAAAAGACAAGCGAGGGAGATGAAATATCACCTCTTTGTAGCTCAGGCTGGGGAATTGGAACAAAGAATGTCTTTAAATGTGATCTGTGGAGATTTCCTGTGAGCTGCTGAACGGTAACACACGACATAGAATGAGTAGACATTTTATAAGAGTTTTGAAAATTTGAAAGATTTATCATTAACGCTAAGGCTGGAATCAAAAGTGTAAGTCATTCTGTGGGAAAGTGGACAGACACACTGACGGTGGCAGCGGAAGAACCTAGATAAAGAGAGGAAAAATAAAAATATCACACTTTAATTAGAAAAAAAAAAAGTGACATCCCACATGTGGGTGATTTTGTCTACTGGGTATAACAAGTAACTGACAGGATCCACCTCCACAATCTAAGATTCTCTTTCTCACCTTTCTCCAGCTCCACAGGGAACAGCTCCAGTTTCTCCACCCTCTTCTCCAGCTCGTACTCTGCGGAGGAGGCAACTGGATCCACCTCTTCATTTCGCCGGTCGTAGTCCTCATTGGAGTAGGTGTTGAACACCTAAAGAGGGAGAGGATAGAGTTAACGGGAGTCAAAATGGAAAATGATATCTCTAAGGTTGCTCATACTTTTAGAGGGGAAGTGAAATCAGAAATACTTTTTTTCCCCGGGGAGCATTGCACAGCTGAGGCATTGAGTCAGATAGTGCGGTCACAGTTGCACAAATGGTTCTGAGCCTCTGAAAGCATCTGCATGTTCAGTTGAGTTTTTACAAAAGAGATGTTGAACCTGATGGCTTCAATAAAAACAACACACAACACTTATCAGTCATTTCTATTCTCTGATGATAACAGCTGTAGATCAGCAGGCGGAGTCTTGCTACTTTGGAGGTTTATGAATATGAATAGATATGTTCCCAACCAATACACTATTTACTAAATGAAGCTAATAACACTTTGTTAAATAAACTACACCAACAAATCAGCAAATAGACCAACAGGAAACTGTCAAAAAAAAGGGAAACGTAGGCCTCTCTCTTCCCCTAAGCTCTGTGGAGGTTGAAATGTCTGTTCCATAGCAAGAGTCGACCGTCACTTCACATCTCATCCCTGCCAAGCGCTCTCACTGCTGCCTGCACCCGAGAGGAAGAGAGGAGACATAGATGTGTACGAGCACACGTCTTTGGTGCAGCTTTCTGCAGAACACTGGCTGCTGCTGCAGAATAAAGAGGTGCATGGAGATTGATAGGGTGAAATTTGGATAGGTTAAGGTGCGTGCAATACACAGGCTCGCTTACATGAAGATATAGGTGCAGCTGTCTGTAGACTCCTCAATACCCAGTCTATTTGCAACAGCTCTCATTAGATTGTAATCGACCTTGTCCACATGGTGTTCTCTCCTACAAGCACGGATTTATTTGTAGGATATCACACCTTCAGTTTGATGACGTCAAGCATTATCATAGTTACCCACCCACTGCATGCAACTCAGTAGACGAGGGAAATACTCTGCGCAGAGGATGCCAAAATCCTATTCCCATGCACAGATCTTTCACGTTTGTGACACTTCAACAAGCCTGCTGCAAAGTCGCTTCCTATCTTAGTGCCCTGTGGCCTCTGTGAATAGGCTGAAAAGAGGAAATATGCTCTCAGGAGGGATCAATAAGGCATCATGTCACATCACATGTATTGATTAAAGCCTAAAGCCAGATGTGTGTTTCGATACTTAGCACTTATCTGTGCAGAAATGACAAAGGGCAAACAAGTTGAAAATATATATTTTTTAAAAGTGCATGTAAAATAAAGTGACAACAAACTGTGGTGAATATATAAATATATAAATGGCTTTCTGTTTCAGAGACAGTGTGCTGGTTGTACACACAGCTTGGGCCCATTGATGTGGCGTGATGCTGCCAGGGTCGGTTTTTATCCTTTCCTCTGTGAGCCCGGGTAAGCTTTATCCATGACCTAGCTGTCATCAATCATTCACTGTGATCAACAGCGCTGCATTATTAACGCTAGCAAGAACACAGACGCACACACAGGAAATTCGACACACAAACAAACTGTCAACATGTAAAATAAATGTTGCACATAGCATAAAAGAAAAATGAAAAGAAAATATACATTCTATAGACACACAAACACAAACGAGTAAATGCTGATCATTTCTAACCCCAGCATTGGCACTGTCCTGGACGCCCTGTGTGCGATGCCATTGTTGGCAGACAGAACCCTCTCTAATGGCCTCTCTCTGTCACTGTGAGCTATGTACAAACACATTAGCATGTGGCTAGTCACTTGAGAGAGGGAAAGCGAGGGCCATGAGGAGAGAAGAGGACAGATGAAGGTGGATCTGTGAGAGAAAGCAAGTGGGGAAGAGACGGAGCGGGCGCAGTGATGGAGATAGATAAGGGCAACAAGAGAAATCTTTAAAAAATTCTGACAGACGGATGAACTGAGAAAAGCAAAGGATGGACAAGAGGGCAATGGTGACCGAGAGAGTGAGCGACAAGATAAAGGATAGAGCATGCACAGGGGAAATAAGAAGAAGAGGAAGGCAGAGTAAGAGGGAGAGAGAGAAAGAGAAAGAGAAAAAACAAAAGAAAAGACAGAGAGTGGCGTCAAGTCATTTACCTAAAAGATAAAGAAACCTGTCTATCTCTAAACAGGAAAATACATTACCTAGTTTATTTGGGGAGGAGAGGCCGTGATTGGTCAATTTGGAAAATGCTTAGGCAACCCAAGAGAAAACACACATCTGAGCATAACTGAATACCAGAGGTAGAGGAGCTTGCTGAAATTTGACGGTCAACCTTTTCAGACTGATAACTAATTGTGATTTTTTGTGGTATTCAATAATATGAAAATATAATTTATATTTCCTTTTTACAATGTGAATTATCCACTTTCAAAAATTTTTTTTTTTCCAGCAAAAAAGACCGCATCATAAGATGGCACAGGAATATGTGCGACTGTTTAACCTTGCCAGTTTGGTCAGACCCTCCTGCTTGCTGTTTTTCTTGCAGGTCTGCAGCTGCCAACCGCTGGTCTAACAGCTGTGGAGCAGAGCTACCGCTAACCACAGGCACAGTGTCTTTATTAGGGATGGGGGATTGTTCATATCTATGGATTCTGATACCCTTATCGAGGCTCCTTAATATCGAGACTACTATTGATACATTTCAAGTTTCTTGTCAAAACCTATATATTTTCTTGACGTCACATGGGCCGAGATCAGCTCGGTTAGAAATACACCTGAGACGGAACCCCCATCCTGAGTCTCCCTCTGCCCGGCCTTCAGTCCATCCACCCAGACCGGCACATCCTCTTCCACCATAATCATGATCTCAGCATACATTCGTCTGTCTCAACATTCATATGATCTATCATTAAATGTCAAAATTGGGAAGAGGAAATTTATGACAGACATCATTGGTCAACAGAGGATGAACTGTCAGACTTTGATAAATAAATGTAATTTATTAATAAATTGTAATTGTGAGCATGTTAGCTAAAGTTAAGATTAACTTAAAGCACCAGCGAGCAGTCTCACGGAGCAAAAAAGGAGTTTAGGTACTTTAAGTCCAGGAGCTCGACGAGAATCTGTATGGATTTTACAGAATGTGTAGTCTGAGTCACACAAACACTTGATAGAACTCACATAACCCAACATTGTCTGTATGTAGTGACAGACTCAAGAGACTAAACAAATACTGACAGCGCCATCAAACACTGACACATATCAATATACCCACCTTAATCCGTCAAAACGATTCCCTAGAAACAGCAATGTCAGAGATTTTCACCCTGATCCTTTTTAAGAATTTTTCCAAAATCGACATCCTCATGACAAACACAAAACTTCCCTCTTCACACACTCTGTATAACATCCTTTTTTAACCACTCAATGAGAGTAAAATATGTCATCTTCTCATGGTGTGTCTTTATGAAGGATTAAAGAAAACACAAACCATTTACATGTAATGATATTCCTCAACACGGCACTACACTGAACAGAGAAAAGGCTTGTGCAATCAAAAAGAGTTTAAGATATTTATTTATACAAAAGGGCCTCAATTAGTAAGTCGTGTTTAAATAAGTTATACCCATTCTTGGGTAATGGTTGCTGTTTGCTGAACACATCCTGCTTCCTATAGTTTTGATACAGTATATCTACATCCACATGTCCTATAGGTGTCTTACATAATGTAATACATGAAGGAAAAGCATCACTTCCTTTGACGTTGTGGGAGTTGGTAAATTCACTCATTATCTTACAGAAACAGTTTTGGTGTAACATCACTTCTGATCCACCCACACACACACATACACACACACACACACACACACACACACACACATACACACAGGAACACCTCCTTCTCTGAGATCTAACACACACACTGTCAAGTCAGATAATGTCTTCCTACACTCTCTCATTGTGTCATTCTCTGCTTTTTCAACCAATATCTCTCCTCTTCCTCCGCGTATCTATCAACCATTCAACCACTGATCAATGCCCCTTGCATGACACCGAGCCCACATCCGCAAAACATTTCTGTGTTTTGACAGTAATCAAACCCCTTTTAACAGAGTTACTGGTGCTGAAGTGCAGACAGCAGGTCGACTTGTGCCTCCACAGATTGTCAGTGTTGTTATCTGATCTCCAGGCCTCGCAGGAGGATGGAGGGAGTTTGGTCTAACTTTTCTGAAAAAAGCAGTTTTACTGTCATTTGTGGATGCTGCTGCTGCTGCAGCTGCTGGCACTGCAGATGCCATCAGCCTGTAACTTCATTAAAGCTGAGCTCACTCACTTTAAGTGCTTCTTACTTTCCCTGCATATGGGTGCTTTAGTATGTGTGCTGAAAATGCACCTAAGGTTTTTAAATAATGATATAAAGGCAGACTTTATTTGCATGTTTTGTGCATCTTGTTTAAGTTGAGAGGTGGCATACATACACACAGTCTTTCCTAAAGTAGAAGTATACATTTTTTGGGGGAAAAGTGAAGGCTCTGGCATGAATTCATGGAGTAAAAATAAAATGTAGTGTTCTGAAGGACACCTCTATCAGCTGTTTCTGTGCTAAACTAACTGAGCCTCACGTCATATTTGGGAAAATATTTTTTTTTTACATCAATTAAAATGATGCATAATTTTGCTTCTTTGTAAAAATCAGTTGCATGAAGACTCATCTTCTCTGACATGATCTGCAATTATTACTGGTTCTCTTTCATCCATGTAAATGCAGGTTCTCCCCGTCGGTTGCAGACATTGAATAAATCACTCTTATCTTGATTTCAAGTTTCCCGCTTTGGACGTTTTGACTTGACACATCTGTAATGTTGTTTGTGTCGTGTTACATCAGTCCAGCTAAAATTGCTTCGATGGATCCATAAAGGAATGGTCTTTGCTCTGTGCTCTGTCCCATCTATTCAAGTAACAATTTGTCTTCAAGTTTGTAAAAGCAGCACGTCTGCATGGTGTTACTATGCTATGTGGAATGATACTTCAAATTAGATAACAATACAAAGTGATGCGATAAATAAAACAAAATGTAAGAGTTACTGTGAGCTGTAACTCGCAGTTGTTGTCAACTGTATCCACTGTTCTTCATGTTTGACACAATATGCAACATGTTTGTCCAGCTAGCCAGCTTTAGCATCATGCCTCTGACTGAATCATAATGGTGCCAAAGCATGGCTACAATAGGCTACTATTCAACAGGAAAATGCTGCTGAGAAAGCATTGCTTGTTTACAAAGAGTATTTTTTCTGATCCACTACCACAAATCAGACTTTTGTGATGTTGCATATGAGAGTTTAACAATGAGATTCAAGTCATTGCGCAGCCCCAATATATGGCACACAATTGATACAAACTTAACAAACCTATAATTCCCTCCAAGTGCACCACATATGAAACAACCTTAAGTTCAGTAAATAAGTATTCAGTATATAAAGGAATATGTGTAAAAGTGTTGAGCGAACAAATTAAAAATGGAAATAAAAATCAACGACCAAGACAGTATTTATAATTCTTTACCGACCTCTCTTGAGTTTTCTGTTTGCATGGCTGCGCTTGCATGTATGCAAACTCATCTTACTGCCTGTGGTGCTAAATAACAAACCCTCAGCCAAAAAAATGTCTGTCTGGATAGTTGTTGTGGTAGCCTGAAGGCTCCCCTCCAGGACAGTGGAGCTTGGTTTAACCAAGGACCCACAAACCCTCAAGGGAGGAGAAAGGGAGAGGGAGCCAAGGAGGGAGCCCACTTGCGTGAGGAGATGGATTTGATATACTGGGACAAGAAAAGACAAATGAGGGGACAAAAGAAGAGATGCAGGAAGCTTTAAGATGATGAAAAAAGAAGGAGTATTAAATGAAAAAAGGAAGAACCCAGTGCAAAGCTTGAGATGCATATCCAGAGAGAGAAGCAGCGTGACTCATATGATTCATGGGATTCAAGAGCAGCAGCAGCACGGGAGGCTATTGAAGAGTGAAACGGGCAACAAGAGATAAATAAAGAAATGAAACTGAAGGAAAAAAAGGAAAGCCGAGGAGCGTTTAAGGCCAGGGGTAATTTGCTCCAGGGTTGTTTGAGTCTCTGCCTAAGATGTCACGGCATGGCGCCCATGCACGGCCAACCGCCTCTGATGGTATTAAACTTGGCCTTTCAGTGCGCTGCCCACCCTGTGCCTTCCAGACAGTGGACACCCGGAAAAAAAACCCGGAAGAAATGTTCCTACTGCTGTGGCACGAGCTCAGAAGGCCCTGCAGTGGGTTAACTACAGCAGACTGGCACGAACAAACACACACAAAAAAAAAAAAACACGCTGCAAATTGGACACAAACTGTCCGCTCAGCACATTTGCATTCCATTACTTTTACCTGTGGCCACCTGCTCTCACTCACAACACTGTGCTGGAGAGCTGACAGGTGCTGCAGAAAGTGTCTGGATGCTGACGGGACGAGACATTCGCTGATGATGGAAATGACTTCATGCCTTGCAAGAACAGACTGAAAGTGACAGATTTGCATATCGGAGAGGGAGATGGGAGGATTTTGAAGTGAGACAAAAGGTGAAACAAGGTGATAAATTCAGTTGCCAGCTCGATGTGAAGATCAGTGAGAGTGTACAGGATTTTACAGTCGATTCAAGTATGACCTTTCTGTCATCTCGACACACATCAGCCATCAGGAAGTGGCTCTAACTTTTGACATCTCGGGGAACGCCACAAGCTAGCATGTCAGCATTTTCTTTTTATAACTTCAGATGGAGCTGCTGCATACAGAGTAGACACCCCGACTCATCGCACAAGGGGAGATCCTGGGCAGAAAAACACTTCTAAGTTGAAGATTTGATTTTGATTCAAAATGAGCACACATCTCACAGTTTTTCAGCTTCTTTTCTGAAGGCTGCACTGGGTTCCCCCCCCCCCCAAAAAAAAAAAGAACTTCAGTCCACTTTTTATGTCATAATACCACTGGGTGCCATGACTCCCAGCAACAAACAACGCCACAGGCCAGCAGGGACATAAGACACAGAGAGGGAGGGCGAGAGAGAGAGAGAGAGAGAGAAAGAGGGAAAGCTTTTAACAGGGGGCAGAGCATAGTAAACAACTAGTACTGAATAGCTGCAGACAAAGGCCTGCTTTACTTCATCTCTTGGTCGTATACAGTGAGTGGGATTTGAAGTAACACAACAACAACATGCTGCTTGTTACAGTACTGACGCTCTGATGCCCACTTTTCATGCTATGCAGTTCATTATACTGCAACAACAATGACTTGGCAAGCTCAGCATTCAGATTTCGACATAGTTTAATAACCTGCTCTGTGTGGTCTGGAATAACTCTGCTTGTGGTGCAGATTACTGCAAAAAATGTGAGAAAGTAGAAGAAGTGGTTGGTTTTTCAGGACATTAATCCATCAAAGGGGTTTTATGTTAATTCAGACAGTTCAACCAAATCAGGTTCCTGACTCACTCTAAACAAGGACGTGGTGACAGTGCAGCAGTATGAATCTTCCTCAGCACCGGATTAGTGAACACTGAGAACATTGTGTCACTCTGCAGTTCTTTACAGCTACAAAAAAAAAAAAAACCTACAGCAGCAAACGGTGATATAATAAAAGGGGAGGTCAGATGGTGAAGGTGGGGGTGGCAACTGCCCCACCTCAAAAAAAAAACCCGCAAGGAACGTCTCACCTTTCCTAGATCATTAAAAATGCATCCCCCAGGGAGGATCCGGTGGCTCCCATACAAACAAACAAAAACACCACTGCATTAATAATGGAGTGACTAAGCTTCATGCACGCACAAATGTGCACAAACCCAAAGACAGAGTTTAGAGAAGTTGTACCTGTCGGAGATCAAAGAGGGAGGAGGAAAAAATCTCTGTAGTCATGGTGGCAGTTTGGTTTTGATTATATTTTATGGCACCAAAATACACTTCTGGATTATTTTCGGTGAGGTTTTATTCAAAAAAGCTACATGAGAGTTTCTACACTACGACATGATTTGTAAGAAGTCTAGCTGTAAGTCAAGATTTTGGACTTAGCCTCCGCAAAAGGAGCTTAACCAAAATACTCAAACTGCCTGAGCTCAGCTGCTGTTATTTCTGCTCCAACCAAAATGTCAGCTGTTGTATAGATGCAAATTGTTAGAACTGTCCCCCAACAAAACTCTCTATCCTACTATTATACCCAGCAGCCAGTGATTGCATAATTAGGAAGTTGACAGCTTCCATCAGCCCTTAAAAAGAAATAATAAATCATGTTACCGTCTGTGTTTGGGTAGACACTGACTAAATCTTTGAGAATGATCGGGACAGAGAGATCTTATTACGTCTGAAAAGACTTCCACTGCCACACTAGACTACATTAAAGGAGGCTAAGCTGTAGCAATGCTCTGAAGACCTAAATTCTATTTAAAGACGACATTGCCAAAATCCATGTCAGCATTGGTTCCAGAATTTGAGCAAGGCTGTTTAACATACATCATCATCCAGAAAGACAGACTGCCCTTAAGTAGAGCAATCCTCCGTCAGAAAACACGGTCAGGAAGCAAAGTTTCTGGCTGGAGGCCATCTCATTTAAGCCTGTGAAGAACTAAACCGACTGGTGATGTTTCAGATAAGGATGATGTTTACTGTTCATTCATGAACAGATGTACACTGTGTTGGATTTAAACATTCATGCCAGAAGTTACATCCTGACAAAAAAAGGAGGCTTGGACTCTCTGCTGCTGTCATGTATGCTGTAAATGAGCTCCCAAACCTTCAGTGGAAATATCTGTCTCTGAACGCCGGGCGAGCCTGAGCAGCAGCACTTGGGGGCTTATATAGTTTTCTCTGTTTATGGCTATTTCCTCTTTAAGCTTCAGTGATTTTATCTCTATTTTCTTTCATGCTCCAGTAAAGTAAAAGATAGAACTTGAAATTGGTTTGAAATATTGCAGCCTGAGACATGAAGAACAACAGAACAAATGTAGAAAATACAGAGAAAAAATATAGAAATAGAACATATGTGTGGTTTCTCTTTGCAAACAAATGCTTCCAACGACGATATGAAAAACAATATCAATAAGGACCCCATATGGAGATCATCCAATTCTGATTACCATATTCCCAAATTTATATGCGAGTATCAGCCTGATTCCAGTGGGATTGTGCTAGTGTCACAATGTTGTCGTTTGTAATTATCAGGTAATAATCTACCTGGTATCAGATCATTTTCATTTCTGTTAGATTAGATTAGAAAACTTTTGATTTTATTAATCCTCAGCGGGGGAGACTCTTTTGCCACCTGGTCCATTCATTCACACAACGAACAAAATCAACAGTACAATCATAATACACAACAAGTAAATAAATAAGCATATAAGCACACATAAACATGAAAAATATAAACCACAGGCACACAGGTGGCAAAGTCGCCGGCCTCCCAACCCTGTCACAACAAAGTTGGCTGTTACAGCCATATAACTTAATTTTTAATACTTTTATAAGTATTAAATCAACCTACTTTATACAGGCTCAAGAAAGCCAGACTGAGAGACTCTATGGTCATATGCACCTCTATGTGGGCGTCTCACAACCCTGTCATTTTGTTAACAGCTCATACAGCTGACTGGCCCCTGATCACCTTTAGGACTTTTACAAATCACAGAAAAAAGAAAGGGCTCAACCAATCACAGAAGCAAACAACACCCCTGTCAAAACATCTGGTAAAGGACTTTCATCAAAATGTCTCTTTAACAACAAAACATTGTCATACAGAAGAGGAATGTAAAACATCATATTGATTACGGCTCTGAGCTCGCTCTGCATTCAACTAACGGCGCAGCAGCAGAATCTAATGGACAAAACAGCGTCCTCTCTGATGCTGTAACACACAGCATGTGGAGGGGCTGATTGCAGAGGTACTTCAGCAGCCATTTAACCGGTGCTCCACTCATCTCATCTGCTTAATACCATTAAGATATCACAGTGTCTCTGCCTGTGAGAAAACAGTTGCTCTACAGGCACAAAAGAAAAAGTATCATTAAAAAGATGATATGAATGCCATTCACGTAGAGAGGGAGAGAGGAAAACAGGAGGAGACGGGCATGGCAGACTGCATGCAGAGGGAGAAGACTTCTTCTGTCAAACTCACAGGGTGCTGCTCAACACAGAGAAAGAAAAAAAACACTGCAAGGGAAAATCAAAAACTGCAACAAGTGTGAGAAAGCTAAAAGCTTTTGGGATTACTTTTTTTTTTTTTTTTTTGCATCAAGGCTTAAAAATGTGAAACCTTGAGAGATCCAAAAACTGGGAACCAAACACTGGCAGAGATGTACTTGATGCCTCGGGATCAAAAAAATCTGTTCTCAATGTCGTATCAGCTGCACAGAACATACTTTGACAACAAAAGATCAAATGTGTGAAAGAAGACTGAAACTGCTTGGATACTAGAAACAATGCTGCTGTCTAGAAAACACAGACTAGAGGTACTAATGTCAAGGAGAAAACCGGTTGCTTGAATGAACATGAGATCTGATTCTCTCTCTGTAGGTCAGTGCCTTCGGGAGGGCAGGCTTGCCTTCGCCTTGTGTGGCTCAAAGCAGTCACTTCTCACTGGGTCAATCAGGATTTTACAACCGCGAGAAGGGATGTGGAAGTAATCTTTGATAAAGAAAAAAAACTTGTATGTGTGCTTGAGAAACGCTGGGCGATTACAGACCCGGTAGAGAGTCCGTTAGAATATACATACTGTTGGCACGGCAGTCCTGAGCTAAATGCTAATGTCAACAGGCTGATATGCTCACACAGCCACAATGCTAATGCTCTAATGCCATAAAGGTATAAAGCTTATTGTGTTCACCACCTAAGTTTAGCAAGTTTTAGTTAGCATGCGAGTGAAGCTGAGGCTGGTTTAGCAGGTGTTTGGTCAATGACCATCTGGACACATCAACAATAAAAGTATCGACTGGATGATGATGGTGTTGTTGGGGGGTTAGGGCAGTGGCTCTCCACTCATCTAGCCTAAGGACCTGCCACCAACTCGTCAGTGAAAATCACGACCCAAATTTCTGATATTTTCCGACCAATCAGATTCATTTACTGAAAATTTGGACCCCAGTCAGTACAAAACATGTGACAGAAGCCTAACTGAACAAAGCACAGACTTGTTTACACAAGTTCTTTTCCAGGCACACATTCGCGACCCACAGAAAATGGCTCTGGGACCCACCAGTTGAGAACCACTTGGCTAGGGGATCACTGATAAATGTGTGTGTTTAGGGTTTATTTACATGAAACTGTGTTTGTGTAAAAAAACTTTTTAAAGAAATCAGCAAATGCATTTTACAGCTTTAGTTTAAGGCCGATTTATTCGACATCACTATGTTTTGTTTCCATCTGCTACCCCCTGAGATCCCACGAGATTATTCGAGATTTTGTGAGTGTGGTACACTGCTCCCTCTTGCACATGCAATGATCTTACTTGTATTATGTAGTGAATTATCTTCTTGTGTATTCATGTTTGAGTTGTAGTACTGGAAGAGAGAAGACTCTCTGTGAGGTTTGCTTTTATGTGCAAGATGCAACAAGACCAACTGATGTGTGACCTGGTGTTAGTTTGGCTATAAACTAGATTCATTCACAAACACTGGAGATGTCAACAAAAAGCTTTCTTGAGCATTTGGATACGCCTTCTCAAACATAAGTCCATGCGCATCTTTACAAAATGTTGCCATAAGCTGCGTTTCATCTTCTCCTTGTGGTTGCCAAGATGATTTCCAAATTATATGAGCTCTAAAAGCTGGGATGTTGAAATGATTTATCCGCTTTACAGGGCACAACTACGAAATATTACATGAAGGGGAGGGAACACGAAGTATTAGATTATAAAAATGTTTTTTTGGGGGATTTTTTTGCAGTCTTATTTGCTGTCTCCGTCCACGGGGGTCAAGCTAGACTCGTGCGGGGCCGAGGGCTGAGAATATAGCTTTGTCCCTTTCACTATATGGACGAACAAAAGACAGATCCCTGTTTGTTCCTCGTGAGCAGAGAGGAGGGGGCGTATGTTGGAGAAGTGGGAGGGGTTCATGTCTAATTGTGCATGTGCTCCTATGTGAAGGGGGGCAGTGCCTCTTTTGAATATTCCATATGATGAACGAGCGTCGGCCCCTTTCATAGAAAACAGAAGCCTTGAACAGACAGACAAAAACAAATCATCATATAAACCGACAAGCTTCTTTCACTGTAACATAAAAATTACATTTGCTATACAAGTGACAAGAAAAGCCACTTTATCAATGATCAAATATTTGTGATTATGTCACTGAAATAAAACAATTGTAATTCACACTACATTTGATTTTATGTTTAAGCTACATTATGTAAGAGTATATGCTTTATTAAGGAGTGTGTGTTTTTTTTCAAGCACGTGTGGTGAGTCCTGAGAGGGATAAAAAGAGAAAGAAGCTAATTGCAGAGACAGTGCGGGGTAATTAGTGAGCCAACATCACGTTTTTTTCTCCTCAGAATAACTGGGCTAATTGTTCTGGTTTGTTACAGCATGTTAATAGGATTGTTCCTCAACCTGTGGCATGTTTGTGTTAGCTTAAAAAAAAAATTCCATACCAAACCTTCAATTAGAAACCACCACTGTGTTGCCCTCACAGGCCACATGACGACAATTGTGCATAACATGCTTTTTTTATGTAAACGGGATGTAAATCTCAAAAATGAAAAAAAACCAAAACAAACTGATTTCACTGAATGAATTTAAAGGACAAAAAAAACTAAAGAGCCTTGTTTACTATGAATGTTGGGCTTATTGATTCTAGATGCTTAAGGATAACGACTGAAAATATTTCACATAATCTTCCAAATCCATCTTCCAAATTCCACAAACAACACTGGCTTCATTGTTTCCAGCTCAGCAGGGTAAACAGAATATAAATACTTCAAAGAAGATGATGTAACACATACTACAGTAATGCTAAAAAACAATTATGTGATATATATCCAGATTGTGGTGTTATTACTTATTTTCCAACCTCAATGACATGGATGATAAAAAAAAATGTAGTATTTTGCCTTTGAGCATAACAGACGGGACAAGGTACACACACAAGAATGAATTTACATGCTTGATATAGGCCACAGTATGTTCTATATACAGTATTTTTTGACAGACTCATGTTGACTCTGCCATTGAAAGGTGCCAAATATCCTCTTATAAAGCAAATTAAAATGGCCTCCTCACTTTAAAAGCGGAGATGTGACTGCTTGAGAGAAATCAACAGAGACACTGTGGGGGTGTAGAACCAGCATGACTAACACATGCACAGATGTTCTGCTTATGAACACGCCAATGTCCCCCAGAGGGTGATGTTTTGACCCTCAAGCTCTGCATCAGAAGCAACAACCCCTTCATTCAGAAGCATCTGATAAAAAGTCATCTCAGCTATGACTTTTTATCATTGCCGGTTATCTCTTCAATAAAGGGGATTAATATAAAATAAAGGTTTGAAATGAAACAAAACTATAAAAGTGTTAAAAGGATTAAGATTACAGAAAAATATCAATTTTATAATGATCATCTGATCTCATGACAATTTAAGCGAAAAGCCAACCATAATGAGTAGTTCAATAGTAACTATGAAGAAAGGCCCATGAGAAGGAAGCTCTGAATATGATATTGGCTCTCTGTTGTTTTAACCTACTTCTGATAAGAGCATCACAAGGGCTTTTATGTTTGAATTGTGTTCAGTAGGTTTACACAATTAAAGCCTCCCTAACAGTTTTGTTAAGCTTTAAACTTACTGTGATGGGACAAGTGCTGAAGCGGATCTTCCTCTTGGGAGGGATGTCCTCTTGGTTTTCTTGTGGTAGACCTGGGATCTCCGTCAGGTCACAGCCGGGGTCATAGACAATATCCTCATCGTCTCCGTAGAGGTCATCCTCGGGATCTGTGCAGCTCTCCCCCCAACCCTGGTAACAGGCGTCCCCGTCTGCGTTAAAAATCACCCGCTCATTGCCAGTGTAATCCTCGTCAGGTTCCTCTGCCTCGTCCTTGGGAGATCCAGACGTCTTGTCTTCTCTTAAACGATCCTCCTGGCTTTCCCCGGCTGGGGTAGTCGGGGTCGGCAATGGCTCAGGGATTGCATCTTCAAAAGCTTTGTTGGTAATCACAGCTTCTTCTAGAGGTTTGGAAGGTTTGGACACCCCTACATCCCCAGTATGTTTTCTTGTTTCTGACGGCTTCTCGTCTTCTTCATAAGAACCATTGACCTGACTTCCATTGGTGGTGACCCCAGGGAGTCGCCGTCTATCTCCAACTGTAGTATTGACCTTGTTTGTTTTGTCTTGGGCTTCTTCCTCTTTAGACACTGGTTTCAGCTCAGAAGTTTCTCTTCCTGGACTGGGGCTCAGAAGGTCTTCAGCAGAAGAAGATGTTGGAAACTTTCCCCCTAACTTCGTCCGGTAGCTTCCACGAACCGGAGACTGTCGAGAATCATCCTCACTGAGGTCGCCTCCGGGTCTTTGGAAACCGTCTGGTGAGTAGAGGGCCCTTCTGCTGACTCCCCTGTGGTTAATTCCTTGATTTTGGTGGTCGACGTTTTCAAAAACAGCGCTGAGTTGACTAACAGTTGGTGAGGACGCCTCTGTTCTGGAGCAAAGGGAGTCCAAGGAGTCCGTACTGCCTCGATTAGACCTTGTACCTCGCCAGTCATCAAGGTGCTCATGGGAACCTCGTTTATCTCGTCCTAATGGAAAGACTGGTGATTGGGACTGGTCACGTGACTGCTGCTCGAACAGCTTCCTGGTTTCAGAGAATTTCGCTCCGGCACCTCCGACCCTGTCAGACGATGCGGAATGCTGAAGTTTTATTATTGATCCATCAGCCTTGTTGACGAAGTTGGTGGGCTTGACGAGTTTCTGCGGCGAGGAATCTTCACAAACCTTGGTCTTGGTGGTTTCGGTGCCCATCTGCATGAACATGTCCTTAATGCGGCTGACATGGGAGCCATACTGGCGGCCCCTTGGTTGTTTGACCCGTTCCAGATCTTTGGGCCTGGAGTCTCCATCGATCCGAGGTTGGTCAAAGGCCTTCTTGAGGGCCTGAAACTCGGCCCGGTAGGCATTGCGGTGAGGGGAGGCACTCCGGAGGCTGGTCCTCTCCCCCGAGGGCTCCGTCTTCAGCATGATGTCGTCTTTGGATTCAGAGGGGATGTCAGCATCGCCGTGGCCTCATTAGAAAGTGGGAGCTAGCGAGTTTAGTTTGACCTACCGCAGCACTGCCTAATCTGATCCAACTGATGATAAAGCTCCTGTAGGCCCATTCACACCTGCAGAGAGAAGAAGAGATGTTACGGTATAAAGATAGAATCATTTTGTAACACTAAATTACTTGAAAATTTAATAGATAACCATTTATACCAGAATACAATAACATCACATAAACTAGAAGGGGTATGATAACAAATGAAGGTTACAAGAGTGAAAGTGTATCATGTTGACCTTCCAACAACAACACCAGAAACACTGGGGCTAAATGAACTACAAATGCTGATGTCAGATATAAAGCTCTTAGTAAAGGAGAACTAGTCATGAAAGCCTATTGGCCTCTAAAAGCACACTGATGATGTTGCCTTTTCAGCAGGGCTGTACTGTTTACCTTCTTTAATCAATACTCACTGTAGACATCAGGGTAAGAATGTGAACTCTTTTTTTTGTGTAGTTGATGCTGTGTTGTTGGAAATATTGTTGTTTTTTTTCGCCTCCCATCTTATTTTTTCCACTCCCTCCCACTGTTTACTACAGTAAGCTGTTACTCTTATGCACTGCCACATCCCGCAGCTATCAAAACCACCAACGACGAAAATGCTATAGCCTAGTTTGCATCAAAAACATACTCAATACCAACCCAGTAAAAACAATGCTAAGCATTTCCTCATCTGAAAGATTTGCAGTTTAAATTGATATTGATATATTACGCAGGTGCTTCCATAAAAACATTACAGAGCAAGAGCAGGGAATAGTTAAATATTCCATACCTACAGACATAAATGTTTAATCCTGTGTGGAACTACATTTCATAAAGAGGGAGATAAAATATTACTCAATAAAGCTGATATGAAATAAATACATTCCCCTGGGAGAGATAGAAAACATTAATCTAAGTTGAACTGAAGCCCACAGCCTGAATAGTAGCCTATGGAGGATGCAGCAACAGAAGCAGCAGCAGCAGCAGAGGCTGAAACCTAAATGTCCTGGTTCAATATTCATCATTCACCACGCTGGACTCTTGCTGTTCCATCATATCACCTATGAGATATCCTTGTGCAAACAATCACCTCTTTTAACGCGAGGAACACCTTTGGTGGGACAATCCAATGGGGATTAACAAAAGTTAGAGGTTAAAGATGAAAGATGAAATGAGGTTTGTGTCAGTGGGATGAGACGAGCAGGCATCGAGCCGCACATCAGCCACACCGCACACAACATAACAGCCCCGGTTTCTTTCGACAACTGATAAACATGCATTTATTTACACCTCAGTGTGCAGATTCATGCAGAGGTTAGGATACAAACGCATCGATTTTGTCTGTGAAGTTAACTGGGAACCCCAAACCACAGCGATGTTGATCCAATGTTACAAAAACAAAAGACTTACATTCATGGCTCCGGCTTCGCTTGACGCGTGATACAAATAAACAATAATCCAGAGGGCAAACTCAGGGAAACGGGATGCTTTCGATGCAAGACCCTTGCAAAAAAAACACCATATCTTTCCCACGATGGTAAATAGTCCGTGACTGAATCGCCAACTACAGAAAGGTTTGGACACACTGGAGCCGCTACAACGCCATTGCAGGCAGTGGGTGATGCTGCTCGTCGCACTGTAGGGGTGTCGGTGCGGTTTGGCAGCTCATCCCATCGAGAGCTGCACTGTGGCAGTGTTAGCAGGAGGGCAGGGTCACACAGGCTGCTGCAGTATAGTAAAGAAAATGTACTTTGCTGGAATGATAGCCGGTGATTTGCAAATGTAATGCCTCATGTGACAGGTGCTAAAACCTGAAATGATGCAATGGTTTGGTCCGATAATCTGCGGGGTGGAGGGGGTTTCAGTGAGCTGCAGTCTGGCATAAATACCAGCACTCAGCCACTGTAACTTTACCGGCTGCTTATTGTTCATCAATGGGCTCTGGGTGGGGTGGAAAGGGTCAAGGACCACAGGGTGTGTGTGAGATGGGTGTTAAAATTAGGGTGTCTGAAAATGTGGTGGAAGGACCACCAGGGGGCCTAGACATTCAGTAAATATAATAAATTATAATAATTGATTAGTATAATAATTGATTAGTCTCCAACAGCTGCAGCTGGCCATACATTTAAATTGTAAAATTGTTTCCAGGGGAAATGGTTTATATGAATATGGGCTAATCCATTTAAAAAAACAAAACAAAACTGAATATCAAATTTGGCTGCTAAATAGGCTACCATCAACAAATAGCCTACTAAAATGACCACATGCATATTCTTAAATATTATATGGTATAAATCTGTCTAAGCCGTCTTGTAGCATTATTTATAGCTTAATAGTAATATGATAATGGAAATCTGAATTTGAAATGTGTAGCCCTCTGGGTCACAGAGTAGTTAACAGAGGCATTCATTTCGTGTGATAAAGCACTGGAATGGAAGCTTTGTCAAATTATTTCAATAACAACCCAAGGTAATATAGTGGGTTTTTATGTGTTGTAAGGGTATGGTAGTATATCTTACACCCACATTGTGTTAGCACAAATTTCAAGTTATAAATAACATTTTGAAGTGTGATCTTGTAGATTCAATCACTATGAAGCTTGAATCTAAATGAGATGTTAATGATTTATTTGTCACCCTCTCAAAATTGCATGATGTTAATCACATGTGCAGTCACATATTCTGCCAAAATATGCAATTTACACCATGAATCGTTTCGTCACAAACAAAGGTGGTTTACATATATATATTTTTATATATAAGGTTTGTTCAGATTTTACTTTCATCCAACATCTTGAATCTTGAATTGAGAGAAAATTGTGTTTTTTAACTATTGCAGCTATCAGCTAAAGCCCACAAGAAAAAAAACAACGATGTTATACCTTTAGCCATAGCTGGTCTCTGCTGAGAAGAGGGAATATACTGTGTCACTGCTCAAGCAAGCAAATTCAGGACCATAGCAGTGTTTAAGTAAACTAATGTAGGCTACTAAACAGAACTGGACCTTAATCAAACCAGATCTGCACATAGTTACATACAACTACTTCAGCTTCTTTCCAAGTGTGTGTGTGTGTGTGTGTGTGTGTGTGTGTGTGTGTGTGTGTGTGGGTGTGTGTGTGCAGTTTTAATTTCTAACTATCTTCATCTCCTATATAGTAGCCTACCATAATTGTTGTGATGCATACAAGTCCAAACACTTGAAACACTTGCTATGTGAAGATGTTGCTAAGCAACCTAAAAATAATCTTAAGGGGATAAAAGGGAGGGAGGGTGATAATCGAACAGCCTCGCACTGCAGAGCACATAATGGATGGTGCTTATCAGAACAGAGGAAGCCATGAATCTGATTTCGATCATGAATTTATCAGACAAGGCCCATGCAGGCAGCACTGTCAGTATGTGAGGGAGAATTAGGATGCTTTTTTGCATGATCAGTCTTCATTTTAGTGGTGGCTGACTTCAAGGGAGCAAGAGTAGGGAATTAAGGGTCTCACGGCCCTTTAGCAAGCCTGACTTGGAGGCAAGGGGCCAAATCATGCCCATCTGTCTGCTCTGTCTCTGCAGGGGGTCTGAACAGATTGGAATAGACTCCTCAAACATGTCTATGCCCTCTAACAGCTGGGCTTTGGAGGTCTAGCCCTGGGGAGGAGATGTTTGTGTATAAGCATGTGATTGTCACGATTGTTCACAAAATTGTCAAGATTTTTCACAAGATTTCAAAAATGTTTCTTTCATAGTTTAGAAATGTTCATGCAAAACATTTTCAAAGAAAACAAGAAAACTGCAAATAAAAAGGCAAATAATCCTTGTCCCCATGGACACAGGTCAACACACACACACACACACACACACACACACACACACACACACACACACACACACACACACACACATACACACACACGCGCACACGCATATAGCACATCTCCTTGGATATGAAAGAAGACAATTTTAAATCCGTGGGTTGATTAAAACAACGTACCACCTAAAAAAAATCTATAGGCGTGGTGCTCTTACTTTGATTCACATCTTATTTTCCACATTTCAATTTTACAAGACAACCATCTTTTTCCATCCAGATGTGCAGCCAATGAGCAGCCGTGCTGCTCCAGTGAAGGAGGCGGAGGAAGGAATGCTGCAGGATGCTTATTATTATGGCTGTCAGACCCAGTGGCGATTAGATGTAACATCCCTTTTCATGTCAGATTTACAAGGATGATAAGCACCATGTCCGCAGCAGGTGTCGCGGTGTGGCTTAGTACGGGTACGTATCGATTATGCTCGGGTATATCGGGGAATATTTATGCGTTTTGCCTTTGATGCGGTGTCCATGTTAGTTAGCTTGCTAGTTAGCCTAGCTGCTTGGCTCATTTTTTCCAGGAGACTGAGGAGGAGTCACGGAAAAATGGCTACCAGGGGACAGCTTTACCGTTACACGAATTAAATACCTTAACATTCAACGTGAAGATATGTTTTGTACAGTGCCTTCAACTCCAAATAGTCATGTGATATTGTAAACGCTAGTTATGTTTAAATACCTTTGGGGGGAAAAGCGTATGTCCCCTCTTACAGGCCTGTGTTTATATGTGGTCCAGGTGTTTTATGAATGCCTAATGAAGCAGCTAATGGTCATAGCAGCTCAAGTCATCATTAGTGACATGTTGGGGAATAGATATTATACATACACAGCTGTGTTAAGTGGTCCTTTTACTGTATGTGTGAAGCTGTTTATCACTGTTAACAAAATATTTATGGGTAAAATAAACACTACTCAAAGGCAGTCTAAAACCACAGCTCTGCATCTGAGCCTATCTTCATGAAGAAATTCAAATTAATTGAAACTTAATTCCAGATTTTGAATAAAATTAAATAAATGAAGTACATTAAATTCCAGTTTGTGCTGTTGTGATAGGCTAAGTGTTAACCTTACATCTAACTTTACAGACTTTAAACAAAGGGCGGCATTGAAGTCTTGGAAGAGAAATTGTTCATTGCTTCTTTAATACGAATACAAACATGATTTTAAATACAGTTTGACTGTAATTCATAAATTCCCTCTTCGACAATCTTCTGAGAAATGAAGCGATGTTAGCTATATGTATGGCAGATCAACAGCATTACAGGTAAGGCCTGTTATTGCGGTTATTATTTTTCTTATATTTATTATTGTGATACTAATGACTGACTATTGGTCAGACTCAAGCCAGATATCTATGGAGTCATAACCACATTGTGAAAAGTTTTAAAAATCAGCCTACTACAACCTAAATAAAAATACACACCATTGGATAATATTTAAAAATTATTACTTTAAACAAAAAAAAACAATTTTTTCTAGAAATAGCCACAAAATCTGAATTTGATCTTTCAAAAACTTTAATATGCATCTTGTACACTGAACCTTCACAAGAGAAGACTTAATTGCGTGGCTGTTTTGTTAGACTGCATTATTTTAATGTAGGTGTACATATCAAACTGTCAAACCACGGGCAAACTAAGCATATAGCTCGGACGTCTCTTGTTCCATTCATGCTTTCATTCATTGATCCAGTAGTTTACATTGTGCATGCCTTTGATGCCAAAGACATCGCTTTGCATGAGAGAACTGTCCGTATGGAGCGATCCATGGGCTCCAAGCAGAGAACAGCCCACAACAGAGATGGTGAGTGGGTGTGTGGTGCGCTTCATGTGTTGACCCGCTGTTGCCCCTTCCCTCCCCCCCCCCCGCTGTCATAACACTGTGACACGCTCAACTGGTTCCCCATTAATACTGGCATTATTGTTCTCAGCTGTCCCACAGACGTGGCCCACTTTCTTTTGCTGTGGTAGCATTTCAGTGATTTGTTACTTTATCTAAACCTTGATCTCGCTTGAATTAGAATTAATCAACAATCATTATCTTAAAGACTTATAACAATTTCTTCTGTTTAACATGATACTGGTACTTTACAGCTATCCTTTCAAACAAAGTGGTTTACTTACCTCTATAGAGCGCTAGGAGACTCATCCGTGTGTTTCATTTCCACTCTTGTCTTTAGCCTTCGCCTTCTGTTTCTTGTGACTTAAACCACTTTCACTTCCAGGTCTGCATTTAAACCAACCAGGCTCAAATGCATCACAGCCATGTTCCAAACAGTAGCAATCCTTGTTGTCTGTGTTTCCCCTCAAACACCAAAGAAGCACATGTGTTCCTCCTGACCCCTGAGGACGATGTGCACACATTACGCTGATTCAACAAAACTAAAGAACATCCCTCTTTTTCCTTCTCCTCAGTTAGACAGAGGCCTTGGTTAGCTATGTCCGTTTTAGGGACAAGGGTGGATTAACTATAAGGCTTCATTTCTGAGATTTCAGCCAATCCAAGAGCAAGCTAAGAGAGGCCATGAAACCTAGTTAGCCATTTCAAACCCCCTAAAGACCTGTTGGTGGTACACAATGTTAAGTATTAGCAATTTAGCATGTGTCAGTAAGTATGATTTTTAAAATGTTACAAGTAATTCTTTCACTTTTGTGTTTGTAGCTTGGTAACCAGGAAAATGTATCACGTATAAATTTGTCCTACAACAGGAACAGCTAGGTTAGTCTTTCTGGGACAGTTCAGTATTAACCTTTAATTGGTGATGTATTATGTACAGGTGGACGCTGCAGTCCATCATCTCAAGAAGGCCTGGCTCAAACTCAGCCTGGCACATATAAGCAGATCTGGTCCTATTAGCAGGGCCTTTGCGTAGCTTAGCCAGTGATCTTTACTTACACTGGAAGAGCCTGCAGTCAAAGGTGAGGGTGAAACACAGTCCAGCAGGAACCTGTGAAGAGAGACTGATTGACAGAAGGCTGCCAGGCGTGTGTGAAAGGCCTAAGGGTTTGTTGTGGAACTGAAGCTTTAATGTTGATGGACTGAAGCACATTTCAAATCCCATTGGTCATTTTCTATTCCTCAGACCATTAGATGTGGACTTAGTGGCCATCTGTGCACACTTGCCTGTCTCATCTGTGGATGTGTCACAAGTGTTTACACTGCGTCCAATTGGTCTCTGAGCAGAATAGCCAGTGTTTGACCTTGACTGAGAGCCTTTGACTGTGGTTCTTTTGTGCTTTGTAAAGAAACGATGAGGCCCAACGGGTCTGGTTATAGAATCTGAGTGAGTGCATTCAGAGTTGGATTTGCAGATAGAACCAAGCCATCGCTGGAAGCTGAATGAGGTTTTTTTTTTTGGTTGTTATTCAGTCTCTGAATAACCTGGAACCTTATGTTATGAGTACATGGATCAGTTATGCTCAGGTGGTTGGCTCTATCTTTTATTGGAAGGCGATATAACCTCAGGATTCTATAAGTAGCTCCACATTTAGAGGCTAATAAAAGCTATTGATTTTCTCTAGTTGTGACTGATCCCTCGGAGACATGGGACATATGGCCAGTCCAGCGTCTGTGTTTGTAGCCACAGATGTAGCTCACTTTAACACACATGAGGGACAGTCTTATAACTTCACACTTTCAGCAGGGCATCATTGCAATCAGATTGCAGGCAATTTGGCCTCGTAGATGTGGCCTTCTTTAATAATCTGCAGCTTACTGTGTCACCTAATCTTCTCTAACCCTTTTGTGCACCCTGCCCTGGTAATAGATAACGCTTAACCACCGAAGATCACATACTGACTTCCTCTTTTATGGACAGGGATTAAAATGTAAATCCTGCTCTATTACTCTCTTCAGCAGACTCTCCTTGGAAAGCAGCTTCTGTTCCAGGAGAGGGCTTACAGTGCAGTCTAGAAGTAGAGACACTCTTTATGTCGTCACGCTGATTATGTAAAACTGGTTTTCAAGTTATTAGTAATTTTCTTGAACTTACTGTTGTTAAATTATCTTAGAAATTATGTAAAACCAATATTTGTCAAATTAATTCAAAACTCCAGTACCCCCTGTAGTTCTCCATACTACCCCCAGGGGTAGTAATATTCCCATTTGAGAATTATCAATATACAATGTTGGTTCGATACTCAGTAGAAGATGAAGCAGGAGATAATCAATGGTGACAATTTTGCTAGCTGGAAGGCACCAACACCAGCTGAGCAGCACACTCTTTCTCTCCTCTTACGCTTAATGGCCCTCCCTTTGCTTTCTTATTCTCATGTCCCACCTCCTTCTTCCTCTACTCGTACACTAAAGTCTCCAATGGTGATTGAAAATTGAGTGCTCGCCCACTAAGGGATAAAAGAAAAGGGAAAAAGGGAGAAGAGAAAAAGCTGTGCGAAAATGCAGCTGAATGAAAACAAGTGAGTAAAAGGCGAGTGAAAAGTGAGGAAAAAAAAGACGCCCAGAAGAGACTTAAAGAAGTGGGCAAATCAACTGTGCTCCAGTGTGTAACATTTTTGAAAGGGGGCTATTTACTGTTTATAAAGAAAGACCAAATGTTTCAGTTTGAAATGGATTGGGGCTGAACAGAGAGCATATGCGGAGCTGTAGGAGGACATGAGAACAGCTCTGTACAGTCAGTACGACAGCTGCTCACATCACTTCACCTCCTTGCCCCGTAAATGTATTGTCTCTTTCTTCAAGCAGAATCAGAGTCTTTTCTCTAGATAGTAGTTTGAGTTTTTGTCTTCATGCTTGGCTGTTTCTGCTCTGCATCTTTGTGTGAAGCTCATGTGATTACCTTCTTGAGGGTGCTGACTCCAGACAGGAAAAGTAAACACATCTATCTCTGTGGCAGTATTGATTTTCAAAGTGTGAAGTTGGTAAGCAGGGAGTCGTAACCAGAACATTCCCCCGATTTACTTTCACCTCAATTAAAACCTACTCCTGTTTTCTAATTTATGCTGCTTGCAGGACACTATAATGACAAATAAAACACAAAGGAAAAAAAGACAAATTCAACTTCTCCTTTCAGGAAAAAAAAACATTTTTTGTTTTGAAATCTGTGTTTCAGTGGTCACCATCTTGTCGAGGTCCCATGCAGACCGCAACGTTTACCCGTCTGCAGGCGTGCTGTTCGTCCATGTTCTGGAGAGAGAGTACTTCAAAGGAGAGTTTCCTCCGTACCCAAAATCAGGTACAAGACGATCGCAATCACATCATCTGCCATTTGTTTAAATATGTTTTTATTATTTAGTAATGTTGATGTTCTAAATCATTTAAACATCAGTATAAGTAGTTGTGGGCAGTCTTTGTATGAATGCAGAAGTGCTTTGCCCATTCATCATTTTTCACAAGTAAAAAAAAAAAAAAAGCTTAACTGCCTTTGGCAACTCTGCCATCATTTGGCTAATGGGTCTGAGTGTGCATTACTGAATGTGTTGTTACTTCTAAAAGATGGTTGGTTGACTGCTCATAATACAGCTCTGCCTACAGGTGATGCCAGCAGCGACCCGATCACTTTCAACACTAACCTGATGGGCTACCCGGACAGGCCAGGCTGGCTGCGCTACATCCAGAGAACCCCGCACAGCGACGGGGTGCTCTATGGCTCACCCATGGGAGAACACGTCGGCAAAGCCACCGTCATAGAGGTGTGTGGTTGGAGCGTTTAATCAAACAGATAAGAGAAGGAAAACAAGGGGGGCTTCTGTGTTATAGAGAAAGACCCTTGACTCTGCTGTGAGTAAAAGTATTGAAAGAAATCAAAGCGTTAATCGTATATGATCCAGAAATCTCAGTCATTTATACTGAAGAAAATTGTGCGGTTACTCATTTGAATTGATTTTTCTTTGCACAGCTGATTTTTATGCATTTAGTAAAAGCATAATGCAATTTACGCTCTAACTCTTCAGACCTAAACTCTGTTATGCTTTTTTTTTTATCCTTTTATCTTTGTCCCCATAAGCTACTGTAGAAATTCTTTTCCCGAAAGGCTTAACGTTCCCAGCAGCACACATGTGCCTCTATATGGCGCCCGAGTCGGGTACAGAGCCTGTGTGGTGTTTCCAGCTCAGCCTGGTCCAGGAGGGGCTGCTGCCATATAAGCTGCACTGATCTGGGCTTACACTTTCACCCCTGTGTGTTTCAGATTACTGCCTATAACAGACGCACTTTCGAGACGGCACGGCACAACTTGGTCATAAACATCATGGCTACAGAAGGTAAGAGGCGCCAGTGGGAGGGCTTAGGGCAAACAGATCAGACTGTGCAACTTTCCTGATTAAATCCTCAGGACATTCAGCACTTTAATGGTGCGGTGGACTTGGCTGAGGAATGAGAACATCGCCATTGATTACTTTGTCAATCAATCATTTTGACAGAAAAAAACATTTTTGACTTAACTTGGGGTACAAATCCAACAGGCTCACAGTGCGATACACAAAAGGTTGCCCAGGATATCGATATGACAGCAATTCTGCGATAATTGATAAATTGCAAGACAAGGTAACGATACATCTCGATATCTGATTAACTGAAGAATATAAAGTGCCCTTAAAGGGAAAAGAGCAGGATTCATGTATTTATTTACTGCAAGTCGGTGTCAGTTTCAGCTCTCATCTGGCTTCATACTTTAACTTCTTTTCACTGCTGTCCGACATCATCTTCTTTCTTCTTCTTCTTTAATCCCACTGTCAGCTTCTTCTATGGTCAATTACAGTAACTTCCATTCAATTAACCCTCATTCATGTCATAAGCACCACTGTCACGCATCATGATGTAGCGACGTGATGAATCAAATTGGCGGGGAGATCTGTTAAAAACTAAAAACCCTCAACTTAAAAACAATTTTAAATTATCGATATTAGGCACCAGAGATTTGATTCTTGTATCATCAGAGTCAAGGTGAAGATATATGTCCTTATCAAAACTGTTTTGTTCATAATGTAAACAAATATCAATCAAGAATCAGCAAACAGTTATTCTACAGTCATGAATGTTTCATGATTTATTAAGTATCTTTGGTTGGCCATCCTAAGTCAGTTATATTTGATGACTTCTATGAACACCAAGTCCTTTATCTGTACAGTTCTAAGTTTTAAATGATTATGATACACGGGGAGTATTCCATCTGTCTTCATGCACGTTGCACACTGGCTTGTTGACCAGTCTCAGTACATGCAGTACAATATGAGATGAGTTGTTTCAATGCTCAGCAGATGTTTGCAGCGCTAATGTGACATCACTCTCCCTATGCTGTGATGTCATCTGCCATCTGGTCCCAGACGGAGGCCAAGTCATAACCGACACACCAGCTCCTGCTGGACAGACTGGTGAAATGGGTGTGAACTTTGCAGCAGAAATGAAAGAATTCATGATTTGGCCTCCTGTCTTCAGTCTCTGTCTGTTATCTTTTTCCCAATTTTCTCAAACTGTTATCCCTTTCTTTGTCCCTGTGCACAGAGTTTCCTCTGCCCTACCAGGCTGAGTTTTACATCAAAAACATGAACGTGGAGGAGATGCTGGCCAGTGAGGTGCTGGGGGACTTCCTGGGAGCGGTAAAGAACGTGTGGCAGCCTGAGCGTCTCAACGCCATCAACATCACCTCTGCGCTGGACCGAGGCGGCCGGGTTCCCCTGCCCATTAACAACCTTAAAGAAGGGTGAGGAACTCTAATGTTGTTACACTTAGTCTATGATAAGTATTGTCACGTTGAGATAACTCATACACAATAGCCATGAGGTTCAACATTCAAGATTCTTTACACGATCAGCCTCTTCACCAATCTTAATCAAACAAATAGCTCATATTTTCAGCCCACTCACTTCCTGCTGAAGTGTTATTTAATTGGTGCCCCGGGGATCCACAGCTCCATGTGAATTAGACGAGCACACTGGGTCCACAGCGCTGACAGACACTGTCAGTTGTTCAGAAGGGACCAGCCCACATAAACTGCCATAAGACATGCATCAAAGATTCATGCTGACGACTTGGAAGATGAAAGCGTCTCTAGAACACTCAATGGCGAAAAAAAGCTCTGACTGTCACCAGTCATAGCATAAACATGTAAAATGAGACTCAATCTTCTCCCCTCTCTCATGTGTTCCATTTCTCCACCTCTCTCCAGAGTGTACGTGATGGTTGGTGCTGATGTTCCTTTCTCGTCTTGCCTGCGCGAAGTGGAGAGTCCTCATAACCAGCTGCGCTGCAGTCAGGAGATGGAGCCTGTCATCAGCTGTGACAAGAAGTTCAGAGCTCAGTTTCACATTGATTGGTGTAAGATTTCTCTGGTAAGGATGGACTTTAAGAGATTTCCACAAATTGAAAACAGCAGTGTCCTTAAAGTTTAAATTGAAAACGCTTGCAGAGGGCCATCTGATTTTGCATTTTGACGTCTTTTCTTTAAAAACAGGAATCTAAGGAGGGACTATTTGGTGATAGAGATGAGCTTTTTCAGTAGCTTACTTTAAGGTCCTGTGCATTAATGGGGCTGGATATCAGTATTCAAGAAAGCGCAAGGAGCTATCCATTGTTCTGAACATTTCTCCACTTAATTATTTTATTGCCATTATTTAGCAAATTTGAGTAATAATTTATGCTCTATTTACACACCCGATAAATGTACAAATATGGGATAGGATATGCGGGCATGGGGAAGAGTGTATGTTTTTTTACCATTAGTACCATTGACCGTCATTTGTGTGGCACAGAATCATTTTCTCAGTGTCTGTTTGATTTTGAGTTAGTCTAAGTTGATCTAGGGACAAATGATCACTACAGGACATAAAGTAAGTAACTTACTCTCCTCGTTTTATAAGTGACAATCATATATGATGAAAATGATCCCACACTTTTTGGATTCCAAAGGAACTTCAAGGCAAAAGGAATCTAGTACAGGACTCTTCCATTAGCAATGTTACAAACTTCCAATGAATAAATGTGTTTAACTTCAATCACATCTCTGACACATGTTGCGGTTTACACAACCTACTGTTTCATTCACAGAAGCTGAGTTAAGTTCTACTTGTTCCTCTAGGTCGACATCAACAAAGTGGTCCCGGTGTATGTTTCCCGCCCTGACCCCGGCACAGGGATCCTGCCTGAGTTTGCACCGTACGACCCCCCCTCTGAGTCTCTGAAGAGCAGGGACTACTTTTCAGACTTCCTCATCACGCTGGCTGTTCCCTCCGCTGTGGCACTAGTCCTCTTTTTCATCCTCGGCTACACTATGTGCTGCAGACGAGAAGGGGTGTAAGTTTGCTCGGTCTCTTATTTTTATACGAACATTGCACCAAAACAGCCGAACGAACATAGAGAAGCTGTTACTGAAGTTTATGAGAATCAAATGGAAGATGGATAGTGCAGCATACATAGATGAGAGCAATAATCTGGACTTGGATTGCAGCTTGTCATGACCATCCAGTTGTTTGTTCCATTCTTATTAAGTTCCCCATGAATACCTGTCATTTATTTGTTGTTGATGGCATCATGAACATCTTGTTGTTTTGAAGCACAGCCGTGGAATCAATGGACAGACGTCCCCCCATTTATTCGTTTATCATTCTCCATCATTTACGGGCTGGGAGAGACATGCCCCCTCATTCACTCCATGTCCCACATCCGATCACCATACCTGCCTTTACCCATCAATCCACCTGTGTGTCGATGTGTTTAACTATTAATATTAGTATTTAATTCATCCATTTTGTTTTGTTCCTAGGGAAAAAAGAAACATGCAAACACCAGAGTAAGTGTTTTACCTCTCCTGCTGTGTTTCGCTTTATTTTGGCTCTGTTTCTGCCCCCTCCTCTCTCTCTTTGTTTGCAGTTTTGTCATCTTTGTTGTTACAGCTTTCTCATTATCATTCGCTCATCTGTGTGTTGACATCTTTTCATCCAGTGGGCTGCTCAAAAAATTAAACGGCCAGATGTAGGTCTTTAACGATGCTGTAGAACAAACAGATAAATCTTTGGACTTAAGAACATGTCTTGCATCATAAGTCAGATGAGCTGCAGTGTTAGGTAAGGGTGGATGATATATTTCTGTCTTGCATGCATAAGCTGAGTGCAGAACTCACCATTCTGGATACAAATGATCCCAATGATTGCTTATGTAAATATTTGAAATATGTTTCAGTTAAAGAAAGTATTACATACGGGATGAGACAAATGAACCCTACAAACCACGACAACAACACAAGCTCACACATATTTAACCTTACTGTCTCTCCCCTCTCCAGCATCCAGCTGGTTCACCACAGCTCCATCCAGAAGTCCACCAAGGAGCTGCGTAGCATGTCTAAGAACCGGGAGATCTCCTGGCCCCTCTCTACTCTGCCTGTCTTCAACCCAGTCAGCGGGGAGGTGGTGCCACCAATCCACCCTGACAACTACGAGACGACCAGCATGCCTCTCATGCAGACACAGACGTGAGTTGGGAAAACTTTGGACTATGATTTGAAGCCATGTGTTCAATATTTTCTGCTTTGACTGCTTTGTTTTTTTGTCAGGCCACAAATGACCACATTTGGATAAGAGGGTGCTATGATGATTTATTTTATATTGAGAAATCATCTAATTTTCAGAGTTCAATTCAAACAAAGAAAATCTAAGAAAAGAATAAATGATAAGTTACCATCCGTCCCTTGTTGTTAGCCGGCTACAGGCCAAAAAAACAAGCGCAGCAAGATGTGGTCAAACGGGGGCGGTGAGGTCATAGGACTCAGCGTTGAACTGTTGTGCCCTAGTTTGGAGGTGGTGATAGTAGTGGGCTAAAATGGCTGTCTTCAATGTGTCATAATTGTTGACATCTGAGAGGGAAAGGTTGGTACATGCCTTTTTAGGCAGTATACCGTCCACTATGCCTTAGGCCACTGCCCTCTCTCTACTGTTCTCTCAAACACTTCAAGGTAGGTCTCAATATAATTTTCAAGTCTGTTTAGTAAGCATCTTGCTGGGTTTTGTAGACTTCTCTGGATTTACCAAATGCCGGGCTGAAGACTCCGGGCCTGCTGGGTTTGAATTTGAATAAGCCAGGCCAGTGCCTGGCTTCCCGCTGGCCATAAAAAGAATGCAGGTTTAGGAATCAGCTGTATCCGCCGATTTTTGCTTACGAGTACAAGGAATTTGACTTTGACAAACTGTGCTCTCCATGTACAAAAGTACAACATTAAATATTCATATCAATGAAAAAACAGATAAACAAAGACATGTATACATGACCAAATAGGACAATAGTGCAGTGGTGATGAGTGCAAAAGATGTTGAAACAAACATGATAATAAATTATTTAAGGGTTCATTTGTATCACTTTTAAACCCAATAGGCTACATTTACTTTTCTAAACAGTCTTTTGGTTGGGTGGAGGAAAGTCACACAGCATGTTAGATAATAAGCAGACTGTCACACAGCATTGGTGCTCACATGAAATGTACTCATGTACCCATGCTCATTAGTAGGCATTCAGATGTATGGCTTAAAGTGGAAATATAAGTCGTAACAATACCATTATTGTTTAATCTTGTATTAAGAGCTTCTAACCGTGCCATGTTTACAGCTAAAGCTATATGTGAGCACGTCTGACCTTGGCAAAACACATCCACAGCTTAAGAGACTCAAGCTGTCCCATGATTTTTCTAATGGGCTTGAAACTCGGAAAAATGTGCTAATACAACACACTTTCACATGACACTAAAGGCTCTTGCAGTTTACCGTAGTATCACTGTTTATAATTCCAGGAATCTGCAAAACCAGATTACGATACCACAGCAACGGCCATCAGGTGAGTGTTTGCTTTTTCCTTTCAATAGTAGTCTGGCAGTCTGCCTTTATGTGGCTGTTTCAATGAACAAATAATTAAATAACGTATAAAGATGCAGCTTTGTGCATGCCTTTATTTAAGACAGACATGCCACATTCTTGTTGTTCTGTCATCCTACATTAAATAAGCTGACTAAACAGACAATAATACTTCATAAGAACTGAGTCCTCCTCTTCCTGCAGCAGTGAAAATAAAAACTTCTACACTTATTCATCTGGCTGAAGATGATTGAGAGTGCTATAGCTTTGCAAAGCATGAGAGCATTACTTCTTGTCTAGTCTGTCTCAAACCTCTGCAATCCTGGTGCCGGGTGTGTGAGCGCCCCCCTGTGTGCATGGTGTTCACCTGCATGATAGTTCCAACAATAACCCGCTGCTCTCTCTGTTCACTGCTAACAAAGGAGAGAATTATGTCATGTCGACATTTCGAAGACTGGAGGTAGGTGCTGCAGTCTGTTAGTTAATAAAGATTTGAAGTAATTCCAGCTCCTACCTGTCTTAAATGTTAACAAGGAGCGTAAGGACTTGAATATGAGAACTTTGCATTTATGCTTTATATTTGTTTATTTTTCAGGTAAATGGTATTCCTGAGGAAAGAAAGGTGGCTGAAGCGCTGAATTTGTGACCAGAAACCAGTGTTAAAGCCCTCTTCAATTCCATATCTCTATAGTTTTTTCTAACAATTGTGCCAATCTGCATGCCTGAAGTGTTTGATCATTTACCGTCCATGTGCACTTACACCTTGAAGAGTGAGAGTGAACAAGAATAAGAAAAAGAGCCTAGCTGACTATAGAGTATTTTTTAAATATATGGGTACATTTTAAAATTATGTTAGTATTTCTACTTGCTTTGCACAATGGACCTCTTAGAGGAAAAGGGAATTTTACAGGGAAATGGTTTGTTGTATGTTATTAATTATATGTAATTTGACATGATAAATTCTTTCAAAAATGATTTGGATTTGTTTTTGTTTTTTTGTCAATAAGCGAGTCTAGCAAAAACTGAATGACATGAAAGGTGTTTTTTTTTTCCACAAAAGATGCAAAAGAAGCTTGTTTTATGAAGGTATTATTAACAATGTACAACAGAATAAAAGGCATTTATAAATAACATGGATACATTTCACATTTTTAAGACATCACAAAGATTTACATGTAAAATATTTCAAATAGGCCCTGCACAGGGGTATAAATAGTTGTTGCTTTTACATGACCAAAAAGACTTGTTAAGGCCTGAAACAGTTAGCAAATGTATAGCTGTTTGAGCACTAACAGAATATCAGTAAACTGAATATCAATGGCGATATCTTTCTCATTTACATGATGAGGTGATGTCAGATTACAGAAATCACAAATTGACTTGGCTTTTACTCAGTTTGAAAACATATCCACACAAAGTCAGATAAATGACAGGAAAAGCTAAAGACAATTTTTCTACTTCAAAAGTTTTCTGTTTTGTTTAAAGAAAACCCATTTTAAAAAAAAGAAAACCAAATCTATTGACATATCAATCTTTTACAACCCCATAGTAGATGCAATACGCTACTTAAATTCATATGCAAAACATCGTGTTACTTTGACTGTTTTTCTAACTGCCAAATGACCTTGACAAAATCAGTTTTGATATCAATAAAAAAATGTTCCACAGTCCAGAAATGGTCTGCAACAATATCATGTTAAACATTGTATCCCACCACAAAGATGAAAAAAATGCAGGTCTTTCAGTCAAGGTGCTTATCTCTCTTAAATGTCTGTAAATATATCTGGGTAGAATAAACATCACCCATTTGCCAACTGACAAAATGTACATTTTGCTTTAAGCCACAGTAACATGTTTTCTCAGGTGTGTCAGTGCATTTCTTTCAATGTCGATGTGGCTCTGATGCAAGGTGGCAAACGGACAGAGGGTTGTGATCCCGGCTTAAATCACAGGCATGACACCGTACATCTGAACATGTATTATGTGCAAAAGCCACAGAAAAGCTGTAAAAGAATGACTTGTTCACCCGCAGAATGAAAGCTCCACTGGCTCTGTAATAAATGTAGTTGTTAGTTCTATTGTAGAATTGCATGTGCATTTCCCACCACCTGTGAGGCCTGTTTTTTTTTTTTTAATAGCAAAGGGAAGTTAGAAGTTTAAAACGCTGCAGAAGCTTTGCTGTATAAAATAAAGTCTTGCACTCTGTCATACAAATATACATATACTATGCAGTGGGCTAACAGGACAGACAGGAGTCGAACTGTAAAGGCTCAATCTCTGCAATGCGTCTCTGAGGCAGGTCATCATCTATGAGATGCTGGGATGGGTACAAAACAATGCAATGCTTCCTTCACAGACAGTAGCCATAAGCCCAATCGTACAAAACAAAGCCGGAAAAAAATAACTGTATAAAATATAAGCTTAATTTAAATCATTAAATACTGTACATATCCAAAGAATTTCAAAGCTACAGCAGGTGACCCCCATACCGTTCAGCAAAAGGCAAACATTTCGAAAAGTACTCACAGAAACATTAGCAAAAATGTGGGAGAATCCAACAATTGCACCCCAACTTACTTTCTTGTTTTTTTTTTTTTCTGATCACCCAAGCCCAGTTGTTGGTCCATGTTTTGCATATTTAGATATCTAACACTTTAAAAGTCACCAGAAATGCTGTACAAAATGAGTTTTAAAATTAAATGCAGCACACCAGTATAGTTCCTGTAGATATCTGAATATGTAGTTTATGGATCCACCTGAGTGAAAGTGCCTTCAGCAGCTACTGCCTTGCGGACGGAGAGTGTGCCTACTGATCCCTCCCAGAGTGGGAAAATGACAGACAGTACTGTATGAGACAATATAAACTTTGTTAGTGTGTTTGGCTATATAGAGGCAGATATTCACACAGTAAGCATGTGGTTTTAAAATGAGAGGATCTCTTTAAGTTCAGAACCCAACATCTTCAAATTATTTCTTTGCTTTTTTGTTGAATCCACAGGATGTAAGCATTTTTTTTCCTCTCTTGGTATATGCCCGGTAAGGAGAAGCCTCCCCGGTAAGGAGAAGCCTCCCCTTTATTCTAGCATTTGTATTTTCTTCAGTGTGCGACTTTCACAGCAGTCAAACGGTAAAGACTCAACACAGGCCACCAGAGAGACATTGTTCTTCCACAACATGACTGAGGATGTCTCCTGGAGTCACCAGCTCGTCAAACACAGAGTCTGCTCCTGGTTTGAATCTGGTCTGGAACTCAGCAGGGGCTTGGAACTCTTCTGTGCCCCCCTACCCCACCCCTCAACCCAACCCAACCCAACCCAACCCACCCAACCACATGTGTCCATCAGACTCAAAGTTTGGGCTGGCTGCCTCTAGCTACTAGCAGTACTACTAGAGTGCAGAGCCCCATGGCCCCCAGCCTCTTCAGCAGAGCCACGTTGTCTTTGGGGATGACCACCTGGGCCAGGTCGTTGGTTATGGTGGAGATCTCGTGAGCCACACACACAAAGATGAAGGTGCTGACCATGATGTTGAGTGAAGGATTACCGGGGATCAGGACTAAAACTCCCTTGGTGTCTGCAGCCAGCCAGATGTGGTACTGGCATATGAACAGCTGGGGGAGACAAAGAAAAACATTTCTGATGCTGTTGTGGTGTAACGTGTGCCGATCATAGACAGTATGAAACATGAACAGTCTCAGTGAGGTCACCCATTGGTTTCTGAAGAGGCAATTAAAGCCTGATGATGGCAGTCGGTGTATTGAAAATGTTTTGATCAATCTAGAAAAGGGCAAACAACTACAACATGCCCACCTGTCAGTCAATAACTCCTTTCCCTAATTATGCAAATGTAAGCTTAACTCCTCTTCTAAATATCAAAACTAATGACTTGAAGTATTTCAACTCCCACAGTTCTAATCAATTAAAAGAAAAAACCTAGCCATTAAGACGAAAAACGTTTTTGGTATCAGGTTGTAATCATGTTTATTTGTGATGTAAAACCGGGCATGTTAACACTGGACAACGAGAGGTTTCCTTGGCTTTTGGAGCCAGCTTCAAGTAGACTCTCAAAGAACTGCGTGTTTTACCCTAAACTTCATTTTTCACCGCTGTAGGTTGCTGCTTTGTGCATATTCCTTTTAAGTGGCGCAACAGAACATCACATACAGAGCTGTAAAGATTACGGTAGGTCTAGCTTTTTTTTTTTTAAAGTTCATAGTTCGTCTCTATCCTGTTATTTAATCACTAGTCCCACCTCATTATATTGCCTCATCAAAGACATTTTTTATGGCTCATTTTTATTACTAGATCACCTTGGCAAGGCCTTTTAATGGCTATGTAATTCAACTCCTTTACTTTATTGTTCTCAGTGAACTAACAGGTCTGCTTACCTCAAGGGAGATCTTTCCAAACCATGCAAAGAATGAGCTGTAAACAGAGCGGGCGTAGCCGGGAATATTTCTGATGAGAATAAAGGCCAAAATCTGTAGGGAGAGAGAGAGAGAGAGAGAGACATTTCTAAGAGTCAAAGCATGAAGACACAGTGGAGAAACTAACAATCTAATGGGGGCTGGAAAATTAGTCTATCCTGGTCAAAATAAATAAATATATGTTGTTAATGACCATAATGAGGCAACTCCCTGGTTGTGACTCCTTATCTTGTCATGTGATTAGTACAGTTTGAGGACAAAGAAAAGTACACCAAAGACTCAGCTAGGCAATTACCTCCACATTTTTCAGATTGAGATCAAGAAAAGTCAAAGTAAGAGAACTCTTAGATGTATCTGTTTTACTAGAGGACAAGATATTAAAAGAAAGTTGTACCTGGACCACAGAGATGTACGGATGCATCTCATTGCATTCCGTTTTGGTTTTGCAGCCGCTCGCCCATATTGAGTAAGTCTAGAACGACGAGGGGAAAAGAAGTAGATGGGTAACAGGATGAAATCCACACTTTGGGTTGACTTTGTTTAAAAACATGACTCTCATGTAAAACCCAGAGCTGAAGTTGTTATGTGGCAAGGCAGCTGCCAGGTGTGGCCGGTTATGTATTGTAAGTATTCACCCTGCCAGAAAATCAGTTGGCCTAAGGTGCGGTTTTATCATCTTTCATAACTCAAATAAGGATGAGCTAGTAAACAACCTGAACAGACTTGCAATATAATGTTGACATTTTAAAGTAAAAAAAAAAGTAGTAAACATGACAGTTAAAAGGTGTTATGTTAACAATGATCTTAAGTTCAAAAGCTTTAACTGCAGTATTAAGACTGATCAAAACAAGTATGACGAGGCTTACTATGAAGAAGACGACAGACAGGAAGAGAAGCAGGTTGGAAATCTTGGCAGAGAAGAGAGCCTCGCCTTTGCCCTCTGCTAGCACCTGGCACTTCTGCAGCACCAGATAGATGAAGGCGAATAACATGCCATGGATCACCGCCTGCAAGAGAACATCTACACGTTAAAACTACTTCATGAAGTTTGGAACCTGTTTCTTCACTTCAATGCCTCCTATCATGTCTCTCATGAGTTGGATTTCTGTTTTTGTAGCAAAACACATTAGACTTACAAATCTGTCCAGCTTCCACCTGAACCACCACTCGTGGATGCTCCCGTTCAGCTCAAACAGATAGGAGATGGGCCACACAGAGAAAATACGCTCAAAGAAGCCCTGTAGTCACAACAGCAAAACATCCATATCACATTAAAAAGGAACTAAAAATTAGAAAGGCAGATTGGAGTAGCTTCAATAGCATAGATGTTATCGAAACAGGGACTGGAGAAATGGTACATTTTAAGCCAATTTTTTTTTTCTTTTTCAGGCTTCTACGCCTTTATAAGAGAGAGGACAGTGGATGCCGTCTCAGGGTCAAACCCAGTGTGCCTGCTTCGAGGGCTATAATCTCCCATACATTTTTTACAACATGTCACACACAGAATATTGTAACTGGAAAAATTCATATATTTTTAATTCACCCACCTGTGAAAACGCAAAGAAGCAGATGAACAGCAGGAGGCACAACAACTTTGCCAAGACGCCGAGGTGCCACATGCCACTATCTGCTCAGAAAACAAGAAAGTCATTGTTGTAAAATATTTTTCTGTTCACATTCATGTTTTAGAACTATAAAAATACCGATGGGACACAAGTAAGCTGAACAAATGAAGTGATTCATTTTATAGTTTGAATCAATTGGGACACCTACTGTTTGCTTTCTTCTGAAGGATCTGAGGCCACATGGCGAGCGATGCGTAGATGACGACAAACCAGAAGGTGACCAGTGGAACAAAGTAATAGGACTGGTAAGGTTTGTCCATGACAAGACACAGCACCACGACCAGGAAGTTTAGACGGAAAATGACCTGCATTGGGAATGAATATGAAATAATTAGACAATTACACACCAGGAATGTCAAAGCTGAATACATGTATTTGTAATTTGTTTAATAATATGATGGTTTCTGGCTTAGGTGCTAAAATATTATGAGCATTATTATCAATAGGACTAATTACATTAGTTGATGGCAGAGTAATGAACTACTGTGAAATCCTAGATCATTTGTAACCGGCTGTATCCTCACCTGGCAGACTCTATAGAGTCCAAAGTCTCCTTTGAGCCAGAAAAATGAAAAGTGTCCATAGCCAGTCTGAAAGAGGTATGCAGCCACCAGCACACGCACGTGCATGTAAACTGGTATAAACTGAGAGACAGAAATAACAAGATTTAGGATTGACAATGTCTGTATTCACTTCATCTGAGCAGGTTACTCTCACATGGACACGTCCAAGAATTCTTGAACACTTACAGCACTGGCTCCAGATATATGATATATCAGGATGACCAACTGCATCCAGCCTTTCCACTCATCGGTTTGCTCTCGGTTGAGTAATTTGGTCTGTTGGAAAGAGAGAAACACATAGTACTCAATTTACAAACGTTACCTACACTTTGATCACATTTACAAACAGTAAGGTTTTTTTTGCGGAGTTATTCAACTGTATGTTCCCTACTTCACTACTTCCCTACTTCATAAAACTCGTCGATGCTTTTAGGGGAACTAGACTTTATCATGTCAACTGCAACATTTTGAACAGTTAGGAACAGATATAGACATTAATCAATAAACTAAACTAGTCAAAGTCCCCTTGCATCCCAACTTCAAACTACATCCAAATATAGAGAGGTCTATGAATTTGTGAATGAGTGGAAAATAATACCAGACAAACTTCTCCTTTCTTAACACCAAGTTCAAAAGTACTGAACTGAATCTCACCTCTTTACTGTTCTCATTGTAGAACATGCCCAGGACAAATATATAGATGAGAGGGATGAAGAACGCAGAGTGTGTGTAGTACTTCTGTTCTTTCATAAACACATCGGCTCTGTCACAGAGGTAAAAATAGGCCATGATGATGCCCATCCTGCAGAGGGCCTGGAAAGGTGCCTTTGGACCCGGGGGGGCAGCTGCAGATGCAGGCTTCTTCTCTTCCAGGCTCTCCACATCATGGGGCACCGCTCTGCGGTGTCGGTTGGAGCCAAGGAAGTGGAGGACCACGTAGACCACGGCAGAGCCCAGGAAGAAACATGCTGACAGCTTCTGAAGGAGGTTTGGGGGTGAAAGCGTCTGGCAGCAGGAGCCATCAATGGGCTTGAGCATTTTGTTGCACACAGAGTTCATGAGGACCATAGCTCCCTGAAAAGAGGATCACAGGGTGGGTGAAAAATATGACAGAAATAAGAGGTAGTGTATGATGTGCCAAGGGGCCGTGCAATACGTCAATATGTCACAGCTGTAGGAAGGTTTGTCACACCATTGGAGTGTTTTATCTAATGATTGAAACATAATCTTCCTGCCTACCACATTCATGGTGCCCTCTGGTAGGTGCAAGCCATCTTCTGATTGGTCGATGGTCTCGAGGGCAGCCTGGCGGGACGCAGCAAACAGCTTGACTCGGGACCTGCCGTTTCGCTTGCTGCCATTGAGAATGTCTTCTGCTGCTTCATTGTATAGAGCCAGCTGCTGGTTGGTGATCATTTTCCTGCTGTCACTCAACACCTCCTCATTCACAGGGTCTACGGGACAGAAACATGATAGTGCATTATGCAGTGTTTACAGACAGAGAGGCTTAGTCTACAGGGTGTGTATGAGATGTGGATATTATTGCATGAGATACACTTCACTAAAGATGTTTGCCAAATATCAATATAAACAACACAAAAAGGAAATTGGGATTGAATATTGATCTAAATGTCTTTTTTTATATATATATATATATTTTGCTTGTTTGCTGATGAACATGCATCAAAGTTTAGCTTCCACGGAGCAAAAATATGGAGATGTGACATACTGTAGGTAATCATGAGCAACCAAAACATACAGTAAGGTAACTTTAATTTGTGTTTGATGGTGGGAATTTACTTGGAGTGTGTGAACATTTTGGAATGAATGCCTTGAAGTATCCAAGTTGTTCAATCTGTAATCCCTTTTGACATGAAAGCAGTGATCACGAGAGATTACGCCCTCTTGAAAAGGGAACAGGCAGTGACACTACACATTCAAAGCAGGCAGCTAAACTCACCTTGCACGACCCAGTAGACCTCTACATGCTCAGCCAGTTTCTCCAGGTGCACAGCGATGCCCGTCAGGTTCACTTTGTACTGCTGCAAGCCCTCGCTGCTGCCACTGTGATACTTGATGGACCACTGTGGTAAATGGATTCATAGATGGTATTAGCTTCAACTTGAGCAACGTCCTTATCGTTTACTTTTTTTTTTTTAATGTGCAAACATTGCTAACCAGTAAGTAATAGAGCTTACTGTGGCAGCTCCAATGACGACAACATCTGGCTTTACTGACGCTTCCTACAACACGAGGGAAGTTGCAAATAGAAAATGAAATCCTTTGTGTACACATGACAACTTCAAGTTTATACAACATCCTGGATAAACAATGCTCCCTACTAACAGAACTCAACATTTTTACTCACGTGCGTCCATGCCATCAAGCGCTCTTTCATGGAATTATTTGCCTCTGGATACCACAGGAAGTCCTGCGCACAAAGACGAGATGTTTATATCTTCTATCAACAGTTTTCACAGACCGAGAACGGGAGATAAAAACACATCCAGAAATAACTTACCACATTAACAGAGTTAGACTCATCTTCAAAAGGAATGTCCTCGTGCTTCAGACATAACGTACATGGGGACAGACAGAGAGAAAGCCTGTTAGGAATATAGTCTCTCCGCTATCCGACCAAAATTAGCAACAGCTGCTGCATAATTTCAATGCATCGCAGCGCTGCATTTTTTCTTGATGTCATTGTTGTCTGAACACCTATTTAACGTTATCTAGACAACTAGTAGGGAAAAGGGCTTTATCTCACATTAGGGCTGCAGGTTGTCATTTTGCTAAGTCATTTGTACTGGGTTTTATCATGCTGAGAAGCAACAGAACTGTTTTCAGTTTTTTTCCCAGGCAGAAAAGATTTGAAAAAAATCAACTGAAGAAGCGTATATGAGCTCTTTCAAACATGCCTTGTTGAACCTTGAATAGATCAGTAAGAAAATACCAGCTGGATTCATACTGTATGATGTGATAGGGTATTTTCAAATGTATAAAGACAGATTGTTAGAACAAACTTAAACAAGATACATTTGGGTTACAGATAGAACATTTGAGTGTAGTGGAAAAAAAGAGCAATGTCAGACAGACTGCACTTTATCATTTTCAGAGTCACCTCACATCTGTAGCTCTTTTTGCAGTGCTGAAAATTGACAGAGAAAAGCCCTTGATTTACATGGTGCAGTTTCTCATGATTACCTTGATTCCACCTGCTCTTTGCTCTGGATCAACAATTTTGATGAAGGAGTAAAATAGCTGCCTTATTCTTGAATCACCAAGAAAGGCCACCCGCTTTTCAGCGAGGCAGGTTTTGGCTTCACTGTAAGACAGAAACTGTAGTGAGGAATCTGAACACCATAAATCCTAAGAACTGCAGATAACAATCATTTCTGTACTGCGTGATTTTTTAAATCTCTTAATAAAAATCATATCTTCATAAACTAAGTCAGTCTATAAGATAGTGTCTTGTCAAATGGTTTTTCAGACATGCACCTCTCTATTACACACTTGGATCTTTGTCTAAAACATGCTGTACACTCAGTAACATTGACGAGTTAGTGTAACTCACGTGCTTTTGTATTTGTGCATCATGCAGCCATAGGGCTGCCATACATTCTCCCCCAAGTAGCGTCCTCTTGACAGCAGCCATTCACATGAGTCTCCGCCTGAGGACAAGAGAGAACCTACCCGTAAAACAAAACAAGAAAAACCTCTGCCCTGCATTTCACTCATGTTTCTCTGACTGTGACTGAAACTTACTGTCTCAATAGTGCCCTGTCCTTTCATTCAGTGCATTCAAAGGACTTGTATACAATACTCGGCTAGAGGCCACACTATAACATACAGCCATCAGTAATTTAGCTCAACCATAAACCTCTCCAGCTATTCATTTGTGTGCAGGATGAATGGGACCATCAGCAACTGAGTAAATCTATAGTAACTGGGGAATATGAAGGGTCTGCTGGCTAACAGGAGATGTGGGCATTTAGTGTCATCGTGAGCAAAAGCAGCTGCTCTCAGTGTGAACACAGAGGTCTCTGGCTCCAGTGTCCACTCTATGCAGTCCAGCTGGGAGGTGGATGGATGTCTGCCATGCTAATATTTCTCTGTGGTCCGACTTAAACATTGAGGAATCGCTGCCAAATCAAGACATAAGCCTAAACCTTTCCCACCTGATAATGAGTGTCAAGTATTTATCTTTACAATGTCAAATCCACAGACTGGAGCAGGCGGCTCACAATAAGGCTTTCATTAGCTGAAGTTTGTGAGTTGTTAGCGGTGCGGTTTTTAGACAAGCTGACTTGGTACTGTAGGAATAACTAGTCCTCTTAAAACACTAAACCTCGTCAAGTCAATTGTTATCTATATGAACCTACATGCAGTGTCTCCAGCAGTAATCAAGCGTGCCCTGACAACAGCAAACACAGCTCAACGAGTTAGCTTTATCAGGCTAAGCTAGCAAGTCAAAGCCGATTTTTAGTTCGTGCAGTTTAATAACTCGCCTAAACTAAATGCAGTCTATCATCACAAGCTTATGCATGCACTGTCAAATGTGTGTGAGCGGCATGTCTCACCCTTTTAACGCAACACCAGTTAATGCACCCGCAAATATAAGCGCTCAGACACTAAACCCTTGCTAGGTAGCGTTAGCCATGCTGGAGTGTTTCACAGATTGTAGCTCGCATAAACAGGATGACACTTACCTCCATGATACCGCGAAACTGTGTGAAACACGACGAGTAGAGCGACGAGCACCAGCGATATTAGTTTGGCATTTTTAATGGTGAAATGTTGATTTATTTCGCGTTTGCCCAGGCTATAGGCCAGGACCGCCATCTTTGCTCCTCCATGACAACAAGCACCTGTGCAGCACTGAAGCGACGGCGCTGCTCCGGCTGGACGGTCTGCCTCTGCAGCCTCATGCGACACCGCCTTCTGCTCCATCACTGAAGCAGGTGCAGTCTGGACCGGAGAAGACAACCTAAAATGACACAGCACACAGTAAAGTGATTTACGAGTTTGTCAGGGGAGAACAGGTAAGTTATCGGACCTTAAATAACTTCTTTTTCTTTTTTTCAAGTTGCCAAACCTGTTTCACGAAGGCGTGGTTATCTCCGTATGTAGTTACACATTTACTGTGAGGTGTGACTGACATTTAGCCCCCGGAGTCGTCATTGTGTTGAACTTTAATTATGCAAAACTATGTCTAAAGTCAGAGAGCTTGAATGCAGTTTTCCTCGTTTTGTATGATTGTTGGCCTTTATGTGACATAGGCGTATTCTTAAAATATTCGAGGGAGTGTACCTGCAGACATACTTCCTATTGATAACCAGCTTTGTGTGGTATGGTATTCGTATGCAGTATCTTTCTTGAGCTCCTTTAAGAGTAGGTTAAAAAAAACAACACCTGTGTATGCTATGTTGTAGCCTGGGAAAGTGTCATATTCATATATCAAGATCGTCATATTCACAAACTCAGAGCAAATATGTGTGGGAAACTACGGAAGCGCATTGCATTCACCAAAGAAGAAAAACAATTAGACCCATTATCTCGTAATTACGAGATCCTGTCTGGTAATAACGAGTGTGAGAAAGCTGTAGCTTTCCTGCTTAACTATGCTGGATCTTATTGTGTAGAACTCGCTGCAGGTGATCGGTAAGAACCACACGTCTTTAATTCCACTTTGTTTATTCGTTACCACCACCACAGCCGCATAAATCCTGTTCTCTGATGAATCAGTGGTTCTGCATAAAGTATACACAAAACAGGCAAGTATAAACAGACTTCTTCACAAACAGATACAGTTCACAGCAAAGACATTGTATGACAGGCTTCTGAGCATATCGAAATAGCTTATTCATTTACATCAGTAAGGCTGCACTGCCCTCTACTGGACACAATTCACAGTGACTTAATGCCATGTGCATGTCCTGCTAATTAACGAACAGATATGGCTACAATGCCGCCATTCAGCATATCTCCTTATCAAAAACGTCACCTAATAATCAATAACTGAACTACAGTATATTGCCACAGTCACACAGAACACATGTATTCTCATCTTTGACGAAGATTATACAGTTAGCTGCTAATACATAACCAGTGAGCCAAAACAAACCTGTGCTCCATTAGCTTAACAGGCAAAATATATGAAAAAAGTGAAAGTGAAAGCTAAAGAGGAAAAACACTGGCAAAGACGTCCACCAGAGGGCGCCTTTTTCACAACGAGATCAGGATCTCATAATTACGAGATAATGGGTCAAATGTGTTTTTTCTTCGGTTAATGCAATGCGCTTCCGTAGAAAACACAGTGACATGATCACCTCTGTGATCAAGAGATCTGATTGGTCAGTGGGCGGAGTTTCAGGTTGTCTAATCTTATCCCCAAATTCGGCAAAAGTTAGCCTCAGGTGATCTTACCAGGTAAGAAGTGAAACACATTTGTAGTCGTTAAAATTAGTTTACAGTCAAGTTACCTCTATAGGATACCCGAACCTGATATACCTGCTTCGGCAGTAATACAGGCTTTGCTCTGTAGGCTACATGACTGCTGCACTGTCACTAACTGGTATTTAGGCTACTGTGGCTTCTTTTGACAGAAAGTGTGCCACATCACTCTGTACTCAGCTTTCTCATTGTTTTCCTACTCTTCTTTACTTTTTTGTTGCACCTGGGTGAGATAGAAAGTTTGAAACTAGGCCCTACGTCTTACAATGCTCTCAGAAACATCACCAGTGATATATCCGGGGGTCACAGGGTTTTACGGGTCTCGAAACATCAGACACCCGGGCGACCCAGCCGTGCTAAGACCTCGGCTTGTCTCTGAGTTGATTTCCTTCACAGCTCGCCCTCTCCTCAACCACAGCCACCTCGAGGCCCTCTCTGCTGCCTGTGCTGTGTATGATGACCTGCCTCTTCTGGACTTCTGCGATGCCCATGAGATGGTATGTTCTGCAGAGGGACCTGCCAGTAAACCCTATGCAGACACCATATCCTCCACACTTGTCTGTGGCAGTCTTTGACCAAATCTGTGCATCTGGCCTTCTTCCTCTCCGTGGCCTCCTCCAGCCGGTCTTTTCGGGAACTGTAAGCTCCAGAATTACCACCTGTCTTGATGTTCTTGAAATCAGAACTAAGTCTGGTATGAGCTTGATGACTGTAACATACTTTCACATTGTTTGTATTATTATTACATTATTTGAGCTGGAGGCGAAAGGTTGTTGTCTTTTCTTGTTATGGTAATGAACAGGCGATCTTATTACCACTGTCGAGCTCATAAATATTTCTATTTTTAATTAAAACGATTCAATTGTCAATTAGCATGATTTTTAAAGTGATAGATCACTAAGAGATATACTTTCCTTTATCTGATTCATATTTTTTACACTGGGTAGATTACAAAAAGATGTCCACCATAAGACCCTACAGCTGCCCCAAAGGCCTCAATGTGTACATTTTCATTGTGTGTAATCTTATTTATTGCAATTTTGTTCTAAAATGTGTTTCAACGGAGGAAGGTGCTGCATTATGACCTATTATTTGTGGTCCTTCCTTAAGACTAAAGGTACCTGCAATGCCTGGTGTACACATTTAAAATCAGTCACATTGTTTGCTACAAACTTTGTTTCTATCTCCAGCTGTCCAAAAATGTAGATGAAGGATAATATCTCCCTCTGTGATGTAGTGAAGGAGTAACGCTTTGCATAAAAGATGTGAAGCAAAAGTATCTGAAAATTGCTCCTAAGTACACTAGTTGAGGAAATACTTCCACTTCCAGACTCCACCACTGCCAGTTATACTGCAGTATGACACATCTTAAACATCAACAAACATGTCCCTTTAGCAGTGCCATTTTAATAAAGTTACCAACACAGAGTGAGTGTTATAGACTGATAACTCACATTGCTGGCCCATGGATTCTAAACATGGTTGTCGAAGAAGTTGTCTACATAAAAATAAACCATATTGCCCTCTTGTGGTTAAAGAAAGAATTGCATGTGATGCTGCGCTGGTTGGTCCTGCATGCTGCCCCATGTGCAGGGACTGTGGTCCTCGTTGGGGGCCTCCTGGGTTCAACTCAGTCCATAGCCTCGTTCCCACTTGTCATTCCCCACATTCTCCTCATATTTTCCTACTCTGTCCACTGTCCTGTCATCTGCAACAATTCATGAAAAGCCCAAAAATAAATCTTTAGAAAAAAAAAGACCTGTGTGTTACCTTTGATGCCTTCAACTTTTTTAACATCTGCAGGAATCATTAAATTACTATGATAATAATTATTATTTTGTTTTATAATGATGTATTTATTTGAATGTAAATAGCACAGTTCTGATATCTGCTGGTTTTGACTTTCATTGGCTGACATACACTGACAAAGTTACAAAACCTGTCAAAAAATGAAGGTTCCCACGTTGAATTTTAAAATCTAATATTGGTGTGAATACTGTGAATGTATCACTGCAATTCAAGCCTTGATCCAAATCACAGAAATTTATTTGGATGCAAAAGCTGTATTAGGCAAAGTAAAAGCAACGTCAGAGGATGCATATTTACAAGAAACAATGCACGTTAGTAATCACACATTGGCATCGACAGTGTCAACAGGAATTAAAAACAGAATTTGAAAAGCAAGAAAAAAGGGGGAGGGGTGGTGGTAAATGAAGATCTGTCTGTGCTTCCACAAGAGATGTTTGAGTCAGTCATTATGTGTCGATCATCAACCAAACTATAACTAAAATACGGCTTCAATTGTGTCATTAAATCATAAAAGCACTTAAGTCACTGAGTGGTGTGTTTTAGGACATTGGACATGCTTTATTTCAGAACTTTTCACAATTTATTTAAACATCTCACATATACAAAATAGGTACAATAGACTTTGTGGTGTCATTTTTTGAGAGAGAAAGAGAGAGGCCGCTGGAAAAACCATTCTGAATTAGATGAAATATGTGCTGTCAGTATGAACACTCAGTGTAGGGGGGGATGAAGAGTTAAAAAAAAGCCTGAACAAAAAACCAAAACAAAGAAAAAACCTTCTTGACAAAACAAAAAAAGAACAAAATAAAATAAAACCAAACAAAAACCAAACATCAGGTTTAGGAACATTCCACCTGCTTAAAGTGGGTGAGTATAAGGGGACCAAAGCAAGACTCCTCAAAGGTCAATACAAAGTAATACAGTGAAAAAGTGGTTTGCTCCACAGCTGCATATTAGCACCATTGATCTCTGCTTCAAGTAACTGAGCACCTTTCCGATATGGGACAAAGCTTGAAGCCTTAGAAGTCTGAACATCGCTGTTGTGGACCAAGGTTGTGTCAATAGTATTTTCTTTAGGTACAGGCATGAGGTAGTTTAAACCTTTTTTTCATGGAAATTGTGGTTTTAAACCTCCTCTTTGGAAGATATACAAAGACCACAAAAGTGATGCATACTTTCAGCGTTTTTATTACACTTCTTTTATTTTTTACAAAAGGATGACATGATGTCCCACAACAAGGTGTTTTCCCGCGTCCCTTTGGGTTGCTGTATTAATTTGCATTGCACAAACGCTCCGTTCAGTCCGTTCAGTCCTCTCAGATAGTTGCCCATCTTAAGCAAGTGGATGCGCAGAGAGAAATCAGCATTCAGTATAAAAAAAACAACACAGAAAGAAGGGCAGAGATTTTGTTTTTTTTTCGTTCTTTCTCTCTTTTTCGGTGTTAATTTATCATGAGTCTATTTATTTGAAACAGACTGGGCCAATGTCCAAACCAAACTCCTGATCAGCTCCACCAATGTCCAAAGGTGCAATGTCGAGGATGGGCAGGCGAGATGGTTTATTTGTTCTGTACTCGATCACTGTCTTGCTCCACTCACCGGTGTGTGTCTGCAGGTGTAAGGGAAGAAAAAGAGACCATGTTTTAGAGTTGTGTTTAAAGGATACACTGATACAAGATGAATAAGCTCCATCTTTCAACAACAAAAACTGCATTGATTTAGCAGAAGCTGAAAGAGCTACTTACAGTGCAACCATCCTCCAGCACTGAGAAGGTAAAGCGGCTGTTGCCCTCGGCCCTCAACTCCACATCGTTGGAGCCCTGGAGCACCACAGCCTTCTTCATGTTGCCGCTCTCACCATCCATGTAGGCAACACTGTTCTTGCAGTGGTAGGTGATGTTCTGGCTGGCCTGGTTGGACAGCAGGCGCATGAAGGCCAGCTGGGTGGCCATGCTCTGGGGGCTGAGGGTCTCGTCGTTGTAGGTAAACTGCATGGAGGAAACATCACATATTATGTTACTTCCTGGCCTTTTTTTTTTTTTCATTTTTGAAAACTTTTTTAAGTGACATTTCAGATCTCTGAACGCGCTCACCTCAGTACCGCCATTGATGGTCTCTCCGAACCAGACGTGCTTCTTGCTCTCTGTGCTTCTGTACCAGTTCTTCTGGGCAATGCTGGCTGGGTGGGCGAAGACGCAGGTCTCGCGGGTGGTGAAGTCGCAGAAGACCTTGATGGCGTCATTGTTGCAGCCCTGGTTGGGGTCGATCCAGTAGAATCCTTAAAGGCATAAAAAAAAGAGTCAATATTAAGGAAAGGCAGTATTTCCCTTCATTCACTTATTGGGCTGCAATCACATGCAAGCCTTACTAAATTGTTCAATTTAGATGAAACTGAGTTTACCGCTGCTCCAGTCTGGGTGGCTGAGTTTGATGTCACGGCAGGTGCGGGCGGGGTTCTTCCTGGATCCCTCGGGGGTGAGCAGGTTCTCAATCTGGGTGTTCAGAGACTTGATGGTGGCATCAACCTCGTAGTCCTTGGCTCTCAGAGCGGGCTGATCAGCTCTGTACTCATCGTATCCACCAGAGACATCATATCCGCCACCAGAGGGGCCGGGTGGTCCGGGCATACCAGGAGATCCAGCAGGACCCTGTTGTCGATAAGAGAGGGGATCGATATTAAGAGTGGTGGTTGGATCGTCTGCAGAGGATCATTTGATGGCAATGGAGCTAAAATGTGTGCTTTACAAACAAATTCTGTATTTGAGAAGGAAAGACAGTCTGCTTACAGCGGGTCCAACGTATCCAGGGGGTCCACGAGCACCAGGAGATCCGATGGTTCCATGTCCACCAGCTCTGCCGTCCTTACCAGGGGGTCCGTGGGGTCCAGCAGGTCCCTAAAGAAGAAATGATCGCATGGCATGGTCAAATATTTGACTATTTTTTGAATATTGCATCACATCCGGCTTTAAATTTCTATTTCACTTGTGTTTTAATATGAGAGATGATGAGCAGAACAAGATACACCGGAGAAAATGCAGACAGTTCAGGATCGTCACTTTAAGTCATGTTAACAGGTACGTTATCTTTGATTGTGAAACTTTGGGCATGGTGTCTGCTCTACTGACTCAAATAGGTGAATATGGGTGTATGGAGAAAACCACTGGTGTATTGTGTGTTATTTGACTCCCACTCACTCTGGGTCCAGCAGGTCCGTTGGCTCCAGAAGGTCCAGTGTCACCAGAGGGTCCCTGAAGAAAAGAGAAATTGCACCAATTAATCCAATTATAATGATGATTTAGACCGTCTTTGAATGCTTTACTTACACCATGGTGCAAATGCTAAACCTGCTGTCCTGTGATGCATTCATGTTACATTGTGTGCCACGTAAATATCAGCACATGCAGCTGTACGTTCATATGTTTTGTGCGCTGTCACTCACAGAAGGTCCAGGCATTCCCTGGAGACCAGGATGTCCGCGCAGTCCCTTCATGCCTCTCTCTCCCTTGTCTCCAGCACCTCCCTTCTCTCCACGGGGTCCAGCAGGTCCCTATAATACACACACAAACACAAACACAGAATATCACATAGCTGGAAGAGGACACAACTTTTAAGTGGAGCAATGGATGAGTAACAATGTGTGTGTTTTCAGTCAATGAACACTATTCTATGTTGTGTTTCTGTGACAATATGTTATGAAACTTACAGCAGCTCCTCTAGCTCCAGCGGCGCCAACAGGTCCAGAGGGACCTCCGGGGCCCTAAAGACAAGGAAAAACAAGATCAAAATGATCGATGAGTGGCTTGAGCAAACACTTGTGGATGAATCTCCCTTAGAAATAGTGATTAAATGGTGAATGAATTAGTTTTTAAGGGGCCACAGTTTGTACGTACAGACTCTCCACGGTTTCCAGGTCTGCCAGCGGCTCCAGAGGGTCCAGCGGGTCCGGGGGAACCAGAAACTCCCATAGAACCAGAAGGCCCAGGCTCACCACGGTCTCCCTAAACATGATGAAAAAGGGTTAGATAGGATCAGAGCACAGTACATGTGTGTGTATTCTGTATAAAGAGAGGTTTTCAGGTTTAAGAAAGATTGTTACCTTGAATCCAGCAATACCAGGACGGCCAGGAGGTCCATCGTTACCAGGGTTACCCTAAAGATGGCAGACAAAAACAACAATACAGTTTTAAAAAAAAGATTCATGGCCTTTTAAAAGCTTATAAGTGATCTTGTTTGTACATTGACTCTACTGAACAAAGCTATAATTCCTTATATTCACAGCACCTTGTATTTAAGTCACTATTGTATAAACTGGGTCGTTTTTGCAGTCTCTACATTTTAGGAAAGGTGACTATTAAGCGGTTCTAACCTCGCGTCCAGCCTCTCCCTGAGGTCCGGTCATACCAGGCAGGCCGATGTTTCCAGGGGGACCACGGGGTCCAGCAGAACCAGCAGGTCCAACTCTACCAGCCTCACCCTGTGAGAGGGAAGCAGATAAAATAATCACTGAGTTAGTCAAATCCAGTGAAAGACTCCAAACTGCAGGTGATATAATGCTCTTATAGATCATTTCTCGAATCGATCACTTGGTAAATCTGTTTTTTAAACAGTTTTGCAATATAAGCAGGATTTTGTGCTGGTCACTAGGGGGGACTCGTTTGTACTTACAAGAGAACCAGCACCACCAGGAGAACCACGATCTCCTCTAGCACCAGGCAGACCAACGAATCCCTGAAGTCCAAGAGGACCAGAGGTTCCGGGAGCACCAGGAGGACCCTAAACACACAGGATACACATCAGTGCACTGAGAATGGAGATCTTTAGACCATTATGCTGATGTAAGCTTTAATGAATTAATTTCACAAAATGTTGTTGGAACAACTAAACGAGTAAAATATCTAACATGAAAGAGGAAAGACTTACAGCAGGTCCAGGCTCTCCAGAGGATCCCTTCTCTCCAGATTGACCAGGGGGTCCAACCATACCCTGCTCTCCAGAAGGACCAGAGGGACCAGAATCACCACGGAGACCACGAGGACCATCTTTACCAGCGGGACCAGCAGCTCCAGGGGGTCCAACAATACCCTGAGAGGGGAAAGAGATGGGAAGTGGATTAAAGTCAATTAGGTGTGTGCATTTGTGAAAATGTGTGTGTGTGTGTGTGTGTGTGTGTGTGTGTGTGTGTGATTACTAATGATATTACATATACAATAAGTACTTACAGCGGGACCAGCAGCACCAACTCTGCCAGCAGCACCAGGGAAACCAGTCAGACCCTGTCAACAGAAAAACATACAGTCGAAGGTAAAACAAAAGTCATCAAGATGGTGGAGATAATGATAATGGGGATGTATTCATGGCTCCTAATAACTGATAATAACTGATATCAGGAGGAATACAAGTTTATGCCTTATTACTTACAGCTGGGCCGTTGTCTCCACGACCGCCAGTAGGTCCAGCACCACCAGAAGGACCCTGGATATACAGAAAAAGAGATCAGACAGGAGTCAATATACGTATCTGACTAATATCTCATTTGAGGTGCCATTCTATATATAATGTGTTGGATGGATTAGCCATGTGGCAATGCAAGAATGTGTTTTTCTGGTTTTAGTGGCACTAACAGGAGGTCCAGACTGTCCAGCAGGTCCAGCGGGTCCACCAGGTCCAGCATCTCCCTTTCCTCCACCAGGTCCACGCTCTCCTCTGACTCCAGGCTGACCGTCAGCGCCCTGTAGGTTAAAAGAGTAACAAGATGGGGTCAATATCTGGGCTAATTTGTGTGTATCATAAACCTGCTGCTGCTTGACAGGATTTGTGTATATTTTATATGAAGACGATAAGCAGGTGTGCTTACAGGGGGTCCAGCGAATCCTGGAGATCCAGCAGGTCCAACCTCTCCACGCTCTCCCTGCGGACAATAATAAGCTGATCAGAAACACTCAGGATTTTACCCAAAAAGGTGAATTAGGCTTCAAATAATCGTGCAATAGTTGTAATGAAAAAAATCCAGGACAGGTACTTACAGAGGGTCCGCGGGCTCCAGCAGGGCCGGCAGGTCCGAATGAACCGCTCTCACCCTGCAGGAGAGAACAGTGAGCATTTCATAAGCGTATCATTACTCTTCTATCCATTCATAAATTCAGAAAGGATTTGTAAGCATCAGCACTGTTTTTAATGCACCAGGTTGAGTTTTGCACGTGGGCTTATAGAAGTAGAATGAGGAAAAGAAAATTGTGTGATTATTAAAGTTCAGTTTCATAATCCACTTATGAATTATAAAAAACTCTATTAGCTTGTGTATGAGCTGAAAAGAGAATCCTTTCTACATTGCCTTCAATGCGATGCACACTAATTGTAATTATAATGATGGTATTTCCTCATTATTTGACTACAAAAGCAATGCAATAGAGAGCATCTTGGAGTATTTAGAAAAGCGCTATATAAAACTAATGTATTATTATTATTGTTATTATTACATAGTTTTGTAATAATATTAACAAATACAAATATCTCTGTTATGTATAAATATATTTTTTAATCTATGAATGTTTGCTTCATTTATCATGTTTGTAAAAATGCTCTCCCAGATTACTGTATGTTGTAGTTCAGCCATTGATGTAATACTACAAAACAGCCATCAGGCGGCAGTGTTGAGGTTCTAGCTTGAGAGACAACACAGTGCGGTTAATCGAAATGTTCTCCCTCACTTGAGCAGGGTTATCAGAGATATGGAGTTTGTTTTCTGATTCAAAAAAGATCATCTCTGACATTGATTTGACCTGAAAAGCAAGCCTTGATGAATTTCTGTAGTGGGTCCAACAGTCTGTTGGCCATTTTGAATCATGTTTGAGGCAGCCATGTTTGGGTTTTTTGAAAGTCCCATGTCATCAATTAATATATGTTACAGTGTCAGTCGTTACCATCTTAATTCTAACTGTTTTTATTTGTTTTGTTGTAAATAAATACATACATATCATCTGCATACCTTATCACCATTAGCTCCAGTGGGTCCAGGAGGTCCAGCAGGTCCGGGCATACCCTGAAGAGGATGAGGAGAGGACACTTATACCTGGTTTCTACACTCAACTAATGCAGTGATTGGTTACGTGTCTTTAGAGGAAGAGACTTTAACTTACACGAGAACCATCTCTTCCAGAATTTCCGTCAGGTCCTCTGTGTCCGGGCTCTCCCTATGAGAGAGAGAGAGGAGGACGATGAAAGAACACAGTGAAGAAATGCATTCTCATAACAAAGATTGTGTATTTTGAGGGATACAAATTGGCTTTACTTGCAGGTTTTAGATTTTGTTTTAAATCTAACTCACCTTCTCTCCCTTGCCACCAGGGGGACCAGCGGCCCCACGCTCACCGGGCATGCCACCAGGTCCCTGATGTCCAGGACCTCCAGCAGCTCCAGCAGGACCAGGCTCTCCCTGCAAAAACACAACAGAGACTCTTGGTCATTTTTGCATTTACATCCATGCTTATATCTCCTTTGTCTCTTATGTTAGATCATCTTATTCTGATTATTCTGTTTCTTCATACGACCATCAAAACAGCATTAAATATTTCTTAACAATTAAGAGTTTATGCTTTGATTTGATTTCTCATTTTTTTAAGCTTTCACAACCATGCCACCATCTTACCTTTCCACCATCAGTTCCAGGGGCTCCAGCAGGTCCACGGGTTCCCATTGATCCCTGAGGTCCGCTAGCACCAGCAGCGCCAGGGTTTCCACGCTCTCCCTGAAGAAACACACAGAGGTTTTTTTTGTTTTTTTTTACTGCATACATGCAAATATGGAAGAAAATGACTTCCAATGATGCCTCTGAATAACAAAGGCACTTACCTTAGCACCGGCAGGTCCAGAAACTCCCTGGTCTCCTGGGATACCCTAAATAGATGCACATATCAGGTTAAAGAAAGCCTGTTCTACATTTTGTGAGGTTTGACTGTACAACATGGTAGAGCTCAATGTGTGTTGCTTACTCTGTCTCCGGGTTTGCCAGCCTCTCCAGCACCTCCAGCGGGACCGGGCAGACCCTGAAAATATCAAAACACAACATCAAGACCAGTGTAGACATACCTTATATAGACACAGCTATCTTAAAAGTATACCTGAAGAACAGAACTTTTAATATATCCCATGTTTCCTGGTGTCAGTAAAACAACTCAAAATAGCATTTTAAATTGATAGAATGGGCTCTGATTTGTGTTTTTTGCATTAAAGAAATATTGTAACAATTAGTAGGACTTTCACAGCCTGCAGGCCAGGAAGTACATCATATTATTGATGTGTCAAGCGTAGCAGGGTGATTTCCTGGGTAAATAACAATTTGATTCTTAAACTAAATGGCAATAACCAAACACAACATTGGCCTGAATGGTAGCAAAACAAGTCAATCATTTTTCTACTACAGCAACAACAAAAAAAAGCAAAACTAAAAAATGAGGTTTTACTTTGTAAGATTGCTCTAAATTTCTGTCTTTTAGGAGTCTGATAATAAGATCCCAACCTGGAAGCCAGGAGCTCCAGAAGGTCCTTGCTCTCCCTTCTCTCCAGCACCACCCTGGAGGGAGAAAGAGGGAAGACCATGTTAAAAATAGCACACTGAAGTAACTAATAGTAACATCATCATAAAAGAAAAGCTGTTCCAATGGTTGGAACACAGATCAAACGAGCATGTAAGGATACTTACAGCAGGTCCAGAACCGCCAGTAGCACCATTGTTTCCATCAGGTCCAGGAGGTCCCTAAGACAAAGATAGCAGTATATTATCATGTAATATACAGACAATAGATATTTGAAAAATGCACTGCTAAAATATTTAAACTGTTGTTTCATTTTAACTTACTCTCAGACCAGTGGGGCCACTGGATCCCTTGTCTCCGGGCTTGCCAGCCTCACCCTGAAGAGGTTGAAGGATGGTTTAGCACAAGTTATAATAAACAAAACAGGATTCAGTTACAAATTCTATTTTATTCCCCACAGTTTTCGCTTTATTTCTACTCACAGAAGGTCCCTTGGGTCCGGGGAAGCCAATGTTTCCGGCCTGGCCTCTAGGTCCAGTTGGGCCAGGAGGTCCAGAGCGGCCATCTTGTCCACCAGCACCCTGGTGAAGGAGACAGGAAGTAGCAGAAGCAGGAAGTCATGCTAATAGCATTGATTTGAGCAAATATGATCACAAACAGCAAAGACTGAAACTGATGAATGTGCCATAGCATTTTGAAAAAAAAAAATCAAATCTATATTTTATTGTGTGTGGATTTGTTGCCCCCTTTGAAGACAAAGGGGGTTGTCCTTTCTCTTTGCTGATCTACATGTGTAACCATAATATACTGACCAAAAAATCTCATCCTGCTGTCTGCTAAAAGTCAAATGAATCACTCAATTAGATTGTTTTTCAGTTGAAATGTTGAACATAGGATGTGGTGCATGTTTTGTAGTTAATCCCTTGGAATGATACATCCTTGTGGCAACATTTGCAGGCATTAAGAATTACTGTATAGAACCATGCAGTCTTGTTACTGGTGGATTAATTTCAGTCTGTTTCAGCTCACAACTTCTCACAGGAGCTTTAATAATTTATTTTAGAATTCTAGATTTACTCACAGAAGGTCCCTCCTTTCCGGGGGGTCCAGAGCTTCCGGGGCTTCCTGGGAGACCCTGCAGAAAATAAACAGTCATTAAAATGTAATTCGTGTCATTAATTTGGTCTCCTACAGCTTACCACTTGGGCTTTCTTCTTCATATCTAATTGAGTTTAATCCCCTTTAGGTCAATTAGCAAAAAGACTCACCCTGAGACCAGCTGGGCCAGGCTCACCAGCGCGACCAGCATCTCCAGGGGGTCCACGAGGTCCAGAAGAGCCAGAGGCACCGCGACCACCGGGCATACCCTATGAAAAGCATACAGCAGAAGATAAGAAATGAGTTGGAAGTTTTAGCTTATAAAAAGTAGTATGTAATTGATTTTGATTGGATGTTGGTGGAATGACAATTGTTCACTTACAACAGGGCCAGTTCTTCCCTCAGAGCCGGGCATACCACGGCTGCCAGGAGCACCCTAAGGAGACACACATGTTTAACCAGGTGACCCAGGCAACCAAACATCTGAATGTAGATCGGTTTGGGTATAACACAGTCCTGTCAGGGTCAATGGTCTGGTACTCACTCTAGCTCCACGGAGGCCAGCAAGTCCGGTGGCACCGGCCTCACCAGTGGGTCCTCTCTTGCCCTCCTCACCCTGAGATCCGGGGGATCCAGCAGGTCCAGTGTTACCCTGAGGAGAGCAAAGGGACATTACAGGCCAACAGTCATAAACAGGATTCATATAGGTCTAGCATGAGCTTCAGTTGACTGCATCAAAATGGAGTGAAAGCATGGCCATTAGACTCAGCCCTTCATCCAACATATAAAATGTTCAAATGATGTGAGTGAGAAAGCGCTGCCTGTTTACATTGAGATATTTTTCCTAACTATAGCAATAAATGTAGACATGTGCAATGTATTCATTGTGAAGAATCATTGGGATGAAACTGCAATTTATTGTGCAGCTTTAGTAAGAAGAGCATTATCAAGATTTGAACTTACTGGCTCTCCTTTGGGTCCACCATCTCCCTTAACACCCTGAGGACCAGGATCTCCCTAAAAAAGATAACAGACAATTAATGAAAAGAACAATCACCTTTGTGCAATGATATTGTTGGTTTCTGCATGTCTGCATGAGTGTGCATGATTTCAAGTATGTTTCTTTGGTGGATATTGGTGTGTCTGTTGCGTACTTACAGAGAGACCTCTCTGTCCAGCAGCACCCTGAGGACCCTGGGGTCCGGGTCCTCCTCTTGGTCCGGGGAAGCCAGGAGCTCCAGCAACACCAGGAGTACCCTAAAAAAATAGCCATGATGTCAAGGTGAGCATTAATTAAGCCTTACTCCTAACTAAAAATACTGTCTTTATTTTATCTTTCTTTTGTCAATGTATCCTTTTTAAATTGTATTTATGATATAATGATTCACACACTGACAGAGGCTATATTCTGATCATAACTATTTGGGAAAATAAAATCTATGGAGGAAATCTATCTAGGAAAATAAATAATTTTCTTTGATAGAAACAACCTTATTTGTTTGTGTTGTGTGTACAGCTTGGATAGGACTAATTACTGAAACCTCTTCATGACCCAAGGTTATCTCCACTGGTATAACTTGAATACTTACAGAAGCTCCCTTGGCTCCATTCAGGCCGTTAGCACCAGGGTTACCCTACAGCAAGACAACAAGAAAGGGAGAGTATATCATCAAAAATATAAAGTCAATTTGATACTAAAATAATGGCAACAGAATTGTAGAAAAGATTAATCTGGTCTCAATTAATCAATTCAATAAATCAATAATTATTTGTATTGCATCAATTCATAACAAATTATATTTCCAAAATAGCAGGTCTAGACCATACTCCTTATTTACAGAGAACCAACATAAATCCACAATGAGCAAAACACTTAGCAAGTAACATTTGTCTGTCACATTCTAGACTACGTAAAGACTTTAAACTGAATAAAATATAGATTTTTGCCTAAGATTTGCCAGAACAGGACAACATGTTTGTATACTCACAGCGGGACCAACTGGGCCAACAGCGCCATTGGTACCAGGCTCTCCTCTTGCTCCCTGAGGTCCAGCTGGGCCAGAGGCTCCAGCAGGTCCAAGCTCTCCCTGTCAGACACAAAAATACACCCATTATTAATGAAAAGAAATAAAGCTGAGATAGAATCAGTTGATTTAACACTTTCAACGTCCTGTGTACTGCAGCATTGACTAGTTCAACAATAACATGGTATTTCATATGGATGGGTTTATATTTTAGTGATATCGTATAATTTTAAATGTGAGTGTTTGAAATGCGAGGTCTTTTCGCATGTAAATAAATGTTCTGGGGTCACCAAGGCTTTTGAATGTATTAGCTATTCCCCTGGGGATATGACAAAAAAACTATTGGAATGGGTAACATTGATGGACTGTACTGCATTATACTGTATGCTGATTAAAACTGTCTCCTTTTGTGACCCTAAACATGAACCTCTCTAGTAGGACATGATGCCAAATGTCAGTAAAGGAAACAGGAAGTGACAACATGCTTACCTTAGGGCCGGGGCCACCAGGGAAACCTGGAGGACCAGCAGAACCGAGGGGACCCTGGGTAGAAGAACAGCAGACATGACATTAATACTCATGTGATGTAGGTCAAAGCTGATGTTGAGGTCAAAATATAAAGTGTTGCTTCCCTTATACGAGTGCTAACATGTTTATGATCCTTACTAATCCTTTCTTGATAACATTTGAAGGATTTAAAGGGCTGGTACTCACAGCAGGGCCGGAGGGACCAACATTTCCATCAGAACCACGAGCACCAGCGGGGCCAGCAGGGCCAGCACGACCTCTCTCTCCAGCCAGACCACGAGCTCCCTACAGAGGGAAGCACAAAAAACACAGGTGATAAGAAAATAAATAATAATAGCAAATGATAAACAATGAAACAAAATGGTAGTATACTATTCAATATATATGTGGGAGTTCATGGTGAATTAAAACAAAACAACAGCAATGACTAATTCTTAATGGGGCATTTAAGTTTTCGGTTGGTTTTTAGGTCTAGGATTTCAGATGAATACTGAGTTTGATTTTGTACAAAATTTGGGGATTCTTGAAATTCATGAAAACTTACAGCAAGTCCAGGACTTCCAGAAGCTCCATGTGCACCAGACTCACCCTACAGGAGACAAAGGAGAAATTGATGAGACATCTTAAATAAGGTGACTTAAAGTCAAACGTGAACTCTAAGTCCACGTCAAATAGACACATTTTACTGTGACAAGTGAACACCATGACATTCTACTGGATGAAACTAAACTCAACAGTATAGCCATGCTATGTTACCAGTAAGCTGATGTTAACATTAATGCAATTCTCATATAAAGTGTGATCCTGAATAAAATGAGAAACTCAAATAAGGATGGTGGTCATATTACCTTGGCTCCAGCACCACCAGGCTCTCCCTTGCGTCCATCCAGACCAGTGTAACCCTAAAACACAGAGAAAGGCACAATCAAAGATGTTTTCTGTTGGTGCTGAAATGTGCTACAGAAAAAAAGCGAGATCTGCAATTAATGAATTGTATGCACAAAGAAATCAGTTAGTGTATAAACAAGAAAAAATATATTAAAATAAAACAAATTTAAAGTCTAAGGTATGGCATTAAATCTTTTTTCTGGTTATATTAGTTTCAATGGAAGTTCCAATGACTTGGTGTTTAAGCTGTAGTTTATATTATTGACCCTGTAGATGAAGTTTCACATAAGAAGTTCTTATTCAGAACAGGGGGTGAATATAGAAATCGGCGGCCATTAGGCTACTTTTTATTTCAACTCTCCAGAGACCAAGAGTTACTTCTTATATTTCTGTTTGGGGTACGCAATACTTCAAAGCATCTATTTCCATATTTTTGGAGCCCCTTCAACTACTTGCTCCAAGTCCCTGAATGTTGGATTCAGGTGATTATTATGCAGTCAAAGTTTAGGTCTTGAAAGATAAAGATCCAAACTCACTCTGTGTCCCTTCATTCCTGGAAGTCCAGGGGTTCCTGGGAATCCACGAGCACCCTGCAGGCAAAAAAAAAAAAAAAACAGGAAATATTACTCAGACATACTCCATTTTTACAGTTCAGATGTCAGTGTATATCTGTTTGTGTTTGTTCTTCTTGTTCTGCAGGAATCCTCTTACCTGTGGGCCGGGGGCACCTCTGTCTCCGGGCTTACCGGGTCTGCCATTGTTACCCTGTAGGAATAATCACAGAATAAAAGTTACATTTTGACCTTGAAATTCTTTACAAAACCTTAAAGAGTTGCCTTCAAAAAATGTTTCCAGACATGAATCTATACTGTACGTACATCGTCTCCAGATTTGCCAGAGGGGCCAGGGGGGCCACGAGCACCAACGGGGCCCTGTGGAAAGAAAACAAAATGTTTAAGATCTCAAAAGCTTTGCAGAGGTGCTAACTGGTTTATGGTGAGTATTTCAGGGGACAAACTTACAGTCTGTCCAGGCTCTCCAGGCTCACCAGCGTGTCCGGTGTGTCCCTGAGGTCCCTGTGGAATGATAAGATATAGGTCATCAGACCAACAAAAACAGAAGTCTTCATTTGGGAATATAGCAACAGCAGAGTGCATGATGAGGTTATGACTATGATAGATGTGGCAGTTTCATCAGATCACTCCATAGATTAGATTTGCAGAGGGGAATTAAACTTACAGGGGGTCCAGGAGGTCCAGAAGGTCCTCTGGAACCCGATATACCCTGAAAAGGAACAAAATGAATAAGTCACATCACTCATCAACACATAATGAATCTAAGCAATTACATTATTCAACCATATTCTACCATGGACAATTATTATTCATGTATGGGTTAGATTGTGAAGACATGACTAAAATGACTTGTGATGGCCTTAGGGTATATTCATAATATTTATGACAGTGGTGTGTTTGTGTGTCCGTGTATGTCTCAGTGTGTCGTAAAAGAGCATTGTTCTCACCATGGGTCCAGGACCGGGATCAGGGGCTTTTGAACCATCATACTGAGCAGCAAAGTTCTGCAGGACAGAAAAAAAAGCATATTAATTAGTCATGATAACAAATGTTGCACGAGATAAACATTTGATTAGTTCAAATAAAAGAGCTCAGTGGTTTGACTTTTGCCATCTTTTGGTAAAACTTAATTTGATGCTTAACTCCATGTTAAAACAAACAAATTCCCCATAATAAACCAGTGAGCAATAATTCCAGGCTATGGAAACCATAGAGATTTAACACGTATTTACACTAGTGGTTACCTAGTTTTGTGTCATGTGTTACTCTTAGCCAATGGGGTAAAGGGCAGCCAGTCAAAGGCCACTGGGCTAAGATCATAGATGAGAGTTGGTATTGTTCTGTCGTTTCAAAATTGTTGGGTCGAAATAGGTTTTTTGAGCTCACACAAAAAATTGAACAAAAAAACTAAATCTCTATAAGCCAAATGTGGGTCCCATTTTTTTTTTTTTTTACATAATCGCTGCTAGTGCTACATTGTGAATGTTTTTGGACAACTTCTTAGATGGACACTGCAACGTCGAGCAGATTATTGTGCAAAATGATGATGGACTTACTCCTCCGAGTCCAGGTTGACCAGGGGGGCCAGCGGGGCCAGGCAGTCCAGGTTTGCCATCTCTTCCATTTGGGCCCTGAGGACCCTGTTGAAAAAAAGGAGAGGGTACAGTGAGTAAACACAGAAAGTGGTTATATTTTCATTTCATTTAATAAAAAAGCAGAAGATAAAAAATGTACACACAGCCTTTGTCGTAGCAAATAGTTTCATAAGATTTAATGAGCAGACTTTTAGCATTTTAGCAACTGTGAGAGACATATATCAAATGTAACATTGTATAACTTATTTATAAGTTATATGATCGGGAATGCTAAACTTAAAATGAATAGACTTTAGTTGGATGAGTTGTAAAATAAAAAAGCAACTATTATTTATTCCCATTAACAAATGACAAGGCCTATTGGCTATGTAAACAAAGGGGTGTGGCTTAAAGGGGGTAAGAAGGTCAAATGATGTCAACAACAACAACCTTAGTGCAAAAGATGGGTTGAAATAATATGACACGTCAAAAGCTTGAAATTGAATTCAAGTAACTATTGGAGTAATACGAGGCAGCAGAGTTTCAGTTCAACTTACCCTGTCACCTCGAGGTCCTTTGTCTCCTCTGAGACCCTGCAGCAGAAAAAAATCACTCAGTCAGACCAAAACAGAAAGCAGACGGCAGAGGCAACACGTCAGCTCCAAAACATTCCTCTAGCAAAGCATGCCTCATCTAAACTACACTTAAAACCAGACATGAGTTATATTCAAATGGTGTGGTGTATTTTAAGATCAATAAAATGTGATGTAAACAAACTTGGCCCTTACAATGAGAGGACAAGCAGGTCAAAACACATTTCAGTGAGTAGACTAGACATCATAAGATGCACCAACAATCTAAATAACACTTTATGTCTGATATGCCGCTGCCGGTGAAAATAACACATAAGAACAACATTATGTGCTCACCTTGACTCTTCCCTAAATAGAAAAGAAGATAAATAAATGTAAGATTTATTTATTCAGTCTTTCTAGGGTTTGTCAGACTATGTCCCACATTCTTCATTATTTGCAGAAGCGCTATGAAGAGTGGCCTTTATGAAAAAATGAAGCAAAGCATCCTATAAATCCTCACAGACATGAATAAAGCATGCTCATGCAGATATAGTGATGTTAAATTATAAATAGCAACAGAGCAGAGCTATGTGCATGTAACGTAAAGCATCAATTATGCACAGAGATGCATGAAATAGCAACTTTTTACAGCGTCCCAAACCAGACTCAACACTCTGATGGAAGGCCATGGAACAAATACAGTTCTGCAAAAGTTACCAGAACCACAAACTGTGTACTGCACCTTTAAAACATGAAACTGCTCCTAATGCTGCAAACACCATGCAGGTAGGTGTTTAATTTAAGGCAATCTCAATAATAAGCAGAATAAATCATATAAACATTATTCTTGATTCAGTCAATTTAGATTTTTCCTGGGCTGAAGATCTCATTCTTTTGTAGCTGGTCTGAGATCAGCTTTCCTAAAGTCCCTTTCTTAATCCCATTTGCATCAGGGAGCAGAGGAAGACTTAAAACTGACCCACAGCCAGCTGTTAGGGGCAAACCTCTCTCTGCCCCTCAGAAAGGATCCTTTGTACCAGGCCCCATGGGTGCCTCAGAGCTGCGGTTTTAGCTTTCATTGACACAATCTTTAGCCAATGGGACCCTCACCTATTCATGGACAGGAAGGGAGAAAACTACGAGAAATTCCTAAATACGACGCTCTGCCATCATTGAGATCGCTCGAAAAGGTAAAGACCAAGCAGACAGAGTTGTCCCTTTCTGGAATACTTCACAGCATTTGGAAGAAGAAAAGGCAAAGTGGCAAAGGTAAAGCAATCTTTAAGATATGATTTCATGCATGTGTACTAACCGCTGTGATGTTGGAGAGATGAGGGGGAGGAAGAGGGAGAGGAGATGGGAGGGGAGACAAGAAAGAATACTTCATTAGAACATGACAAACAGATTTAGAGCAAAACAGTCATCTGGGGAAAAAAAGAACAATGTCAATCCCATCCATCTGATTTGATATTGTTTGAATGTTTTATCAGTATTTCAATATGATAACAGTTGTATTTCCTCTGCCTCGTAGCAAATTCTTTCAAATTCACAAATTGAAAAGGGGTTAACTTCACTATGCACAAAAAAGGACTGAATGGACAAAATCACAATTAAGTTTTAGAATCTAAAGTTCAATGAAAACTTGTGTCTATGTCACGAGTGACATAGACACAGTTTTGCTTTTTGGTGCTCTGATGATTAAAACTTGAAGCCTTATAGGCCTTTAACAGTGTTTGGAGAAGTCAAAGCATGACAAATAATGCTGTCACACCTGAAACAGGAAGCCTCCTGCATTTTTAGTGGCTGACAATCAACATACTAAAGAGCAAGTTACTGATCCTGTCTAAAAGTGTAGCTTTGGGCCATCAGGACATGCTAAACATCTTGAAACTGTCTAGCTGTGTAAAGAATGTGAATCTCAGTGTTCAATAGCCTCCATATAATGAGGATCAGGCTGCTAACAGGCTTATGCAGGTACTTCATACCCTGAGGACAGGAATACTTGGCCTGCTACTGCAAACAAGCCAAGACTCACAGCTCATTGAAAAACGTTTGTATGACATCGGCTTTTGTTATCTCATCTTTTACTATCATCCAAAACGTATCCTAATTAGATCGAATCCAATTGAGGAAAAAATGAGAAATATATCATAAATACATTATCTGCAATGACTGCAATCATTATACAAGGCTGATGTTTGTGTGTCTGCATCCACACTTTTGTTGCAGGTGTGGGCCTCCATGAACTGGAGCAGCTGGTCACAGCTGGGACCTTCCCATGAACTCCCACACCCTCATGTCCAAACTGGACCGCAAGGGGGAGCGCTTGGACGTTTAAGGTGACGCGAGGCAATTATTTATCCCTTTACAGAACTACATTAGAGGAACAAAGTTACCAAAAAGCTTTTACTTCGATAGAGATCTTGTATTCTAATTCAATAATTAAAATATGTCATTACATTAATCATTCACTCACTCAAGAAACCTCAAAAGTAAAAAAAACAAAACATACCGTTATAGCCTAGAAAAGGGTAAACCTATTTTGTTTGAAGATCTGCTAAAATATAAAAACATTTACTGATCGAGGATTCTATTTTCTGGTCTGGTTTGATGAACAGATGTTTCTCTTCAAGGAGGAGAACTATTTAATTGTTGCCAAGTAGCTGTTAGCACACATGACCGCCAGGGGGTGACTCTACTGTTTCCTATAATAAAGCCTCATTCCCTGGACGTCTGCATGGAACAATATGTACAACGCCCCACTAACTTTTTCAGCATCTGTCTACAAGAAAAATCAGATTTAGACTATTTGAGAGCTCCACATGCATTTACAGTTCATAAAAGACACTAGAACGACTACTTTTAGAGGTCTCTTTTCAGGTCTTTTTTTTTTTCAGAGGCGCAACTTCTCCCTCTTATAATAATTGTATCCTTGGAAAAAAAAAAATACAGTGAAGAATCCTCTGCACGAGCTCAATCCGTTGAGTTTAATTCAGCCTTTGTTTGGGCTGTCTTCAGGTTGAACTTGATGTAAGTCCCAAACAAAAGCCAAGCGCAAGATCCTCAAAGCAGTGACACCCGAAGAAGAAAAAATATCCATCACAGAAAAAAGAGCAGATATTCAAACTTACATTGACATGATGCTAGGTATGAAGTTACTGCAAGCAGCAACAGAATCCGGGTATCCACAAAGCTGAGCATGTCTACACAGACATGCAGACTCCTTGTGCTGCTAAGCCCCTGTTTTTTAAACCACCTTCAAGCGGGCATACAGTTGTGGTGACACGAGTTACTCCAAACTGAGCACAAACCTGCTGCCGTGATGCTAGAATAATAAAGTTCTATCAGGCCTATATATACGGCAGGAGGGTCCCTGGTCTGCGTGTCAAAAGTCAGCCCACCGGCCAATCAGAGCACAGAAACCCAATCTGACTCCCATCCCTCTCCAGCTCAAACTCAGTCATGTGGTGCTGCATCTCCCAGCCTCCTCTCCACCAGAACGCGTTTGGCAAAGCTCTGGCGATGATGACGAGTGCAACGTTTTAATTAGATCCATTCTTTTTGAGGACGTGGACAGCGTCGAAGTTTAAAAGGGAGTAGAAGGCCTACGTTTTTTCCCTTCTTTTACGGGCTGCTGTGAACCCAGATTGTCATGAGAAAGATACGGTCGCCGGCATGGCATTCAACTTCACGCTCAGTTTGTGCGTAAAATGCGCCCGTTTAGGGGGGCGTCTGTGGGCATCAGCTGCCACCCTCGACTCTCTTTTATTTGGATTTCATGGGCGAACATACCTTGTAGAGAGACTGTAGGATTATTGACTGAATTGTTGGAGATTAGCTGGATTTGAGCTTTACTGTGCAGTTTTTACGCACGGATTTTTGAACTTTGTTTGTCAGTGTCAAGTATTAGTGAAAACGGGGGGAGGGGGTGTAAAAAATTCAACTACATACGTTTTTTATCAGTGCTTCTTCTGCGTTTTATCTTTTTCTGTGAAACAGGTGACTTCTACTATTATCCCTCATGCAAACAAACAGTTTCTGTGGCATATATGTCCGTTTTTCACACAACTGCTGACCTTATGCACCAAGCATTCCTCAAATAAATTCACGTGTGTTAAAAATGAACAAAACACGTTTGTGCTTGACAACCTCAACCTTCTTTAACATCTCTAAATGCTTAATTTAGTTTGTGGAATTAAACCTCTGTAGTTTTTACCGAAAAAGCAGTGGAATGCAATGCTTCACATACATCAGACATTAGTGGAGCCTTAGACTGACAAAAGACAGGTGTGAATGAGTGATCCTCTCTCTCTCTCTCTCTCTCTCTCTCTCTCTCTCTGAGCCCCTCTTACCTGCCCACATGACCAGACATGTCATCTCCTTCACTACTACTCCAACAACCCTCTGCATGGCCCTCATACTGACTGAAATGACACACACACACAAACTACTTATGTGTGTAAATGACAAAATGCAGTATGAAAAACGATGAAAGCACTGATGAACTCAGTGTTGCACTGCATGTGCATTTACCGGATTAACAGAAAACATTTAAGAACCACAGTAACAGATGTAGGATGGCTGCAGCAGGCTTATAGGACAGTTTAGCTCCTATTGCTCCTAACGGTCTTATGGACACCTGATCATTGTTCATAGACTGTCTTGCTAAACATTACATTATGTGAGAAGTTTGGCTCTTTTATATGGAACCAGTAAAATGTGTTCATGAGATGGTCAAATGTAAATAACCACACTGTGTCTATCAGTTAATCTTACTCTGTACATGTAAAAGGAGAGTTGCTGCAGCCTTTTATCAAATAGATTCTAACTGCAATTGCATCTTTAGTAACCAGGACATGCTTGTCACCCTTTTGATTTTATAAAGATAGTTCATGAGGATGATTCAGATCATGGTGATGATTTTTTTAAACTTACAATTCAAGTCTCTAAACAAAAGAGTACAGAGACAGTATTTGAGGTCTCATCCTAGCTCCATAAGACTTCACTGATTCTTTATAACTGCACATCTTTTCTTTTCTCTTCTGCCTACAGGAATGACTTTCTCCCCCTCTGTGCCAAACTAAGTAATTGTTGGACACTCCCAACAACTTCACCTCAGCTCCTCCCTGAGTCGAACCCGAAAGATAGAAAGACAGAGAAAAAAGGAGGAGGAGGGGCGAGCGAGATGAAATGTGTTTTAACGATGGCAGAGATCCCACTCCTGCACAGTTACATTCTCATGTTTGTGGAGGAGCTGAGGCCTTGAAGTAGCTGCAGCAGCAGCAGACAGTCGCTGGAGGAAATCAAAGATGGCTGCAAAGCTCCACATCATCAGACTTTTTCTCTTCTTTCAACCACATGAAACGGGCAATGATGTTGAATCCCGTGAAATACTCCATATCTTTAGATATGAAAAGACAGGATTATCTTTCATGAACATTTATCAGAAAAAAAACAGTGTGAAGAATTCAATTTAAGTCTGAAAATAAAGAGTCAATAAAAGATTTGAAAGCACTTTCAAAACACAAGATTACAAAGGTCCAAAGCTTATTATTTGATAAAATCTAATGCAGTAGCTATCTGCAAATGTTTTTTAGGGAGCAAAGCCTCTTTTCTCAAAAATGTCAGGGTGTCCTGTGGGTCGAGGAGTTTATCACGGAGAGAAGACAGCTAGTTAAAGTGAACTCCAGATGCAGATCTGCTGCTTGATAAAGGGTAACTATTGTTTCTGGTCAAGTCAAAGGCAGCGAGCGGAGAAATGATGATTGAATATAAACATAATCGAAACACTTTAAAATAATGCCTGATTAGTCACTTTTTTTAACATGAAGATTTTTTTTTAAATTCATCAGCCATTTTGAATCCAACATCAAGCCTCTCTCTTTTTCTGTCTCTCACAGTTCTGCCAGCTGGGCTAGCAGACAGATTCCTCCAGATGTGATGCGCTCTGATTGGCTGTCGGAGAAATTTCCCCACTGGTCTCAGTCACTGTGTCTCATATTTCTCCTCTGATGTAGAAGAAAGCGCTAAGGATCATGGGAGGAGCGGAGTGTCTCATGTCAGAGGAGGCCGTCCACCTGTCTGCCAGCTGGTAAGGAGAGAGGAACACAAACCAATCAGATTAGGAAGAGAAAATTGATCAACTGTCTGGATGGAAATGTATGACAATTGCAATAGTGATTGCCAATTATCATACTAAAGCTGGTGATATTGAACTGAATTTCCCTCAGAGATTAATTAAGAATCAGAGAGAGAGAGAGTGCAGGCATGAAGAACATCTACTGAATGTTACTGACCTTAAAACATATAAATGTGGAACATTCAAATTTGTACTATTTCAACGTGACTCAAAATAGTAAAAATGCATATATGATATCACAGTAGAGAGCCTCATTATGCATCCACAAGAATATGAGTAAAAATAAACATTTCAAGCGTATTTCAATCAATCAATCAATCTTTATTTGTATAGCGCCGATTCATAACAACATGTTATCTCGCGACGCTTTTCAAAAAGCAGGTGAAAGACCTCAGTCTTTGTTATGTTACAAAAGAAAAATGGGATGGGGGAGACGGGATAAGTTGCAGGAAGGATTTTATTCTTTGTATTCCTCGCTTTCCTGTTGTCCACACTTCCTTGCCGCTGAGGTGGAGGTCGTAGCAGGCCGTGTTTGAATGAGGATGGCGGTGGTTGTGGGTAAAGGACACAGTCCGATGGTGGTGGCTGGGCTTCAGGGATGTCGGGTGCCATGAGCGCCCGATCCCCTCGCTGTAGGTTTTGGGAGCTCCGTCTACTCGAGAGCCTGGCTTCTGCTGGCCTCCTGGGCTTTTAACACACTGACACCAGCGACTAAAGAAGTGGAGGGGTCCATAGCAGGCCATCCCCACGTACAATCCCAAAGAACCTACAAGACATGAGAGCTCGGGAGCTCCCAGGAAAATATTTCAAAAACAGCTCACACTGCTCTTTGAACCCATTCTCAAAACTGAATGTGTGTAAACAACGGCATTCAAGACAGACAACTCACATTTGAATTGTTTATTGCAGCAGGAAAACAGTTTGTTGCCTATAAGGCTCTGTTCACGCGTAGATGGATTTTTTAAATGTAGCTTTTCAGTGTGTTTTGACCTTTCGTAAAGACGCAAACTGCGTTTTAGGTCACTGAAAATTCACCTTTTTGAAAACTCTGTTTAAGGTGTTCATGTGTAGACGGGGGGAAACTGATTTTTGGGCTTGTTTGGTGTCATTCTGCGACGCTGTCACTTTTGTTTACATGAGATTAGTTCAATGGCAGACGTAAACAAACTAGTGCTGAAGGTCTCATTTAGGCCAACAAAGGAAGCGAATGCCTCACTGTTAGTTTATTCCAGTTTATTTTAGTTTGGGTTTAAGACCTCATGTCTTTCAATAACATAGATGATGGTACCTATTTCACCTTAGGAAACCTTAGGCATTTTGGTATGAAAACCTGCATGTTAATAACAATCCTGGATTATAGTAAATATATGTCTAATGTTTGCGACAAATGAAACTGCTTCATTTCATTTCAGCAAGTTTAGAATACTTTAATTATGGATAGACTTCCTGCCGTCATAAACTTACGTTCATTAAGTGGCAGCTGGCCCTCTCCAGGTTGCCAGCCACATTGATGCATCTCGCAAGCAGCAAGGCAACTGAGAATTTGTTTTCGGTGTAAAAATGCAGAGCTAAAGGGTAGTTATCTTGTATTTAAGTCCAGTATTATTACCTAACGTGAGCCCCCATGCAGACGCTAAAAAAATCCCCAAAAGATCACACAACAGCACAAACTTGTCCATCAACCAAAAATACAAACCATGCTGTAGACTCTAACACTGTGAATGGACAGGAGAATAGATGCCTGGGGACGTTTTCTGTGATGGGCTTCCGGAGTTGATTTCGTGTTGGAGACATGGTTAGATGGCTGTTTGGGATTTGAGTTTCTAGAAGCTTTATGAGGTGAAGGTCCGTAATTCACACTAACTTTATACTCGTCAACAAACAGGAAGTTGCCTCTTATATAAAAGCAAAACATGACAAAACAGAATAATTGAAGTGCAGGCTGTTTCTGATTCTGAGGCTGTGATGTTCATCTTATCAGGATGTTAAAATGCACTTTTCTATTGTAAAATAAAGTGACTGCAGCCCACACACTCAGACATCAGCAGCTGTCTGTAAAAAAGGTCTTGTGATTGAGCAGAGAAGGAGAAAGTCAGTGATTAAAGAGGAGGAGCACACACAGATAGCACACACACCTATAATCCTCTCACTGACTGAAGTCATAAGAGAGAAGACAGAGATGAGAAAAGAGTTTTAAAAACGGTTGAAGGCTGAAGAGAGCAGTGTGACAGAAAGGTTCTGACATGCTGCCCTCCGTGACACTCACACGAACAGAGGTAGTGATTAAACAGGGCACTGGAGGCACACAAACACACACACACACACACACACACACACACACACACACACACACACACACACATACACACACACACACACACACACACACACACACACACACACACACACACACACACACACACATACACATCAGCAGACATGAAGGGGTGGTTGAGGTTTTCAAATGACAGTTTATATTCCAAAGCAGTTTTTTCTCCTCTCTTGCAGCGACATTTGGAAACTGTAATCCTGCAGGAAAGACTATCAAGAATGTACTCAGCTTGTGTTTGATAGGAAACAAAAGTTAAATCATAAATGAACATTTCTCAACCGTTTGGTTTGTACGCTGACAATCAGCAGTCATTGCAGTTTTCATGCTATCACCGAATAGCACAGCCATGTTGTGACTCCCAGCATCATGAAATTACATGAAAACAGCTGGTTAGCTTAGCACAAATATTGTAAGCAGAAGGGCAGCAGCTAGCCTGGCCCTGTCCAGATGGAAAACAACTCCAGTTGCAGTGGTGGCAGCAGCTCAGTGTGTAGTGATTTGGCTTTAGAAGTGGTGGGTGTTGACTGAAGTCCAACATTAGTATAGAGCGTGGAGTGGAGTGGTTGCTGGAGAACTGCTGGTTCACCTTCTGGGGCATTGCAAAGGAGCTCTTAAGCAAGGTACTGAACCCAGAACTGCGCGAAGAGCCAGCTTTTGGCAGCCTTATGAATCTTTTCACATCATAGATACACATCGACAGGTCATGTGTGTATTGCGCGTCTATGTGTATCCGAGGGATTTTTCTTTTTCTTTGCCTCATTTTTCTTCTTTTTTTGTTCTCCTAGGCAAACTTGAGAACAATTCTTCCATTACTTTACAATCCAGTTATTTTCAACGTTGTCATACTTAAGGGGCTACCCTATATCCACTCCCAATGTTCATCTCCTAGTTAGCATTAGCCACCAGCTAATGGTCATACTGGACCTTTTAACGCTATAGCAGCAAAATCCCTGTCATCCTATCAAAGAAAGATAGTGCTTCATTTTAATCACATTTTCCCCAAAATACAGCTAAAATAATTGGTGTATTTGTAAAGTTGTCCTTTAATTTAATGTTCTTTGATATAAAAAACCTGCACAAAATATTTTATAGTAAATGCTCCACCAGCACTGGACAGAATAGGGCGACAATAGGGTCTTTGTATTATCAAGGTAATAAACAGTGAATCACTGCTTCAGAAGATAAAGATAAACTTTATTGATCCCCCGTGGGGGAAATTTGTGAAATTTCACCAGACATCCAGTCAGAACAGAAACAAGAAATCTGCAGTAACTTTCTTCTATGGTCCTCAACTGAGAGTATATGGAAGCTGCTGGCACTTGCTCGAGTCTTTAAGCACGTTTGAAAAGGCAGACTGTGTCAAAGAATTCAGCACTCCTGTTGGCTCGACAGGCCCGAGCGCATATCAGCATGCTGAGGCCACCGGCATTATTCAGCCTGCTCCCTGACTCTGCAGCACCCAGGAAGGAAGGAACTGAACTAGTAAAAAAGTCATGGCCATGCTTTTTTAAGGAGCACTCATTTAGTTTAAGTGCTCCAAATTATACAACACCCCGACCAACTTTGTGATGTGTCTCTGTGTATGTTACGCCTTTCTCATTCAATCCCTTCCTCTTTATTCTTTACCCCTCCTTTCTTCTTATATCCTTTCAGTGTCTCCCCCGGCCTCCCACACCATCTCTCGCTCTTCCCTCTGTCTGTCTTCCCTCCCTCAGGTCACCACATCTGCAGGCTGTTTCCACTGGAATATATTTCATGAACGCATAGACTTCAGCTGCGGGGAGGAGGGCTTATTGAGGAGTTTGTCTAATGTTAGTTAGGGGATAGGTGCAGGGAGGGAGTGAAGGGTTAGGAGCGTATAAATATGTGTCAGGAAACACAAGCGAGCATGGTGGAGAAGATGAGTCAGAGGGAATAATTCTTCCTCTAAAAAATCAAAGAGAATACAGTTTTTCACTTTTGAATCTTGCTTCTTTCTTGTCTCTTATTCTGGAAACCAAAACTAAAGCAAAGACAATCACCTCCAAAAACCTTCCTGTCAATGAAAGAGCTATACTGATGAGATAGAACGTGAGAAGTGCAGCAAAGTCAAGGGCAAAATGGAGAAAAAGTCGAGGAACCTCCCTTGGCTGGGCATAACACATGGTTAGATTTTCCTGTGTCCACATGACTCACAGTCTGGTCAGCAAACGCATAATAAACGTGACAGAAATATCCCCATACAATGTCACCAGAGTCCACGGAAGGCAT